>NW_024581137.1:24807171-24838317 GCF_017639235.1 Corvus kubaryi | reverse complement strand
CACGCGGCCCCCGCGCCCCCCGCCCGCCCTGCCCTGCCCCGGCCGCGGCCCCGCGGGCACTCACCGATGTGGTTGTCCTCGATGTGCTCGATGAGCTCTGCCAGGGTTGGGAAGTGGAGCCCGCAGCCCCCGAACCTGCAGGCGTTGGAGAAGAAGGAGGCGGCGGCGATGCCTGTCATGGTGTTACATCGAGATCCCCCTGCGGTGCCTGCTCTGCCAGGGCCGGCGGCGGCAGGGCGGGGAGAGGCGGGGGCAGGGGGGGAACGGGACGGAGAGAGAGAGATGGGGAGCGAGAGAGAGGGTGGGGGTGGGGAGGAGGAGGTGGTGGTGGTGGTGGCGGCGGCGGCGGCAGCAGCAGCAGCAGCGTCGGGAGCGGCGGAGGGGAGGGACGGGCTGGGTGGGGGGAGATGAGGCAGCCGCAGCTGGGAGGAGGGACCAGCGCGGCTCTGTAACAGCTGTGCTGCCCCGGCGGCGGCCGCCGGCGGCGGGAGGAGCAGGGCACCCGCGCCGCCCTCCGCCGCCGGGGGACACCCGCGCCGCCTCGTCCGGCCCCGCGCGGGGCGAACTTTCCCCCTCAGCCTCTCGGAGGCAGCGGCGGGGCCGGGGGCTGCTCCTGTGGCCAGCGGGGCGAGGGGAGATGCTCCGGGGCAGTTGCTGCGGCCGGGAAGGTGGCGCCCGCCCCAGGGGGCTCACCCAGCCGCCGGGAGTTGGCTGCTAACGCGGCCGTCACCTCCACCCTCCCGGGGCGGGGAGCAACCAGCCCTCGCCGAGATCGCTAAACTGAGGGGCGGTCGCTCCTTCTCCGGGGGGGGGACCGAGGCCGCCAAACCCAACCTTCACCTGCTCGGCGACGAGCCGCAGGCCCCGGGCACCTGCTCGGAGTACCGGGGTGTCCCCGCCGCCGGCTGGGCTACGGCCCCCCTTCCCCCTGAGCTGCTGGTCACAGATCCCCGTGCCAGATCCTCCCCGTCTTCGCCTCCCGCTGAGGCGGTCAGGAGTGTGAGGCTGCGGCTCTGGGGAGAAAAGTTAAGCAGGAGTCGCCCACACATCGCTACCAAATCCTATTTTGACTTTGTCTCCAGAAAGCTATTCAGCAGAGAGGCTGACTGATTAATTGATTTTAAGGAAGGTCTCCCTAGACTCAAATTCGCAGACAGCTTTATTTAAAATTAAAGGAAAAAAAAAAAAAAAAAAAAAAACAGATCACTTGTCAGGAAGGGTCTTCTTCCCCCGCCCCCCCCTTCTGTTTTATAATAATCTTTTTTCTTTAATTATAAAATTCTACAATATTGTTCATAATTCTGAGCAAAAGTGGGGCTAAAAAAGCACCTCAGAATCTGCATGAGACTTTGAATCGTATGGACATAAGTGGTTCTACTGATCCTGCTGACAGATTACAGTCCCAAGATGTTACCTCTGTAACATCAAGCGTGTGCACAAGAATAAGCCTAGCCCTTGCATATCTTATTACCTGTATTGCAGGTAAGTATGTTCCTAGTGTTGCTGTGGGAGCCAAAGAATAGCAAATCCTAAAAATGCAGTAGAATGGTTAGTGAATGAAAAAATTAGTGTTTGCCCATTTCCTTAAAGGACAAAAACTCTTGGAGCTAGTTCCTGGTGTCCTGTATTTCAGAGAACCCATCATTTGTGTTGAGAAAACAAGCTTTATCTTGCAGTTTGTTTCAGTCATTTTCTTACATCTTCACTTTAATATTTTTCTGATGTTTTGCCCTCATCCACTTGTATTTTTCTTGATGTGTAAACCCACTCCTTTTAGTTTACATCAAAGCAAACAAAGCAAAGAAAAAACCTTTCCAGAAAAACACCATGTGGAGAGAAGCCTTCTCTTACTTCAACGCTCCACCCAAGCTGGAGTTTGTAAATAGAGTTTGCATAGCCATGAGATGCTGAAACACAGAACTATAACAATATTGTAGATTTTACGCTTAAAAAAAGAATGGTAACATGGACACAGGGTAGTTCACAGTGTGTTTTCAAGGTTCGCTGCGGTCAGCATTATAGTTTAGAGGGTTGGAAAACTGCTGCCTTTAGGCATTTCATGGAAATGCATAATTCTTTTGGATAATACAGAGGCACATCTGTCATTTGGTCCACCTGTTTCAAGTATAGCAACTTCACATTTTACTATTCTAATTTCTTCACTGCCCCGGTGTTATCAAAGAAACTTGCTCACTGTGAGTTGACTTAGTGAAGGAGGAGTTGTTCCTACCTAAGATGGTATTTCTGGAAACTCATGCCACACAAGCTGCTGTTGTGAATAATACCACAAAATCAGGTTTGTGCATGTGCCCTTGTGACCAAGACATAAACCAAGACGAGAAGTGAAAAAGGAAGATAAGCATCTTCCCCAATAAATTGCAGTTTTAGAGACTAATTTGTAGAATCAAACACATAGGCCTTTTTAAACATGTGAGTAAAAATTATCTTAGTGTCAATCACAAGCATAATTCAAATAGAACTTTTCTAAGGCAGTAAATCAAGATTAATCAGAATGAGTATTAAATACAAGAATTCCATGTGGCTAATCTATCAAGGTCAACAGATACGTGATTTAGTCTGTTATGAAACAAAACTATGATGGACATTGGGTTGTTATTAATAACTTCTAATAGCTATTAACAAAGATCACTGTTCACCTACAAAGAAATCAAAGTACATTTGTAGCTGACAAGTAATAAACATTCATGGTTAACCACCTGCTAGTAACATACAATGTAATGATTGCTTTCTGATGTGTGAACTTGTCCAGTTAGCTGCAGGTCTCTTTTCATTAATTGTTTGCTAAACTCTCGGGATTTTTGAGACCCTTTGAGGTAGGCAGTGAACTTAACTCTTGCAGCAGTCAAGAAGAGCTGGAAAGCCAGGTGTTTCTGGTGTCCCATAGGGATTCCATTCAGTATCTTTTGATGAAATTGCTCCTATTTCGTAGGGCCTGTTTTTGTACATATTCAACTTTGACAGCTTTGGTAGAAGTTAGGATAGCTAAACCACTTCATATGTTGTTTCCTATGATTTGGAACACTCTCCCTGTTTTTCCATAGAGATGGAAGGGATTTCTTCCCAACATAGTAAAGGAATTTCTGCGCCTGGTTTTGGTGTCCAGACTCATGATAGACAGGCATGAACAGACCCAGTGAAGAATGCCCCCAGCATTAACTCTTCCCATCCCTGATTCACTGTTGTTGTCATGTTACCATCTGTGTATTACAAAGTACATGATGTCCTGATAATAGGTGGTGCTTGTAGAAAGAACACCCACTCTTCCTCATGTACTTGTTGTTCTTTTCTCTAGTACCTGGGAGGTGGAGTAGTTTTACCAAACTTCTCATCAGTAGTTTATCTGATCCAATATGTTTTGAAGTTCTTTATTATGAATGATCACAATGTGACGAGTGTTTTTCGTCACAGGTCAGTGTTGGGACTGGCACTGTCTAACATCTTTGTTGGCAACATGGGCAGTGGGATTGAGGGCACCTTCAGCAAGTTTGCCAATGACACGCTGGAGGGAAAGTTCACCATCCAGGGGTGGAAGTTCACCATCCATCTTGACAGCCTTGAGAGGTAGGCCTGTGCATTCCTCAGGGAGTTCAACAAGGTCAATTTCAAGGTTCTGCATATGGATCAGGGAAATACCAGGCACAAGTACAGTCTGGGCCAAGACTGGATTGCAAACAGCTCTGCAGAGAAGGACTTGAGAGTGTTGGGAGTTGAGAAGTCTGACGTGACCTGGCAATGTGTGCTTCAGCCCAGAAAGCCAAACATGACCTGCATGGCCAGCAGGTCAAGGGAGGTGATTCTCCCCCTCTGCTCTGCTCTCATGAGACTTCACTCAGAGGACTACATCCAGCTCTGGAATCCCCAACATAAGAAGGATGTGGACCTGCTGGAGCAAGTGCAGAAGAAGGCCACAAAGATGGTCGGAGGGCTGGAGCACCTCTCCTATGAAGACAAGTTGAGAAGTTGGGGCAGTTCAGCCTGGAGAAGAGGCAGCTTTGGGACCACCTTCTGGTGCCTAAAAGGGGCCTATAAGAAGATTGGAGAGGGGCTTTTGACAAGGGCATGTAGTAATAGGACGAGGGGTGATGGTTTTAAACTGAAGAGGGTAGGTTTAGATTAGATATTAGGAAGAAATTCTTTACTCTGCGTGTGATGAGACACTGACACAGGTTGCCCAGAGAAGTTGTTGGGATGCCCCATCCCTGGAAGTGTTCAAGACCAGGTTAGATGGGGCTTTGAGCAACCTGGTCTAGTGGAAGGTGTCCCTGCCTGTTTCGGGGAGAGATCTTTAAGGTCCCTTCCAACCCAGCCCATTCTATGATTGATTGATTCTATGAGAATTTTCTAATTCAAGCTTTACTAGGATAGAGAATTCATGTATCCATATAACAAACTGCCAAAGTGCTCAGAAGTTGCCCTGTCATTTTGTTCTGTGGGAGAAATAAATGGAAACTAGACCCAAGTGATTTGTGAAGCTGGAGCTAATTGCTGAGTAGATCCATTTCAGAGGTGTTAATAGCTACTGTAAAGGATACTTCATATAAATGGAGCAGAGAAAAAGCTCAACCGACTGGTGGAGCCCTGTTTTATTTGTTTTTGAAGAAGTTATTTTGAAGACCCCCTAAGACCCTTAGGTTAACAATCATTCCATCTTCGGCAGACTCTTAGGCACAACTGAGGGCAGGACTGCATGTGAGAAGGGTGTGCTGCTACTCCCACCTCCTGTACAAGGCTGAGGGCTGATTAACCGAGTAGATTTCTGTATCATCCGATTACCTGCTTAAAAATGCGTATATTAGAACTGCATCTTTTCTCCCCTAAGTTAATATCTTTGTGCCTCACTTTAAGTCCATTTTATAGAGTAAGGAACATGTTTAGAGTAATTTAAATTCAATTCTTCCTTAAATTGATGTTTTATGGTCTTGCACCCCTTATCTCCTTGAATAGTCTTAGGGTCCTTAGACCCTTTTTAGTGATTTTACTAATAACTTAGCATTTAGATTGTGGTAATCAACTGCTGTAACTGCTGGGCCTTATCTGTGGATAGGTTACTAACAGCCACTCATACTGCTCTGGATTCCCAAAAGCCAATTATTGTGTCCTAATGCTTTCTGAAGGCTAGAGGTCTGAATCTGAAAAACTTGGTAGTTGCTACACTTGGTGCTTTGAGGGTGATAAGATTTTATTGAAGACACCAGCCTCCCTGTCAAGTAGCAAGGAAAAGCCAATACTTTCTTTAGAGTCTCATTTAAAGCATAGTTTAAGTACTTCTTTTCTGTTGTATTTATAATAGTTGACAATACAAATCTGTGAAACTTTTTAAAATTACTGTCTTTTAAAACTACATGTTCTGACTCTTACACTACCGAAGTCATAATTGAAAATACCTACTTAAAGAACAAATAAACCAAGGGTAATAGGAATATTACAAAGAAATGATTGGCCTCGCCTTCACCTAAAAAAATTACTGATTAATTCTTCAGTAACATTTTTAATAATTTTCTTTATCCTCACCTCTGCATACTGGCCATTATAAGAAATTTATGAAGATTTCATAACAAGAGACATATCACTGCTGCAAAATAATTACACAAGTAAACCATATTTATGCAGTTTGTGTCACGAGAATCCTATTTTTAATTTATACTGCTGAATTAGTTTTCTCTTGGCAGTGTACTGTATAGCTTCAGGGTGCAATGGAAAAACAAAATGTTAAGCTGGGAAAACTCTGTATTCCCCACTAGTTCCAGATGCCCCAAAACAATAGATAGAAATCCTGCTTAGTTGAACTTTCTGAAAGACTTCACATTTTCAGAGGACAAAGCTTCAGATAAACAGGAGATCAAACTGCCTCTGTATTTTTGGTTACCTGAAGCCTATAAAAAAGAAAATTTTCTTGTTTTGACTACTTCAGAAAATTTGAAACTAACATGATATAGCATAAATTACTATTACAGTGTTAGTCTGCCCTCGAATTATAAAAGGCAAGCTATTTCAATAGTCTCTTGTAAGAGCCCACAATTACATAGGTATTGAATAACCTACTCTATTCTTACTACGGATTATAGTGGAATATTTTGCCAAAACCTTTTATGTTGTTTTACTCAGACAATTGGGGATAATTAGCACATCCATTTAAAAATAACTGGCTAGAAAAGTAATGCAATTTTATAAGTTTATCTTAATGAAAGGTAAACTTGTTCTTTGATGAAGATTAGTGGTATAGAGTGAAGTTTTCATTTTAATAGCTTTTACAGCATCTCAAAACTGCAGAAATACATAACTTTTAAATTTTGCCTTTTCCTCTTTTAGTTCCTGAATTGAGTCCTCAACTTGTAACCCAATTTCATGGCATCTGCTGACATAATAATTTGTGAAGTCAATTAAAAAAGACTAATTCTTTCCAAAATATACTGAGGTTATATTATCATTTTCACACACACAAAAAAATCTTGAATTAGATCGAGCATTTCTTAGTGTTCTTTCTTTGGAGTAGAAGAGTCATCACAAATGACAGAGCATCAAACTCTCTTACCCTCTGGCCCCAAAGATCATTTATGATGCTGCAGTTACAGGGTGATTAAAAGCACTTATAAGGCTCTAATTTACATCAGTGATCTGCTGTCCAAAGACATGGGACACAAATCCTATGTGGTTTTGTGCTATGTCATGTTTTCCTTCCTGCTCACCTATTCCTCTGCCCCAAATCAAAGTTTACTTAAGAAAATCCAAGTCCTTCATTTCTGGATTTCCCAGTCACAGGGAGCTGTGTATTTTAGAGCCTGCAAATTCAGAACAGACTCTCTTCTGTTTAGCCTGAAAATTCCCCATTTAAAAATTCTTCACTGAGCCAGGAATACTGGTGACAGGGAGAATTCTGCACTGAGGCATAGATGCCAGCAAAAATGCACTTGCTAAATCACATGTAGGGTCAAAGAATCCCTGGTGTTCAAACTGTTAATTACTCAGGGAATTCTCCCTCTTCTTAAAAGATGTGCCTTTTCTCATTCTTAAGTTAGGTGGGGGAAAAGAAGGCTTTGGAATAAAGTTAACTTACAGCACTGGGGATGGATGGCAGTCTCTAAGAAAAGGGAATCAGGTAACTTTTTTAACAGGAGGCTTGGCAATTGTTGGCTGTGGAGCCTGACATAATTGGAAAGGAGATCCAGACTTCAGAATAAGATTCATTTGCAAATGAAAGAAAATGCCCATCTTAGTAAACTTCTCAAATGATCTTCTGGGCTGACTGAACTGTCAGAAGCTGAGCTGCAAGAATATTGCAAATCAATTGCTATCACCATCAAGAGTGGCTTGTCAAATAGACATGTATTTCTTATGACAGCTTAAATCAGAGACACCGATAGTGCCTGTTACCATCACATGGATTGGGAGGTGTGAATACGGACACTTCAATTCTGAACACAAGAACAAAAAGCCATCAACTAGTGAAAGCTTAGGTAGTTCTCCAGTAACAGCTGAAGACTTTTTATAAAGATTCTCTGCCCTCCAGTTAACACATTGCTACTGGTGGTTTATGTGGAATCACCTGTTCAGATCCACAAATACATTGTATCACTGGAAGTAGAAATGGAACAGGAATAAAGGAAACAAAATCTTTGGAAAATTAAAATGAAATAATAAACTTTTACCATGCCGAAGAATGAGGAAATCAGGTGACTAGTACAGTGCTAGAAACAATAAAAAGTAATGGGGAGAAAATATGTGAATAGTTAGAGAAACATGGGAAAGATGATCAAGAATGGGGATCTAACAATTGCTGTCTACTATCCTAGGCAAGGAATACAATTCCATATCATATGAAATATAAATGCCCACTGAAGAAATGTTTCAAAGTAGACCCAAAGGCTCCATTGTTTCCTTCAGAGGAATGCACAGTTGGGAAGGCTTCAAGGACTCTTCTGATACTTTCGATGTGTATTACATCATAAATCTTATGTTAAAAAAAAAAAAAAAAGAACAAAAAGTTGGCGTGTTCCTACAAAATTTATCCTTTTCCTCATCTTGATAACAATGTATAGTAGTTGGAAGCTATGAGATACATAATTACTTGAAACCCACACTCATTTTGTGTACGTTCTGACTTGTGCACACACACTAATTTCAGTGTCATCTTAGGTATTCAGCACTTTGCAGAATTTTTTCTGTAAACAGCTGCAGAAGCTCCTTCTTTGTGTAAACAAAAAACTACTCATCATAGTTGCACAAAGTCATGAGTCTCTTTCTAAACAAACAAACAAAAATGCCTGTGCATAATGCGGTATTTGGAAACAAACTTGGACATTACTCACTCTTCAGAACATCTTCTGATTTAGAGATTTCATATGAAACAAAAGCCTTCCCAAAAGTATCAAAGGACACAGTGAAACAAGAATCCTTATCCCTGATTTTCTCCTCTATATGGACCAAACAGAACAGATATTATTTTCAAGAACTCACTCCCTTCTTTGTGCTCTTGTTTGGAGTTCAGATTAGTTGTGCTTAATTCATTGCTTGTACCAATCCATCTTCCAGTATATAATTTGAACACCCAAGCCCAAAATTCTACCAGAAAGAAAAAATTTGGGGAGCTTAATAAACAGAAAACTTGATTAGCTCTTTTCTGAAAGAGAATCACCAATGCATACCTCTGAATATTTTTTTAATCTACAATAATATTTACTACTTTGTTTTATATAGTTTTGGGGTGTACAAGTGTGTGACTCTGTAGAAGAGTGGAATTAGAGGCTTCTTTTGTATTTAAGAGATGTGACTCCTTGTGATGATAGCAAAAATGTATTCTAGCACTGGCAAGCAAAGTTCACACTTTTCTTCAACTCATTTGTGTAGCGCATTTCCAGTTAGATGTAGCTTGAGAAGCTGCATTTTCATATTGTGTTGTCTTGGAAGTGTATATAAATATCACCTCTTAAATTATAAACCTGATATGATTCTCTGATATACAAACACAGGAAAAATATAATTTAATTTAAAACTCTTAGTTTGTAACAATATTTTATTTCTATCTCCTCATTGGATTAATAATCAGATATTCCTGGTCAGCCTTTTGATTTGATAATTGTTTTGTCCTTTGAACATTGTCACAATAATTTTTATATGCATACAAGAATAATTAAATCTTATGTAGATTAGAAAGACTCTTTCAGCTGAGGTAAACTACCGCAGAGCCATAAAAGTTGTTGGAGCTTTCATTTGGGGTAGGATTTCAGAGAAAAGACTAGACCAGACTATGCAATATGTAACTGGCCATACCCTAACCTCCACACCGCAGTTTTTCACTGGTGATATAGGTCCTGATCCTAGAAAGCAGATGGATTCCTTTCCCCCATTGCTTAACTAACCCCAGCTGAAGTCAGAGGGGTTCCACACCTATGTGGTTTACGTGAAGTTCACAGCTGGTTTGTAGTGCCAGTGTTTTCTGTGTACAGTTGTTCTGTTGAATCTGCAGTGTCAGACTTCGCAAGATTGGAAGTGGGGAATTTATGAATCACTTTGTTTTGGTTTTGTTCTGATTTTCATTTGTTTCTGCTGTCTGGGAAAGCAAGAGCCAAATTCTTTTTCCTCCTTTCTCCAGGATGTTGGTTTGTTTGATAAACATATTCAAAGGATTATTAGTACTCAGCCAACATCCTCAGTTCTGCAGTGATTCTGTGCACCTTTGACCTTGCACAAGTGGTGATGATGATGGCTCAATTTGACTCTTGAGATCATGATTTCCTTGGTGAAATGATGGGCATGAGCCCTGAGAAGGGTTTGCTTGCCATATTCCCCCACCTCGCAGCAATGCCTCTGGGAGAAAAAAAAATGAGAGAAAGAAAATCCCTGGAGAACCACAGGAGGCTAGTATAGGTCGTATTTCTCTAGCTGCTGCAAATGAGTTGCCTTAATAGGCTAGGTCAAGCCTAGCCCAAAAAGAAGCAGAGTTTATTGGTCTACAAGAAATGTAAACAGTTTGGTCAAGTGGAAGAAATTGGCTTTTATTTTATTCACCGCTGTTGACGTTCCAGAGGGAAGCATTTGACATGGTACAGAGTTTTCAGGACCTTAGAGAGTCTGAAGACTATTTATCTCTGAAAATGACTGTTAGAATTGATTTAAGCGTGTTACCAGCTCCCTTCTTCATTTTACAAAGTAGACTTGTGCAGGCTGTTTTCAGGTGGGAGGTCTATTTCATAGAAAGCTCCAGGCTAAATCTATTTCTGGAGCCATCAGGCCAGACCAATGCTTCTCCTGCTTAACTTTCTGCTCTCACCACAGCACCTGCATAATCATAATCAGCAGATTTAATTTGGCTGGACAGGGTAAGTAAGCCAAAACCATCATTGCTCAAGCAAATTGTCTGAATATTCTTCACTGCAGGGAAGCTGCCTCCCCTTCATGAGCAATGCTGCTCAATTCTGTCAGAACTGTTCATTGCAGGAGAGAAGTGCAAAGAGGGTCACATCCTCATTGCCAGCGTTTTTCAATGGTATAATAGAAGTTTTGGGGGCACTTCTAATTCCCTTTAATATTAGAGACTCATCTCCTTTTTGCTTCTGGCAGTGTTTGGAAAGTGTTGGGTCCCATAGTAGCAGTAGTTGTCAGTGCTTTTTTAAGGACCATAAGCTGTCGACTTGAAGCACATGATTTCCTTACTGTCTAGTGATAATCAATTGTTAATTATTATCCAATACTCTTCTTATTACCAGATGTCACCTGGTGTGTTTTCATTTCAGTTTTGAGGCTGTATGGGAACAGTGAACACGCTGTCTTTTGGCCGCAGTACTCCCTGACCCACATTATTTTGTTTGTTGAGTGCTAGATAGAGCAAAAACACTCTAGTGGCTCCTTCTGGAACTGCATTAAGATATGTGCTGATGGTATTAAGCCTCTCATTGCCTTGGATCACAAAATTATTTTGTCTAATTTGCTACTAAAATAGGATATGGAGGGTAGTATCCTTGCCTGGCTGAGCATTTCCAGTGGCCAGATTGTCACCTTACTGGGATCCATACAGTACCTGCTGTTTTCCCCTTCTTTAATGTATATAAGTGATTGTTTGAGAGTACCCATTCAGTGTCATTTTACCCCTTTTCCCCACTCAGTGACCAAGCAGGAGAAAGTGGTTGTGATGGATAAGGACCAGCAGTTTTCACTTTGTTAAGGCAAGAGCAAGGTGGAACAACAACTGAAAAAGATAATGATGGTTTCTGTCTAATTGATTTCAGAAGGTTTTGGACAGCTAGCTGCTCATTCTCTGGTGACTCTCTTGTCACCAGGGATAGAGGCTGCCTGTTCAAGGATGGCAAGGCTGTACTTTTTGAGGGGTGATCAATCTCATTCAATTATGAGACATGAGCCCACGGGACAGAGAGCACAGTGCAATAGGGAGCAGACAACAGGTACAAAGTAGATTGTGAAGGTGTCATAAATCAGAAGAACAGTGCAGTTCTGTAATCTGTTATACATGCTGGTCATTTTATGTAGACTACTCTGTTTTTCTCTTAATGTCTAACAATTTGGAGCCACTGCAGAAAACATCGATGGTTTTGCTTATTAAGATGCATTTCTTTCCCAGCTATGTTGAAAGTCTACCTTATGGTCAGCACTGTTTGCCTTCTGGTTTCTGGAGTAATTTTTAGCTCTTAGTTGTGATCTAGAAAACCATCAATGACCAGAATTCTACTTAGCTGAGATATTTACTCCAGCTCCATGATATACTAATGCACCTGAGGCCAGGTGAGGTGCCTGTCTTGAAAGCCATCTTCTTTTAGTGTTTGCAGATCCCTTAAAGCTTTTTAAGGGATGAAGACCTTGTTTTTTCTTTGGACTCACCAGAAGTAGCATAAGGATTCACTGGCATGTCTAAATTTAAAGTAAGTTGGGAGTGAATGGTCTAAGGAATGAGTCAGTCTTCTAGAGGGCCCTGGGCTATTGGATCTTCTTTCCCTGGCTTGTAGTAGGCATTATATTTCAGGACTACCTTTTTTTCCCTTGCTTGTAGAAACTGAGTGTTGCTTGAGCAGGGATTTGAGGTTTGGGATTCTGGAAATTATTAATAAAGTCAGGTTTTTTATTTTGCATTTATATGCACACATTCATATATATACACCATGCATATATATATATATGTATAAAAATATGCACATAGACACACACATGCATGTTTACATTATTTATTATAGGGTTTCTATAGTTGTGCTTATTTCTTCAGTGGAGTACCTGGGTTTTTGGACAGCATGGTGTTTCAAGAACGAACCTAACAGGGAGAGGGGATCATAGATCATAGTAAATCTGGACTGCAGATTTGTTCCTTGTTCCCTTCAGACTGTGCCTTGTTCCATCTCATAGTGATAACTGGAGAGTTAAAAAAAAAGATATGCAGTGTTTCTATACAGCAAAAAGTTGAAGGGTATAACTTATAAAATACTTAACATTACAAATGTATTTTGTTGGTTTAGGTTTACATGTTGCCTAATACAGAGGAAACACACCTTAGTGATTGTCTTTCTGGGAACCTTTTTTCTTCTTTTGTAATAAGGAACTCCTTACACATGGTCTCAAACCCCTAAACAAGAAGCAAAAATATCTAAATCTCTGCAAACAGGAATTTAGTTCACCTACAGCTGAAGCTGTTCCTTTTCAATGCCATCTCAAACAAAAGAAAAGCAATCGGGTTGCATGGTCATGAAGCAATTTGTTACAGCTGCACAACTTCACTAGTGGGAAGGGATGTTTCCTTCCAGATATGATGCTTCCTTCTCTGAGAATAAAACTGGGGGAAGAGGGGGGATTAACTAGGCCTGATTTACTCAGAAATGCAACTGAGTTTCTTAAAATTAACTTTTGTGGCTTTAGCACAAGTTTTTTTTTGTTGACACCGCTGTTTTCAGTAAACAACTTAAAGTGTATATAGTTAAAGATTTAAGATTATCTAAAAGTTTCCAACCAGGAATTTGTACTGACCTAAATACATTGTGGGGTTTTTTTTTCTAAACCCATTTAAGTCAAGCCAATGCAACTCCTTTGTACAAGCAATCTTTGTATAATCACTGAACAATAACAGGCATTAATAAGTACCCAGGCAAGGTGCAATATCCTTTAGAAATCTTTTCCTTCTAAAATGAATGGAGGCTAGATTACTAGTGTGATGATAAAAAGGCATTAGAGAAGTAAAATAAAGCACACATACAGAAGCCAGGATTCTGCCTGTAGAAAATACCTATAGTACTATCTCAATCACATCTGCAAATACCTGCAATATTATTCTGACCCCGTTTAAATCACTGTGAGGGATGCATGATCAAAGCAACAAAGAGGTCTCTTCAAATAAAATTTTGAAGTTGTGTCAGGGTAGGTTTAGGTTGGATATTAGAAAAAAGTGCTTCATCCAGAGGGTGGTTGGGCACTGGAACAGGATTCCCAGGGAAGTAGTCACAGCACCAAGCCTGACAGACTTCCAGAAGCATTTAGACAATGCTCTCAGGCACATGGGGTGACTCTTGGGGATGGTCCTGTGCTGGGCCGGGAGTTGGACTCGATGATCCTTGTGGGTCACTTCCAACTCAGGCTATTTTGTGAGTCTATGAAAACCTCCTGAAGCCTCTTGACTTTTTCAAAAAGGCAGTGTTAAAAGGGTCCTGATTCATTGATAAGCTGAATAATAATAAATCAAAATAATCTAAAAGAAAAAAGAAAGAGAAAAAAAACATGGGAGGAAAATAGTGATTTTCCCCAAAATGCAACATGCATTCCCACCAACAACCATTTCTGGTTTTATTCCACTATGTGAAGTTTTACAGAAGTTTAGCCTGCTGTATTATATCCACCCCAAATTGCTCTGCAGTTGAAAACCTCTACCTACACCTTTATTTGGTGTTAAAGTGTTTTGGTTTCCATTTGGTTAAAGCAGTTGATGTAACACAAACTGAAATAAGTTCAGCCTGGACCAGATCAAGCCTGATCTCACCACTTTTTGCATAAGGTAATTTATATCACTTAAGAAATGGGTTCCCCTTCACAGCTGGGATAATAATTATTGGAAGAATAGTAACCACAAAACTGAAAGCAAGCTCTTTGGACAGGCCTTCTCTGCAGAGGCAAGAAGCCATCCTATCTTAGAGGGAAATAAACTTCAGAAAGGGCCTTCTCTCCACAAGGGAATGCTCTGCCTTGTCACTGCCAGCCCACATTACTGAACATTGGTGGTTATTTGGTTTTGTTTGTTATGTGTGGTGACTGTATGAACATTCACTTTGTGTGTTCTGGAATAATGGTGTGGTTAATGCTAATTTCCCAAACACTTAATGGCTTTTAAGATAATTTGTGCATTTTCAGAGTTTCAGCACTTAGTTTCTGCCTTCAACACATAAAAGCAGCTACAGTGTGCATGATTTTTCACCCAGAATTACACGTGTTTGCAGCTTAAGGGCCACAAATATCTCTTTTTTTCCCCCCTCAGATACAATTAATTATTTAAATGAATGTTAAATGTAATTAAATTTAAATTTGACGTGAAAATAATTGTATAGATGTAATGAGGCCCTAAAAATGAAAGTCTAATCAAGACAATACTAGAAATGCAAAGCTTTTTTGCCTTTCCTCTCTGTCTCTTATATATGTATGCATATGTAGTACATGTGTGGACAGAAGAATATGTAACAGCCTTTACTTGTCAGTTGTGAGTTTTTGACTCTCCAGTATAAGGATGCTGACATATTGTAGTGGGTTGAGTGGAGGGCAACCAAGATGATCAGGGACTGCTGCACATGATGTGTAGGGAGTCTTTCTTCAATCAGCAGAAGAGAAAGCTGCGAAGGGATCTTACTACTCTCCCAACCCACATCATGGGAGGATGCAGAGATGGCAGAGCCAGACCCTTGTCAGTGGCATACAGGGACAGGAAAAGTGGCAACAGATACAAATCAAATCATGGGAAAAGTTGATTCGATATTGGAAAACCTTTTTCACCATGAGGGTGGTCAAACTTTGGAACAGGTCCCCAGAGAGGGTGAGCAATCTCCATCATTCTGAGAGAGCCTGAACTTGACTGGAAAAAGCTCCAAGAAACCTGCTCTTGGGTGGGTACTGGGCTAAGCAGAGACCCCTTCTGATCTAAATTATTATGTGTTTTGGGGTGTTAATGATGTATAACACATTACTCCATGCATATTCTAAGCCATAGTAATTAGGCAGTTCTACCCACCTCCTCTCTTCTTGAAAAGTTTTTTAGAGCCTCCAAAATTGAAAAAAAGATTGTGACTCTTCACTACACAGTAAAGCTGACCCAGGAAAAATTATGAGCAATAGTTGACAACATACAGCATAGCATCATTATATTTAGAAGTATGGTTATTATTTTTAAAACTCCTATTATGAGTCATATCTATGAAAGTAACTTTTATCAGTCTGTTACTGAAACAGGTGATGGCATCATTTAAGTTATCTGACCAAGGGTTCTTTCATGAAGTTCTATTTTCCTTCAGAAAAACTTTTTCTTTTCCTTCCCATGAAAATGTTGGCCTATGGAATTTTGAGATGTCTGTTGAAATAGTACATTTAGTGTACTTTGCATTCCTTAAGTGTTGTTCATGCTTGTAGTCCCTGGAAACCATGGCAGTCTGGGTTGCATGGTGGACTAAGAATATCAGTTGGAACATCTTGCAAGCATAGATTCTTGCCCTTTATATTTTCATTGCAAGTAGCTGTTTAAACTAGAATCCTGGCAGGTTTTCTAAAGAAAATAAGACTATTTCTTGTGGCGTATGTATATTTGAATGATCTTTTGTAATATGGAAACTGGATTATAAATGTATTGAGTAAAGCCTTATTGATCTTCAGAATTTGCCAAATGGCTATGCTGGGTTTCATAGGCCAGTATCTTTAACCTCCTCATTTCTTCACCTAGGAATGACAGTACGGTTGAAGCAAAAACTGTAATTTACTCTAAGTACGTTATATACATTTTTCAGAGAATTTAAGGCCCATGGGAGCTTTCAGCCTCTATGCTAAACAACATTTTAAATTCTTAGGATCGTAAATATTTTACTTTGCTTTGTTTTTTGTTGGAGCTTAAATGTGCTTCATTTTTGTGTCCGAGGTTTTACAGATAACTGATGATGCATAAATTTTTCTGTGTTTTTGCTTTGTGGATTTGCATGTAGCAAACTTTATCTTCACTTTAAAAAGAATGAAGCTTTACTGTTGAAGAATATGGTCCATTTTTTGCTGCAAGATGGGAGAAAGGAATAATCAGAAAAATCTATTTATGTTATCTCTGCATGTGAGATAACTTAAGCATATTCAGTGTTGGAGGGGCAAAGGCAGGTAATACAGGAACAGCCATTATTCAGCGGGTTTCTCAAGGACAGCAGGGGGTACTGCAAACTCAGGTTTGTCTGGGTGAATAAAAATATGTGGTTCAGAGCAAAAAAACCCTCCACTGTTACAGAGGACTGTTTTCTGTGGGTTTAAGTCCATTTTGACAAGTGCTGGTGAAGATACCGATCCCTGAAAAATATTGTCCTCTATTTATTTACAGGACAGCTGTTGCACTAAACTCCTGGCTATACTGGCTGCCTTGACAGCATGCCTGAAACTCCTTTGGGAATAGTTAGATCTCTGCAGAACTTTGGCCTCTCTGCTGCATATGTCAGAGAGTTCAAAACTTTATGCGTTAAGTCTCTTTTTTTGGCTCCTTCGACTCTCGTATCGCCTAGATGGAACAGAAAGCACCAAATGAACAAAGTAGCCTTGTTGTTCTGGCTTGACTCAGATTAGTAAATTATACCTCACTTGCAGTACTTAACAAATAACACCCACACATAAATGCTAACCTTATTCTCTCTGCATTGCTTTCTTGAAATATGAGTTTATTAAATCATGCTTTGCCTTTATATTTACATTTACAAAATACACCTCATGAATGCATAACCAAGAACTTGTAAAGTACATCTGTTTTCTGTAAATCATTTGTACAATCAGGTGTTCCATCTTATTCTGAAAGGGGTGGGTTGCATATATGTGGCATGAAATTACTTATAAAATAATAAAATTATAAGCTCAACTAGATACTATTCAGTATTCACTCTATAGTATGGGGTTTTTTTCAGTATCTGCCTCACTGTAGCTTCAAAAAGGAAGGCTATATAAAAAATAGAAATCTAAACAGAAAGTTTCCTTGGAAAAGTTGCTAACCTAAGTACAGTCAAACAGTATAATTACAGAATTAAATGTATTTTTGTTCTGGCTCTGGCTCTGCGGGAAAGCATGGCATCATCTCATTTTTCCTTTCATTCACAGATCAAGAATATAAGATGTTTGACATGAGAGATCATGCACTTCAATTCCAATTTTCGTTTTGATTCAAAACTCAATGTAGGTAGTAATTCATTAACATTTAAAGAAACATGTGTTTTGTAGGATTTCTAAATTCCTGAAGATGTTCTTTCATAAGTTATGTGGTAGAAAGAGATAATTTTAAACACTCTGGCTAAGGTTGTTATAAATCGTTATAAATTATATTCAGCCTGAGATAAATAAGTGGTCTGATATTCACAAAATAATTGGTCATGGCTTTGTATACTAAATATAAAATTGGATTCCTACAATCCAAATACAAGTATCCAAAATACTTGACTTAACTCACAGGGAAATGAGAATTAAAATTAATGGATGATGAGGCAGAAGGTGGTGAGTTCCATGACCATTATCTGAGGGCTTTTGTGTAAGTTGAGCTCAGGAGATATAGGTGGATAAGTGATTGCACTACAGATTGCATAACAATGATTTTCTCAGCAGGGATCTTGAAGGATGCTTCCTCTGTTCTAGGAAAACTCCCTGGAGATGGAAGGATTTTCTGTGATCAGTGGGTCAAGGGATACAATCAACACCTAAGCAAGATTTCTTCACCTAATGAATGAGGGACAAGGAGTCTTGAAGTCAGAGACAATGCAGAATCACAGTGATTCATTCTTATCTCACCTCTGCTTGGGGGAAAAAATCTCTAGTTGTATCAGATAGGAAAAAAAAAAACAAAGGATAGGAATACAGAAAATTACAGGGAATTAGTGGTATTTCTTTTCTTTTTCTTTGAAGATACTCTAAGAATCGCTACCAGATCATGCAGAGCTAAACTAATTCTATCTACAGCCGGAAGTATATTTTATATATATATTATTTTATAATTCTGTTACCATCCCTGTAAGTGTTCAAGAAACAATTTAACGTGGCACTTAGTGCTATGGTTTAGTTGATATGGTGGTGTTTGATCAATAGTTGGACTCGGTGATCTTGGATCCTTTCCAACCTTAATGATTCTATACACAAGAATTTGGAGGAAATAGCTGCCCTGATTGCTTCAGAGATGAAGCAGCTGAAGAGGTAGTGTCACAGGTTCAAGCCCAGCCATCTACAAACTTGTAGGCAAACCCTCTGACAACATACAAAGAAACATTAAAAGGTTAAGCTTTCAAAATGAAGCTGGCCTCATTTGGTGAATGTCAAAATTAAGGCTACAACAAAGCATAAGTCAATCCTGAAGTGCCACACTTTTTAACCGGTGGTCTGTAAACTACTGATGGACTACAAAGCTTATTCCTGTACGTACTGTCAAGAACCAAAATGGCCAAACCCAAACTTTGTGTTTAGTTATTTATACAGATAAAACAATCATGGAACTGTTGCAAAAGTTAGTCCTGGGATTTTTTCAAGAAGCTTAGGTGCATCTTGGACTGAAACATAGAAAAGCACCTTTATGATGATATTTCATGTAATATCTTTGTGGCACAATTAGGGGGAGAAATAGAACTCCTGGAACAAATCCAGTGCATTAGAAAGAGCAGCTTACTGTTTGCCCAATGCAATAAAAGAATTACAGAAAAAATATTATGTGATAGCCTGCTTTCTGCTATACATAGAAGGTCAGAGTTAATTCTGACATTTTTAGTATTTATTACATAGGCAACCTAACTTAATTAACATTGTTTTGACTGCAGCAAAATTATGAACAACTGAGAGCAGAAATTTGAAACAGAGTATTAGAGTTGTGTATAAACTTGTTTGTCACAGCCCTGTAGGAAAGAAAAGACGAGAAACAAAAAGAAAAAAACCAGGTACCTGATGTAGCTGTTCAGTTAGTAAACCACATTTATCACCTGACTGATACCCCATAACTTGTAACGGATCTAAATCTTAATTCATTTCTCAAACTGGATCATGTACAACTGTGGTGGTTTAATGTTGGCTAGGTACCAGGTGCCCACTAAAGCCACTCTATCACTTCCCTCCTCAACTGGACAGGGAAAAGAAAAGAGAATGAAAGGCTCATGCATGAGCTGAGATACAGATAGGGAGAGATCACTCACTGATTAATGAAATGGGCAAAATAAACTTGTCTTCGGAAAACTAATTGAATTTATTATCAATCAAAATCAGGGTAGACTAATACAAGGAAAACAAATCTTAAAAACACCTTCCCCCCACCTCTCCCTCCTTCAAATGTACCACAGGATTATCTCAGTTGGTTAGAGCACGGTGCTAATAATGCCAAGCTTGTAGATTCAATCCCTGTATGGACTGTGCACTTAAGAGTCAGACTTGATGATCCTTCTGGGTCCCTTCCAACTCAGAATATTCAGTAGATGATATCTGTAGATAACTTTATTCCTGATTTTCTACCTCCTCCTCCTCAGCAGTGCAGGGAGACATGGAATGGTGGTTCCAGTCAGTTCATCACATGTTATTTCTGCTGCTGCTTCCTCGTCTTAAGGGAGATGAATCCTTTCCCTGCTCCAGTGTGGGGTCCCTCCCATGGGAGACAGTTCTTCATGAACTCCTCCAATAGCTCTATATTGCTCTTCAGGAACTGTCCCAGGCTAGGTCCTTTCCACTGTGTGCCGTCCTTCAGGAACAGACTGCTCCAGTGTGGGTTCCCCATGGGGTTTACAAGCCTTGCCCAGAAAACCTGCTCCAGCATGGGCTCCTGTCTATGTTTTCCCATGCATATATCTCAAATCTTATCTGAGGAGGTTATCACTAAAATTATCCATTTAGCAGTGCTAACCTGAAACTTTAAAATAAAAACTTCAGATACAGTGATATTTTTGTCAGATACCCACTAGCAGCTAAGCTAACAAGCAGCTCACTTAAAAGAGATGATGAAATAGTTGTGGACAAGTAAGTGCTGTGATCATATTTACCTGGGCCAGATTGGAACAAGCAGCTGAGAGCCAAAGTGTCTCAAGTCCCATTACCCATATAACATAAAGCCTTCATTCCATCAGTTGCTGTGTTTTTGCATGTGACACAAGGAATGCATTGTACAAACATCTTGTTCTAAAGGACTAAGCTGCATTACATTCTGAAATTGTATGTGTTAAAGTTGACTCTTGATGAAGTCAGTATATGCCTAATGAACTAAAGCTGTTGATTTAAAACATTACAAGGCCGGGAAGAATCCACCCTACTTCTCCCACAGTGTTTGCAATCTCTTCTCTAGATCTGTATCTGTAACAGACAGCACACATTTCTAATGAGGATACTTCCCTTTTTTACACCTGTTACAAATCCTTCCAAATAATTTGTCTGCAGATTTTGATATTGACACAGTTGCTTCTATAAACTGTGCCATGATGAGAATATTTGTATAGTTCAGAGCACACAGCCTTCACATTATCTCTGTAGCAGTGTGAACTGATGTCAAGAAATGTGAGGTTTAATCTGACTAAACAAGTTGTTTTCTTAAACATTGTTTTGTCTTTTGGAATCAGATCACTTTCCTCTTGAGTCAGTGTGAATTTAAGTAGAACTTAAATTGTGATCCGAGCCATGTATGTCTTATTCCTGCAAGTAATCACTTTCCTAACTAGTGTCCTTTCAAATGGTTATGTTGCTGTGATTTTCTCTGTGGATAAAGACTTGGCCTATCATTTGAGCTCTGAATTCATCGCTGGTGGGTATTTAAAAGTCTCTGTCACAAGGCCAAGGATTTAATTGTCACTGTGCTTACCAGTCCCTCCAGAGAGGCTAAAGCATATGGGAGTAAAGGTGTATATGTCAGTCTTTCCCATGGATAACTGAAGGACCTCCAAATCTCCATAACCTTTGATATAACACTGTTCAGCTGTTAAAAATTGCACTATCTTTAAGAGGAAAAAGTAGAATTCCCTTCATGTTCCTAACTTGTCATCTTCTGCATAAAATACTTGTTTCCCCAGATGAGGTTTCCCTTAAGAGATAAGACACCTTTCCTTTTTTTCCTTCTGTATTTAATCATTTCATCATCCATTATGTAGTCCATCTGCCCTCTTGTGGTTTCCTTTTTGATCTTTCCACTTTTACTTTGCATTTTTCAGAGACTTCTTGACTATTTTATATTTCCTGTTCTCTAAGTATGGGATGAGCTCACAAGTCAAGTTTCACCTCACGATGTATTTTTCTAGTCTGAGTAATTCTGAAATCCATTTTTAGTGTTAGATGAGGCTAGGAATTAGTTGCAGCCCTGGAAAGACTCTGGTGTCATGAACAGTACAGTCAGTTCTTTTAAGACTTTTCCCAGTTTCTCTCACAGTTTGAGGGGAACGTCCTTTCTCCTAACTCTCTGTTCTTAATGGATTTTTGAGGTTTTTGTCAGCTGACTTGTAACACTTTTTCTTGGAAATATATCCTTCAACTACGAAGTAGCCTGCACTACTCTCAGCCCGGTGAGCACTATGCCCCATGCATTAACATTATTGATGTCAATAGGGCTATTTGTTAAACATTGCTTTTTAAGAGTGGCTTTATATTCCCCCTGGCAAGTCAAACTCCATAGGGCAATAGGAGGAGGTCTCTGTGGTGTGTGGTTGTATCATGTGATGCAGGGTGCTCACTGATGATAAGGGGGAAAAAACTCTTTTTCCTCATTATCCTTTATTTTTCAAATGGAGTAATTGCTAAATCTCAAATCCTGCCATCATCACAAAAGGATGTATTTGAGAAGAAAGGTTCTTCCCAGTATATCACTATCTGGTGCTCAACACAGATCACTGAAAAGAAATCTAGGATTTGATTCCTGGTTGTTTGCAGATATGACCTTTTAAAAATGCTTTTAAGATCTGTCCTCCCAGATGGGGCAGCTGAGGTGTGTGTGGCAGGTGGCTGGCAGGAGAGAGTCAGGGGGTACTCTACAGCTCTTCAGAAGGGACACGGTTTCTCTCTGGTTCTCTTCTAAATACTGCATGGTGCAAGCTTTTTAAAGAAACTTCTGGACTGACTGATGTGTGTACTAGAATTTGTTGAGTGATGTACTAAGACTTACCTTGTCTGACATTTATTTTCTTTTTATTTTGGTTTCCAGGAATTTTTTATTTTTATCTACTACTGAACCCTCTGTTTGACAGAAAAACCACACACAATGCCATGAACCCCTCCCATTCTTTATAGCTCCTTTGGGACTCGCAGAATGACCCTGTACCTTGCCTAATGAGACCTGAGAAGTGTATGTGTGGGGGAAGTTCAGTGCTGAAAGCACCAAGTGTTTGTCAAAGATTCCCAGGACAGAGTGTAGAAAGTGAGAAAAACAAAAAATGGACCATTGCTACATTTTTATATTCCTTAGCTTGGGAAGAACAACTTAATGTTATTGCTAAAAGTACCCGATAAGCATTAATGCTTATAGGAGCTCTGAAAATTGAGGAAGCCTGAAGCTGCTTCCAGGAAGCCTCAGGGTACATCTATATAGAGTGCTCCAGACAGACAGAGGGTACTCATCCCACACTAAGTTTACTGGCTGCAATCCAGCTGTGAGCAAGGGCCAGGTACAGCTATTTTAGCATAGTCCTGAGCTTCAGCTAATGTGCCATCTGCCTCCGGGACAACAGGCTCTTGTTTCCTTTTAGAAATTCCTCCTTTTTGAGTTCCTACTCTCACAGCCACTGAAAACTAAATTCTCATCACTTGTAACTATATCAGAAATCCAACGCCTCTTTCTTTCTCTCTCTTTCTTTCTTTCTCTCTCTCTTCCTTCTTTTCTCTCTTTCTTCCTTTCTCTCTTCCTTCCTTATTTCCTTCCTTTCTTCCTTTCTTTCTCTTCTTCCCTTCTTCCCTCCTTCTCTTCCCTCCTTCTCTTCTCTTCTCTTCTCTTCTCTTCTCTTCTCTTCTCTTCTCCTTGATTTTGTAGTAAATGCAGTAAAATTATGATTCAGACTTATTTAAAATTGTGACAAAAAGGAAAACTGCAAGAGCTCTTCGCTACTGATTGCTTGCATGCTGAAAAACACTCTGGTTTCACTAAATGTATTTCAAAGGCTATCACAAAATCATATAATTATTAAGGTTGGAAAAGTCCTCTAAATAACAGAAGAGTAGGGTCTTCTTCATTCAAGTTGAAAGTTTGGTTACTGCAGGTTGCCTCTCTCACCAGGCTATTTGTGTGTTGATTTGCAATTTAACACATAAGGACTTCTGAAGACAGAGAAATAATAAAGAAATTATTGTGTTTATATTTATATTTATTCCTTGTTCTATTAATGAAGTCAAATTCTTTTCAACTGAACAAAAAGCAATTTCCCAAAAGATGGTGCCTGACCTTAAAAGGCCTGGAATGAGCACTCCCATGCCTCAAACTTAGTTTAACTTTAGTAAATCATAGGTATCTGCTATCTGTGATTGTTTATTGTTCAGGATGAGAAATTTTATATTAAGATTCAGAAGGAGAGAACATAGTTATGACTCTTGCCCTTTTTCCATGAAGCAAAAATGAACTATGGCATCAGGGTGATACGCCCTTCTAAATGGAGCTCCTCTGGTGTGAGCTATGAAGTGCAGCCACTGGTATCTACAGACAGATGCTCCGATTGTGGAGGTGTATGGGAAAGAAGTGTATTGTCTGTGGAACAAGTAAACCTAAGCAAAACAAATCCTGTCCTGCAGACTCTCAAAAGTCAATTGGTACCTTAAAGCTTACTTGCTTGCATCAGAAGTTAGGAGGTACAGACAACCAAAATAAAGTAATTAATTTTTTCAATTTGTCCTGAAAGCTTGTGTAACTTAACTTTTGATTGAAGTAGATTTTGCGTTCATTTTAGGACAAGCTCTGGTTTTATGTCCCATATCTTGCCTTCAAAATTACTTCAGTTGATATTTTAGACATTTTCTAATTTGCACTTGACCAGAAGCCTGCAGAGGTTTCAGCATTCATGAGAATAAATTTGGTCAGCAAGAGTTACTTAATGCTACCTAAAAGTTACTGTAATAGTAGAAATTCTGGGCTAAATTCTGTAATGCAGTAACTGGCTCAGTTCAGTCAATTCTGTGAAAACTCACCAGGGGTTACTACCATGCAAATCTATCCCGACTTTATTTTTTTTAAAGCAACAGTCTTCATGTGGCTTCTGTGAAATATAACACTTTTTCTTCTAGCAAAAGTAAATTGTAGTAAAATTTAATTTCTCCTATGACATAACACTTAAATTTAGTTACTAAAAGGTTAGTTTTCCTAAGTCATTGCAGAGGAGTAAACTGGGATTCCAGGTGTAGGCTGGGTTTTTTAAAGAAATGCCTGAGGTAAAAAAAGAAGCATGATCAAGCAGGGCAATTTATTGTTCCGCATTGTTCTTAAGACTGTGTATGAAAAATCAAAGGCTTTTGAACTGCTTATATTCTGGCTTTGTTTTTCAACTGCAGCATTTCTGTGTTTGAGTAGAAGTAATATTTACTAAGAAAACACAAGCAGCAAATGGTTCTCTCGTGCTGCTTATTATAGTCATATGATGTCACAAATATTATGACATTGTAATATCATAGTCCAAGACAGATTGAGTTATACTTCTGCTGCTTTTCTGACTGCAGATTCAGGGAGTTAACATTTGTGGTGTACAGGAATTTTCATGTTTGGTTAATGAGCACTAGTGCCAGTACTCTAGTGTCTAGTAATGAACTCTGGTAATGAACACTAGTGCCATCAGTTTTTAAAATTCTGATAGAGCAGATTCATAAGATTACTACAGAATTAATACGATCTGCTAGTAGCAAAAGTGTTGCCCTCATAAGACATATGTATAGTCTCAGGCTATGTGTATAGAAATCAGGCTAGACCATTATACCTGGAATTCAGCTGGCCTTGAGCTAGCAAAACTACAAACAGCCTACCTAACAGCAGCAGTGACGATTCACTGGCATCCAAACAAGCAGCAGTGTGATACCATCAGAACCCAGTCTCATTCATATTATGCATATCAAAGAGAAGTCAGAGTGATTTTAGAATAGTGAAATTAAAACCAGGTAACTGTAAGCCAGTTTTCATCAGCTTGCACTACTAAGAATATTAAAGGCTCTGTCATCTAACATGTCAAATTAGTATCTCTGACTTTTGCACAATGGCAATAACGTATGTCAGAAGACCTTAAAATTTAGCTAGCATCTAATCTGTGTCAAGTACTGTTCTTTAAACTTGCTCGTGTGAAGTTGTAAGCTAACTAAATGTTGAAAACTCCTGTTGTTTTTAGGAGGAACTGGACTACCTCAGTGCTCATGTTCAGTTGTGACTACGTGGTTTTGTAATAAGAGATGGAAATTTAAAAATGGCAGATAATAACAGAAAAGAATATGAGCTCTGTGTGGGCTTTTTTTGATTGAGATTCAAAAGCACCTTGAAGAAAATGATTGGAAGAATTTTTGAGAGTTTTGTGTCATTTCTAATGGTATAAAATATAACCCTGATAGCTTGGAGGAGCCAAGTTGTATCCTAGTGTAACAATCAGTTGAGCCTTCTGCTTGTGGTTTGAATCTCGATGCAAATGTTGCTACATATAATGACCTGTAGTAAAAACAAAGAAGTTACCATGTATCAACCTCTTCTTTGTCATTTCTTTGAGGCACTTCCTAACTCCCAGCACTTCATGGAAGTTTGTTGTTTCATCCCATCTCGTTATAACCTTTCAGTTCTTCTGAATGACTCATTCCTTCCTCAGTCCAAGGGCTAGAGGTGAAGGAGGAGCTTCTAAACCCATACTAGATGGGCCAATCAAGTTACTAGGATATTTAATATTTTCAGCTCAGATCTGCATACCTATTCAGATTATCCTGGAACAGTTCCAAAAGATTGGCACTGGAACGATTAAACTGTACTTAGTCTGTATTCAATAAACTTTAAAACAAGTGGTGTATTGAAACTAAATATTTCCATCAAGGTAATTTTCAAATCTCACTATCTGAAGATGCACAGGTATGTAACAGCAAACTTAGTGGAACTGCATTTCTGCAGTAGCTTTTTTCATTACCACTGTAGTGTTCTGGTTTCCCCCTTCTGTTTAGAGATTCAAAAGGTTGGCAGTAGGGCTTCTTGTGAGTACATGAAAAATGTAGGTAACCATTAAAATGGTATTATCAAATCATCTTGTCCAGAAGAATCTGTTACACCCTAACTCATAGGTTAGGCTGGGTGCAGCCTCTCTGGCCACAGCACTTGTTGTCCTAGTGACTGAAACCAGCAAAGCAGATCCTCTCTCTCTAACCTTATTCAAATGCAGGGCCAGTGCTGTTGAAAGATCTGTGTCTCATCCACATGGGCAACATAGACTCTACCACATTCCTTTTGCTTTTGAGATCATCTATGTTACAGGTTAATAGAGCATTTGCTACATTGGGTTAACCTGAGTTAGTTGATAAGACACAGAAAATTCTAAAATGATCAAAGGTATTTTAAGACCAAACTGAAGAATAGTAGAGAGCACTAGTCTGGTAAATCCTAGAGCACAGGGGTGTCCTTGAAAAAGTCATCCTCAAGGGGAGTGTGGTTGCTAGCAGTTTCAGCAGAGAAATCACACATGGAATGGGCCTTATAAAAACACTGCTCTTTCATCAGTTTGAGGTCAGGTTGTGGCTAAAGTATATTGAAAGGGAAGGGAGAGTTTTCCTTGTGTCATCCCAAGAGGAACCACTGGAACAAATGCCTTGCCTACACAGTGAGGAGGAGGAGGAGGATCATACATCTGTCTCATGCAGAGGAGCAAGAATGGCACTTTTTTTTCCTCTAAACAATATTAATTCTTGTAGTAGAACACGGTTGTATTGGAAGTGCAGCAAAACAAACCTCCTTATGTGACTTAGCTTTTCTCTTTGGCAACTGTAGTCTCAAGAACACCAGTCAAAGAATTTCTCCAGCTGTTACATTCACACAAAGAAGCAGTATAAATGAAAGTATCATTGCTGCCAATCACCAGACCCTCTGAAGAAGCTTCTGTCCTCTCTGAGTGCTATGAGGGACAAACATTAGTCACTACTGAGTATTGTATTTTTAATGTTTACCAGCGTAAATGCCACAATTTTGAATAGATAAAGAAAAGTGGCATAATAACCACTGGACTAACTACATCAAAAATGTCCTGGTTATTACAAACATTCACTGCTTCAATATTTTACACTGTGTTGCCACCTCCAGTGGGGAAGTCTGATACACCTCTTTCACCTAAGCTGACTCCAAATTACTTTTCAGACATCCTAAGAAGAACTGACTGAGTTCCCTCTCCTGTGGACCTCCCTTGACCAGTCTTTGCCCACTAGTAAGGTCAGTCAGCAAAAGGCCATGTCACATCCATATCCAATGCTAAGTAAGAATAAAAGGCAGCCTGATGAAGGAGCCCAATCTAGCAACAGTTCACACTACCTCTTACAGCCATTAGCTTTGTGCCTTGGTCTTCTTCGAGGAGTCCTGTGATCTCTGAGCAGCCTGAGCACTTCAGGTTCCCTGGCTGGGCTGGGAGTGGATGTAATTGTGTAGACATATCTAAGTTTCCCCAAGGAGCATGTCAAGAAACTCAGTGCTATTTAACTACACCACCATACTAATTTCTGAAACTTGCTCACATATGCTTCAGTGTGGCCAAAGTGTAAACGTGCCAGAATGGTGTTGCATACCTCATTGATCAGCTTTTCTTCCATTGCAAGAGTAGTGACTGAGCTTCCAACATCACTCAGGGATGCTGCATCAACACATGACATTATTTCATTACTGAAAGGATCAGATTTTGACAAATCCACAAAAAGTGTAGAGGCCACAGAGGATCATGTCTGAATGAAGATTTTTCTTCGATATGAGTCATTCAAATAGGAGGACAGAGAACACTGTAGTGCCTCTCAGGTGAAGTAGCATAAGCTTCAAATCACTGCAATGGTATATCTAAACATGATTAGATCCCAATTGCTCTTTTCCTTCACCTGGGAATGGTAAAGGGTGGAATACAGATACAGTAGCATCATTGCCTGCTGTTTGGAAATGATTGAAGGAAATTCTACCTGAAAAATCTTTGGGTTTATTGTATTTATCTTCTGTCCTACATCAGAGGCAGTTGAGTATCTACTCTCCCCTTTGGCATAGGACTTTACAAGAAGTTAAAAAATGTATGTGGCTCCTGGATGCATTCAAGTGTGATCTAAGGACTGAGCAGCACAATTATTTGAAGTTACTGCTTACTAAATCACTTTAATTTAACAATGTATTTTTATAAAAAGCAGACTGTAGTGCTTTTTAAACAGCTTTGCAAAATCAACACAGAGGTTTTGATTGTATGTATTTACTGCCACTCATCTGAGTTAAATGGTGCAATATGCCCAAAGGATAATAACCTTCAAAACTAAGCACGTAAATCTTCAGTGGCCTAGTCACTGTTTGTCTTACCTCCAGCTAGAACTGGTGCTGCTTCAAGAAAGTCAGTCCATGGACTGGTCTTAAATATCAAACATAGTTGTGACTTTAAATGACCTAAGTCTGCAAACTGGATTACTCTCAGTCCAACTAAATTGACCCTTCCTCCCTCCCTGTAAAAAAAACCTGAAAGAAGGTTTCTGCAACAATTGGCTGAATCCTCTATAATACAAGCCATTGCTATGATTCATGTTCCTGTGGATGAAGAGATGGTGCAATGCAGCCTCTGTGCCTTCAGGTGCATTTGCTGCTTTCCCTGCTGTCCATGTGCTGTTCCATCCAAAAATACAGACAGCATTTTTCCTGGCTGTCACAGGTGTGTCCTAAATTGAATATACCCTGGTTCCCCTGAAAGGACAAGTAAATACACAGCCTTGGTGAGCTTTGGCATTCCTGCTGAACAGGAGAGCCCATGTGAGGTAAAGAAAGAAAAACAAAGAAAAAATTTGAATTTGCTAAAATACAAAGATGGAAAGACTTGGAAAAAGTATTTTCATTCTTTATCAAAATTTAATCTATCTTTTAATTCTTTGGCCACCAGTGTGAAGCACTGTGCAGTCTTCTGAATGCAAAATGTAGAATTCCTTCCCTTCACATAGTTCTGCAGAATTGTAATGTTTTGTCCAACCATATTCATGGATCACAGGCTGTCAGAATACTGATGGGAGATACTGACCCTCCATCCCCTGCTGGGAATAAAATAGTGTTACATCCAAATGGCTGTGCTATAAATAGTTAAAGCTGGTGATATTTCTTCAGGACAGCTCTTGCTGGCTGTCGGTGAGCTGCTTTAGAAAAACACTTCAGAAATTGAATGTTTCCTGCTCCAGTGCTGGAAGGGAAGAGGACAGGGTCCACAAAAGGAGGATTGTCACCAGGTGGCACATCTTGTGGTGTGCAGAAAAATGCCTTTTGTGCCATCCCTGGAGAGACAGAATTTATCACCTGATAGGTAGTTGAGCAGCTTTTCTGGAGGAAGTTGGCCATTTTGGTGTCAGAAATTTGTGGCTATTGTTTGCTTGGGTGCTACACAAAGCTAAAGGGTTAATCAGCATGACATGAGGTTTAATTTCTTTTAAAGGAACCTTATTCTTTAAAGTCATGCCCTCTTATGAAGTGTATTGTTTTAAATAAAAATCTAGAAGTAACACTAAACTATAATGAGTACAAGTCCCCAAGCCCAGAACAATCACTGACAGCTTGGGTTAATTTTTGTTGTCCTTCTCCTCCTCCCAAATCAAGCTATATGAGTCCAGAGCTGGGTCTAGTGTAGGACACAAATTACATAGGCATTCAGACCTGTGTTATATGGCTTTCTTGGCAGTGAAGTTATTTCTGTCTTGAGTGCTGAGGGAAGGAAAAGGGTTTCTCCTGTTGTTGAGTTCTTGAGCTTCCTACAGCCCATAAAACAGTCAGAGACAGTGGTGCAGTCTGAACATTACAGATATGCAAATGAATTTTTGCACCTAAACAGACCCTAGACAGTAAGAGTAGACTTGTGAGACACTGACTCAAACTGGGACTCAAGCATCCTTGTTCACATCTTAGCTTTATTGCAAACTTTATATTTCATATGCTGGCGGGTCACTGAGAATAGGTACATTTCTATCTGGAGGTGTAATTGCAGCATGGGTTTACTTACGTGGGCTAACTTTAAATTAGCTCAGCCAGTTGTAACTGTTTGAGAATGGCAGGTTGAACTTCAGTGCACTGCCATAATCCCTTTGGGTCTGTGAATAGACATTCAGTAGGTAACATTTGTGATTTAAGTGTTGTGCACACAATATTTACTATTGTGCATAGAACCTAAGGAAGTGACTTTAAAGGTTTGACCTGGTGTAGGTAGCAATGTGAATAGTATTTTAGGACTACAATGGATTTGGTCAGCTTGTTCTGCAGTTCCCAGCTGTGTTAGGGAAATATAAATATTATTCTTGCCCAGTCTTTTGCCTGTCTTGTCGACTTAAGTGGTGACCTCTTTGGGGCAGGAAATGTCTTTTATTCTATGTTTATACAGCAAATAAGCCTTGGATCTTCGTTGTGATTTGGGACAGTTATTGAAGTTATAGAGCCACCTCTTGTCTCCATCTGATACTATGTTGTTTCATGAGTCTCCTGCATGAAGCTTTCGATGGGACGTGTTGCTGAGCTCTCTTCTGCAGGGAGGGAATCCAGCCAAACAGAAACTATCCTCAGGTTTCTCAGGTTGTGTGCTCTTTTTCATTCTTTTCTCTTTTGTGTAGTTCTGAAGCAGTGCTTTGGACTGTAGGGAAAAACACTAAAATATCCATTTATAATGGCAAAGCATATTGCTCTGTTTATATTTGGTGTTCCAGGAGAAATTAATAATTTGCACCTTGAAACCACACTCTGTGAGTAATAACCACTCCTCTTTTCTCTTCTCTTCTCTTCTCTTCTCTTCTCTTCTCTTCTCTTCTCTTCTCTTCTCT
>NW_024581137.1:24677123-24807161 GCF_017639235.1 Corvus kubaryi | reverse complement strand
CTTCTCTTCTCTTCTCTTCTCTTCTCTTCTCTTCTCTTCTCTTCTCTAACAAAGCCCTTGTTTAATCATTAAGGGATATCTCTATATAATCAAACAGGACCAAACTGTCAGCTTTCTATTTTGATTAGAAGAAAAAAAATGTATAGTCTGACCCAAAATGCATGCTGTTCTGAATAGTTCCTAGTTATTTGCCAGTTAAGATATTCTTTGTGTATGTTAGCGTTGTCAACTGTGGTAGAAAAGAAAAACAATGTGGAAAGTTTCCATTTTCACTATTTATGAGAAGAGGGATTCAAAAGTATTGGTGTCATAAATCACCAGAGACAAGTGAAATGTGTTATTCAGTACATTATAATGTTGTAACTTTGCCATTGGAAACAGTTGCCTAGCTAGGAACAGAAGCCTGCGTGGGCCACAGGTTATGGTAGATGGGCAACGACAAAAGGTCTGACTTTATGGCTGATCATTTGCGTTGCAAATGATTTAGAGCAGACTCAGAGCTGGACAGGCTTGGGTCAAATTGAATGAGCTGGTGTCCACCCATGGCTGCACCTTTTGTTGGAAGGATGGGTGAGCACAAACATTTAACAAAATGTTTCAGATGAAACTACTGTCCAAAGCAGTGACAAATTTTCCAGGTACTACATATTTCAGCTTCAGGAAAAACTCAAGCTGAGGAATAGATTTAGGATGTGTGCAAGGACACGGGTATCTAAAGTCAGCACAGCTGTTGGTCAGTGTCATCTGTGCCTGCTCACGGTGGTTGCTCTGTGCATGGAATATGCTGGACATTCATTTTGCACAGAGATAGTTTTTGATACTTACAGGGATTTCTTTCTCCCAGGGATTTGTAAGGGATCTATGAACCACTGCTTGGACTGCAGAGTAGTCCAGGATAATGTATTTCAGTTGCAGGAAAGACAAAACAATGTGGGTGGGGGTTTTTTTGTTAATATTTCTGAGGATTTTTGAAGAGCAAGATAAAGTTCAGGACTGGCCATCTCTAGGGTTGTGTGAATTTTTTTGGTTTTGCTTTGTGCTGTTACTTTCAACTATTATTAGCTCTATAACATGATGTACACTGACAAATTCAGTAACACCATCCTTGTGTTAGTCCTTGGGCATAATATTTTTAAAGAAATTCTAGAATGAGTGAACTTACTCCGTGGCCAGGTCTCTTGATTCCATCCACTACTGTTTGTTTCTTGTTTAAGGGACTATAGAAATGAGAACATTACACTGTAATAGGCTAATGCTGCTGAAAAAGGGCACAAAGGTTGCTTACCAGGAATATGTGCTGTAACTTTCTTCAGATGATAAAGTCTGACCTTGCTGAGTCCTCTTTGCTTTTCCAATGGGTTCTTATGATGTCCTTATTACTCTAAAGAGCTTATTAAGTTTGTTATGCTATTTCAAAATAGGCAGAATAAATGTGTTTTAGGATCATCCACAGTTTGGAACATTCTCAAAACATCTAAATTAAATGCCTTGTTACACAAGGCTATAGAATTGTTACAAAAGGTTGACTCTGGGCTAAGTCCTTGACTCTCCTCAAAATATTGAAACAAATGATTTGCAAAACTTGTTTTATGGTGTTGTCCTCTGCGTAAAGCAAAGTAGCAAATTCTTTTTATTTGCTATTTTTTATGCTTGGTTTGCAAGTCTGAAGCCAGCAATACATTTTTTTCCCTTGTCTTTCCTTTTCTCCTTTGTTTATTGCTGAAACTTAACCTGGAATATCAAATTTAAAAAATCTTAGAGTAGAAGGAAATATTTCACATCCAGGTTTTGCTAAAATGTGAAGAATTTCAGAGAAATTTTATAGAAAACATTATCCCAGAAAAATTATTACAAGCTTATTTATTTATTAAATATGTCTGTGCCATATTTATCTAAAACACAGTACTGCTATAAAGCTGCTATTAAAACTGACAGGCAGTGTTAGCTTAGATGAATCTTGCTTGCAAAGCAGAAACAGAGCTTGTAGGAATTTCGTGGTGTCCCCCACTGATTATGACACAAATTAATCTGTTTTACTCTCCACTGAGAAGACTCAGCATCCATACTGTCTGGTCCTGTGTCGTGGGACACAGTAACCTTCTGATGAAAGATGGTAATTAACAGGTACAGGTAACAGGCCATGAAATAGTCTGACTGTTACATTATAGAACCTTTTCTAACAAAAAAAAGTGGGCTTTTTGTTTGTTTGTTTATTTTTAAATAAGGCTTCTGGTAATGTGCAACCCTTCATATTATCTTCTTCTATGTAATGACTATGCCAGTGAGTGTATTGAACAAGCAAAACCAGACTCACCCAAAAAGTGGAAAAGCAAAAATAATCTTGTAGAGGGAAGCAGAGCTTTAATTTGTATATTATTAATGGATGTTTATTGCAGCTTATTGTAACAAGTTCACACAGGAAGAGTTAACACTTGCAATGCAAGCAAATGCCACTTCCCTGTAGAAAATGTGTCGTTACTTTACCTGAGCAGATATGACCCTGAAGGACAAAGTAGGATTGAAAGTTTGTCACTAACCTCCACTCTGTTGTGTACATACCTTGCTATTTATTCTCCACTTGAGAAATTCTACAGTTTATCAAATGTATGACCAAGGTAACCTGTCGCCAAGCCCCAGATGAGTTTGTTTGACTGTCCTCATGTGTACTACAAGACCAACAGTAGATGCAAGGTAACAGGCCTGTGGAGAACTAAGCTAAATTGCATTATGCCACATCAGCTGTGTACTAGGATTAAGCATCAATTACCTTTATTTCTCATCTCTTCAGGAAGATAAGTGTTGCACTTCTAAACTGTGTATACAAAACTATATAACATAACTATATCAACATTAATCTACCTTTGAAGGATAAATTTATAGTGCACATATAGAAAGGTGGCATCAGTATTGCCGACTGATTCTGTAGTAATTTTTAAAGACTGATTATGCAAACTTAATGTTATTTTTTAATACAGAAAACAAGTTTTTAATACCTAAACAGCACTGGTCAGCCATCTGCTGGAAAGAGGATAAAGCAAAAATCCAAACGTCATTATTTTCTTAACCCATCCTGAGCCTTTCACAGAAAGCAATCCTAGGACAGTCTTCAAAAGGTGCTCATGTCCCATGCAAAGACAATACTGCTTCTCTGCATAGTTGGTCTGCTAAGGCATCTAACTAAGCAGCTCACAAAAAAATGCTCTTTTACTTCTAGTATGGGGCTTAGCCAAAGTCTGAATCCTTTTTAGTCATTAACTCTGTTACCTCTTGATATATGTCTGAAGTATTTACAGTTTTTGCATGATCAAATGTTCTCAGGCTTAACAAAACCCACACTCTTCTCTAGTGTCTATGAATTGTTCAGGTCTAACATTTCAAAGGTTTGCAAGATCCTCTCCTTATGTCTGTGAGGGTATAAATAGCATTCAGTTTAATTAACATCAGCAAAGGCATGTTGAAAATAGATTTTCTCTGTTACTGGCTTTCTCCATTTTGTAATTTCAAGATGCTAAGCTTTCCAAAATATTTTTTTAATTTTTAATTTTTTTTTTTTTTAAGAAGGAGAAATGTCTTCCTGTTTCTCAATAGAGAGGAATTGTTTCAAATAAAATGTTCATTTTATTGGTGAGAAAGCAGTGAGGAAGTGAAGTTATTGCTGCGATGGACTAAAGATAAAAGGCAGGTTAGGCCATATATAGCAACTGGTATAATACAAATGTCACGTTTCCCTGCAAATCCATGTTTGCTTCTTTTTGTAGCACCATTTAGTAGAGAAAAGGGGGGAGGGAGGGAATCCTAATTCTTGAGCCAAATGAAGAGCTTGCACTACGACAGTGACAGCACAGCTCAGGACAGAGGGCTGGGCAATCTTGAGTCTGGCTACAGTAAATGCCAGGCCAAATCTCATCATAATTAAAACCATTTTGGAAGCTGCTTCCAATTATGACAGCTCCTGGTCGCAGAGGAGAGGAGCTGCCCCTGGAGCAGCTCCACTCTCACCCACAAACCCTTCAGCTGTGGCCGCCTCCGTGCAGCACGGGAGGGAACTTTCTCCAGCGGGGCAAGAACGGAACCTGCAGTTGTCACCAGGACTTGCACCCGAAAGGTTACTTAGGAGGCAAGTGCTCTGGTTTCCCAAAAGCAGGCTTAAAAGGCTGCACGGTATGTTTTCAAAGCAGGATTTCAGCCATGTGACTCATTAATGTCAATGGGAATCATGTTGTTAAAACTTTGTGCAGTGCTTTGAAAATGTATCCCTATATGTCAGTTTTCTTTTCTAGGCAAAATTATCAAAACCAGACCTTGTGGGCCGTTTTTTTAAACAAAGCTTTTCAGTATTATATGCTAATAAATCAACAGTTTAGCAGGCTTGATCTGCTTTCATTCCATCCTACTCCATCTCCACTTTCTATTTTATCATTGGCTTTGATTTTATACAGAGTTATAGTAGCATATAGTTTTTGCAGACATTGCCTGGAGGAAGACAACTGCAGCATTTCAGGCACTGGATTGCAAATTGTGTGGAAAGCAACAATGGTGCTATAGAGGGATAACAATATTTGTTGCATCATTTCAAATACAAAGCAGAATCAGTAAGGAAAAAAAAGCCATATTTAAATTTTTTTTAAATTACTGTTTACATTAGAAAATTACAACAAACCAACCCTTACTTATTAAAAAGAAATTAGTTTGAAGAATTCAGAATTACCTTTTCAGAATAACTCTGGGATCTACTAATAACAAAATATCAGATGACGGGACTGTGTGCTTAGCAAAAAAGCAAACTAATATAATGAGATCTCGGGTTTCTTGGAAAGAATTATACTTCCTTTTACTCCATTGAATACAGATAGAATTACCCTGAAATGCTTGTAAGCTCTGAACTACAACAGAGGGATGATTTGTGCATTCCTATTAGCTGGGTTTTGTATTTAGTCACTGGTAGGTTTTACTGGAGCAGCAGAAAGGTGCATCATTTCTATATACTCCAAAACTTTTCACCTTTAGATCACCAGTTCTTGTCTGTCCTGGGAACCAAATCTTATTTTGCATAAATCTCTGGAATAAAATGATTGCTGTCTATATGGATGGTGTATCATATGCTTCTGCAGTTCTGTTTCTCAGCTGGCAGCTGTTCCATTCAGTAATTGCTCTTTTACAAGTCTCAGCAAAGACACAAGACTAGAATTGCACTCTCTTTTTCTCTTGAAAGTCACTGTTGTGGAACAGTTTGGGGCTAGTGTTGTTAAGAGAGCTTGTATGCTGCTGCTTTGTGACTGTACATGGTGACTGCTAATCCATCAGCAGGAATGTCTTTTAGATAATGTGAGTTGAAAATAACAGAGATCTGTCTTCATGGTTGCAAAATAAGAGGATAAGAAACTGCCAATATTCTCCAGCTACCCAGACAAAGGTAGATGGAAGTACTCCTAGAGAGCATAAAGAAAGTGCACCTATCTGCTGACCTGCTTATTTTTATCTTCTTTCTTCCTTTCCATAAAGAAATCACAGTTTTGTCCAATCTCCTATGTTCCTTAGCTTTCTGATAATGTTGGGTCTTAGCTGATGTTATGTCTTAGCTTAAAAGGGTAGGATTATTTTATTCAATGATAATTCTGCGTAATGATGGTCTCCTATGCTCCAAGAGCTTAAAATATGCTCCTTCTTTATGACTTCAAAGAATGTGGCATAGCGCCATTGAAAAGTGGATATCTGCATTATAACACCAGATGCAAGGTTGCCACAAGGGTTACTTTGAGAGAGACAAGTTCCAGCACATTTTCCAGTAGTCACATTTCCTCCTTTTTTACTTTTAAAACGTTTTTTTTCCCCCGGCATGCAAAAGCTTTTTAATATGCTTCTCTTGAAGTGTTTGGGAACATTTACTTCTGGACTCTCTTGCATTGTCAGTCGTTCTGGTTTGGGGGAAGACAAAACTCTGTTCTGTACCTGATAGTCAGTAGTCCTCCAAGGTATAATGCTTAGGGGAAAACCTGAGGTGCAAAAGTTACTTTGATTAGTTGTTTTGTCTGATGGTCAGCAGCAGTTACTTCAATGTAAACTCTAAAAATGAGAGAGAAAGTGAGAGCAGATACCTTTAGATTCAGCATAAACAGCAATGGGAAAACTTGAAACATCTCAAGTTCAACAAAGTAGGGTTTGTATGCCTTTCTCTCATTGCTCTAGTATTATTGGTAGAAAAATAATTTCTCAGTTTCCATGATACTTCTCTAAAGCTCAAAGTACTCTAGAAACATGGTTGTGCTCTATAAACTATTTATGCAGGTGGAAAAACTGGCACTTGAAGAGGTCTGTCTTCTGTCATGCTGCCCTGAAGTCTTACCTATCCCTGGTGCCCTTGTTAGAGCTGTGGTTCTTGCCCTTCCGCTACTTGCAAGCCATCCATTTTGTTCTCTGCAGAACACTGAAAGTTCCTACAGAGAGATTTAAAAAGTATTTAGGTTTTGATACCTAAAATAATGATAAATGTAATACAAATGCAATACAAAACTTCAGTGACAGGAAGAGTGCTAGTTAGGATTTGGGGGGGGGAGGGGCGGTTATAAGGTGCCAACAAAAGAAATTGCAACAGATTTCTGTACACAAGGGTCTAGTCACTTTTCTAGACTGAGTTGTTGTACTGTGAATCTCATTACAACCATTTCTGTTCTAATTAAGTAATCTTAATAAAACACTTTCCACATTGAGAATGCGAGAATTCTATTTCTATGATGATAATGCTGGATAGTTTTATATATTGTTTTGCTGGGTACATGAAGAGGAAGCTCTAGAAATGATAACAAGATGTATATTTTGTTGCTGATGTAATTTTTAAACATGAACCCTGTTATCCAGTACATTTGCATCCTTTCCCCAGGTGGACATGCTGCCTTGTTGCCTGCTTATCCAAAGGTGTGTATGTAGCTTTGGTCTCCAGCACTTGAGGTAAAGCAACATCTGGGAATCTGTAGTGAAATATTAGACAAGCCATGTTCTGTCTAATTAAGCCTAGTTCATAAAATCCACAGTTTCCATAGTCTTTCCAGGGCTTAATGGGCTGCTGCTTCTCATATACTCTTCCTCTGGACATAACAAGAAGTATGAAACTTCTTATGCATTTATTATTTATGTAACTTCAGATTATATTTGGAGTTTGTCCTTCACTTTTCTATCTCTTGGAGGTAGCAAAACATCTCGTGTGCTCATCCTCTGAATTTAAAGACTTTGTTCCTGCTAAGATCTGAAAGCATGCTGACAGACTCATTCCCTGATGATTACACTGTTTTTCCTTGAATCTGGGTATGTAATTACCAAACTACTCCAAATAACATATGACTGGGATGATACAGAAATTTAATAAAATGTTTGAGGACCACCACATCTTGGTAACCCAAGTACTTACTGTGTCATACCTGCACAGGTCATTAACCTGCCCCAGGGTCGTCTTTTCAGAGTGCAGTTGCACAATGAACACTGGGCACAATGATCACGGCGTTGCCAGAAGGAGATCTGCCCTGGATCAATTTCATGGATTGCTTTGGAGGTTTCAGGGTTATCTTAAAAGAACTGAATTGTTCACGTAGCTGCATGAGCAGTTTGAACTGGAGATGCCAGCTAGACCAAGAGTCTGATCAAAAGCATGAACCAGAGCAGCAGGTGGAAAGACTGACACAAAACTGTTCAGTGATAATCCATTAATTCTGTATTCTAACCTATTATGGAAAGAATTGTAATAGGTGCTGAGTTAAGTCAACTTGTTTATAGAGAAAATAACCAAAAGGGAAAAATAGCTCAAGATCAGTCACTCCTTTGGCAATTACAGTTAAACCTCAATTAAAGGAAAATGTGGAAAAGCATGATGTGCTCCCACACCTTAAAGCTTTGCACCCCACAGACTCATGGGTCTGCCAAGGTCTGGCACTTTGCCTGGACTAATAAACTCTCTGACAAGCATGAGCACTGGGGATCTGTGTGCTGAGATACCCTTGTGGCTCATGTCTGGCAGAGCTTAATGAGTCAGGTTCAGCATCATGTGAGAGCAGCTGCACTACTGCTGGATCTGGTCCCAGAGCTGGCTCAAAGTTTCTCAACAGCATAATGACTCAGACTTGCAGTGGTGGGTGAGAAATTTTGGAGCAGGTAAAGGAGCATGGGGGAGGGAAGGGGTATTGGAAGGGTTATTAGGAGTTTTGTAGTGCTGTTCACGGAGAAGCTGCAAAATCTTGCATTATTATTTTGCTGAGGGAATGGACTGAGTGGAGTTAGCTGTGCTTTGAGCTGATGAGTCCATTAAAGACCTAACATATTTTGGGGTTTACAAGAAGCTTTCTCTTTCCACATCTACTCCTGGAACCCCCATGTAGTTTTGTTTCGTGAGTGTGAAGCTTCCTTGTCCTAGGTCTGTCTTATGGAAGGATCATGGACTCTCTCTTCTCCCCTCTCGTGTGGTCACCTGCTCTGAGCCCACCCTACTAAAGCAACCTCTTCTCCTCTGATGAGGGAGGAAGTCCAGGAAAGACACTAAGGGGAAGCAAGTCTTGATTTTGAAGCCATTGCTGAGATCCAGACTCTGCTGATCCTGGGTGAACATCCTGGTCCAGCCTCAGCCCATCACCGTCCTCAGGGAGGTGCCTCATGCCCAGGGCTAGGGCTCTCCCCTCTGTCCCCCAGATGCTTTGCTTCTGGCTGGGGTGCTGAGATGGGACTAAACAAGCTGCAGTAACTTATCACTTGTGCTGCTTATTCTTATCCCTCTGTAACTGCGAGGTAGCTCTAGACTGTATGCCTTGCATTGGTTTAAAATATTTTTAAATGGAAACTAATCCATTTTAAAGCATTTTTCTAAATCAAGGTGGAAAAATTATGGAGTCAAATCCAGGATTATCTCAGATTTTGGTAGCTACAATATTTATGATATTTCTAGACACTCATGAAATCAGCTGTGGTTGCCTTATATTTTTTATTGAGTCATATTTTTCTTTTCTTTTAGATTCCATAAAACTTTGTATCTTTCCTTCCATATTTTACTTCCTATGCAAGACTTCTTTCCCACCCATAATCTTAATTAATTTCTTTCCACCGATATTTCATTGGCTGTGTCTATGTGTATGAATTCTTCTGCAAATATTTTTAACGTGTATTTTTTAACACTTAATCTGGTTATATCTTTTTTTTCCATCTCAGTAGTAAGTTAGGAAAATAAACAAAGGTGGGGAAAACCCTTGTAGAAAAATTGGTTTCACTGCTTGCTCAAAAATATTGCGAAGTAATTAACATCGTTGCAAAAATTTGTTGAGCAAGCCCCAGAGTCCTAGTTGCTGCAGAGAGTGTGGTAAATGAAACTAAGCCCTTTGGAAAAGGTGAGGACAAGGTCAGTGGGCCATGGAAATCCCACTCTGACTCCATAAGGAATGGAGTTTAAGATGAAATGTCACTTCACCTGTAGATATTACATTAGTTTGTATTTTAAAATATTTTTTTTTTACTTTTGGTGCTGTCTCCTTTGTTTCTTCTCACTTTCTTCCATTTCCTATTTCTTGTACCGTTTGCTCCTTTGTTCCATCTGCTGTCTTTCTCCACCTTGCTCTCCTGGCTGATCATTGCCAGAGATAAAGGCCCACATGAAGCTTGATACAAGCACAAAGGAGCATTGATTTTGTTATTAGTCACTAAAGTACGAATATATTCCACTTCTCATGAAGACGGTTTTCACACATCTGACTCACTGGGGGACAATGCTGCAAGTAATTGAAATAATGAAGGTTTTGGTCCAGTTGCTGTGTGAATTGAGCCACATATTTTCACTTATTTTATTTTCTATTCCAGTTTTTCTTTGTGTGTGTGAGTGTGTGTGTTAATTTTACCAATCTGGTTTTGTTTCAGGTGCCTCTGAATACCGTTTTCACTAATGGTGTTATTACATTTAAGTTCTTTCCCCATATTTCATGAAAACTACCAGCCAAAAGATCAAAAGCTTTTCTGTGCAAAACAGATTGTTTAAACAGCTGAAATACTTCTTACATGTGTCTGCATCTACTGTGGATTTCTATGAAGTACTAAGTATCACACATTTAGGCATCTGCCATCTTCGAAGTGAGTTCTGAGTAATGGATGTGAACAAGTCAGCTCTTCAGATGGCAACTTTCCATAACTGTATTCAATTTTGGGGGTGCTGTTATTTGATACTGCTGCTTTTTCTGGTAAATTTTATTTCCAAATTTCATTTTCATTATGTTTCTTTTTATACTATTTCCATTATTTATCCCAAGGGAGAAACCAAGACAAGTACTTTTGAAATAAGAATAACACAGAAACTACATTTGTATTCTTTTAAAGCTGGGTTTTATATCCTCTCTCACAAATCATGGAAATTCATAACAATAAGCTCATCTGAATTCAAGATGAATGGAAAAACATTCCAGAAAGTTTTGAATCAGGACTTGTGCTGTGTTCTTTGGAGTATCAATGAAGCATTTGTGCTTTAAAATATTTCTGTAAATTTTCTTTTCTTGCATTTGTCCTTCTATTTTCTTTCTGAATTTTTGGCTCCAGAAGGTTCTGCAGGTGAATTGTATATGAAGAAAGTCCACTTCAACAATTTTACATTTGCTACCTTTTGTTTTTTCGCTGATTGCCTACCTAGATATGTATAACATAAACTAGTGTCTATATTATTTTCTTTTTTTCCTAGATGTCTGTTTTCTAATCATGGCTTGTAGTTAGTTTTCTCTTTGAGGTTGACAACTGAAACATTTTCAAAATCTCTTTTTGTGAGATCTTTCCATGTCCTTTTTTGCTTCCGGTTCTAAATTCCATCTCACTTTGCAATACCTTTATTGAGATAACATTCGTACTACTGATTTATTTGCAGAGGAGTGTGAGCTCCTGATATAAATAATGGCATCATTCATATGGCAGGATTTCTCTCATCCTTTTTTTACTCCATCTTATAATTGTTTCCTTTTTCGACCTTATCTGGGCATTAAAGTTACCTGTCCAGGGGAATGTCTGTGTCCCTCTATTTAAATAAAACTGTCGATTTAGAACCCATAGTCTTTAGGGAATTATTTTTAAATCTGTCTACCCACAGATAGTGGGACATCTTCCAAAATTCCTTGATTGTTCTTTTATTTACTGCTTAAGAGGCTGTATAATAGGTTTAAAGTTTCTCACAAGAACTGGTCAATAAACCTCCTGAGCTGGCGGGAAGAACCTTACTCCAGAGAGAGGAAGAATGTTGTGTTCTCTGTAGGTTAAGAAGTTTTCTAATGGTGTTATGTATGAGGGTGGTAGTGCTGTACTCAGCTCTAGTTCAGTGTACTCTTCTCTCAGATGTTAAAATAAACGTTGTTTTAAGTCAGCAATAGCTCATTTTTTAAAAGTTTGTTTGCAGTGGAGGAAAAGAAGAAGAAAAGACACCTGGATGTGCAGGTCTTCATATGGGTACAAATCTCTAATTAAAACAAAACAAAACAAACCAAAAATTTTATTTTTCTTTTCCAAGATTATTTGGGAAACAAATTCCATCCAGCTGAAATCGCATTCTTGGAGGGAATTTCTATTCTCAGTGCTTTATATAGGAGTTCTCATAAGGCAGGAATTTTGTCATTAACACTTTTTTTAAGAACAAACTTCTTCATCATGTATGTATCTGCTACCTCAGGTCCTGTAAGGATTACAACCCTCCTCAGTGCTAATGGGAAGACTTCCTGAAACCATTGGCGTTTGGCAATCCCCTTCAAGTTGTTCAATGTTGTTGTACATTCCTTGAAGGCAGAGGAGAAGTCAATTGCCCAACTTTTCCAACAGTGTAGGATCAAACTGGGCTGATGAAGAATAGTGCTTGCTTAGTTTAGGGGCCAAATTCTCCTCTCAGTTCTGATTTCTCAGAAATAAATTTAAATTTTCCCTGAAAGCAGGTTAGTTATTTCAGATTTATACCAACATAGCAGAGCAGGTTTTGTCTGAAGGTCTGAATTTAGCTGATGTGTTGTAATGTAATCAGTTACTGAAATTCTAAAAATAGTAACAGATGATTTACCACTTCTGTAACCAATAGATTTTGAGACACAGATTTCTTTAAGAACAAAATAATTTGAAAGTTCTTAGAAGCTAATTTATTTTTTTTTTTGGCAGAAAAAAGAATTAGTGGCATTTTATCTTGGATTTGCTATTTGTGACTGGTGGGTCAGATTAATTTAAAGACTAGGATTGCCTGGGTTCTTATAACTTGGCCATAGGTTTTGGAGGACATCTGCAAATCATTGAATGAATCAGAGAAGTACAAATTCACAACAGTTCTACTCTCTTGAGTTGTGTTTGATATTTCCTGTTTTTAAGGTTTCCTTGGTATCTAACACATAGCCTGCTAAACATCAGCTGTTCCCAGTGACTCAGATCTGCAGACCTTTGATCAATTTATCTTGTCATGATTAACTAATTTCTGTACTGGAAGAAGGATGTTACCATTTTTTTGGAGTAAAAATATTATGTAAACATCGTCTCTAATTCTGTGCAGACCCCAGTCCTTGGTGTGTCCTCTATTCAAACTGCAGGTCCCTTTCTCTCCATTAACCTAAGTCCTATCAATGACATGAGGGTTTTTGGAAACCGAGGTATTCTCAATAGTGAATTGGAGCAGTGACTAAACTGGACTACTTTTTTTCTATTCTTTTTTTTGAATGCCTATTTTCTTTCAATTAATTTTATTTAAATATTTTGATTCATTCTCTGTAAAGAACAAGAAAGGGGAAAAGATAAAACCAAAACAGTTATGCCATGGTGAATTCAACCTGTTACTGTTAACAAAGTAAGAGAACTTACTCCTTGTTCCTTAGTCTCTAAGTGGAGGGATTTCAACTCTTTAGACCGGCAAATGCTGTTAATGAACAGGGAGATCCCTGTAAAACTCCAGAACTGATTCTGCTCAGAAGATTTTGAAACTTCAAGGTCCTGTGGATTATAAGCAAGGAACATGTCTATGAAACATCATATGTATGAGAAAGGTAGATTGCTACATGTGGACATATGAAAAATAATTCCAAATGTATACCTGCACATTTAGTCTATCTGTTAAGCTGCTTTCTGTTACACCAGGTGAATTCCAATTCCAGCCTGAAATGTGAAACAGAAGAAGTAGCAGCATGTGTGTTAAACCTGATCCTCCTTGACACCTACATTTCAATTTTTGAAATCTTTGATTCCTTTGGAATCATTCCATTCTCTTTTCCCTTAATACCAGTACAGACCAGTGCATGCTTTCCTGGCTATGTGCATCTATCCAATGTCTCTCTCTTTTCAGGTGTGCCTATGGACTCTTTTATTTCACTCTTTTTATTGGGCATGTTTGGTATGTAATAATCAGATTATATTAAAAAAAATTCTAATCTTTCTTCAAAGCAACAATGTACTAGTGCCCACATCACTCCGAACACCAAACTTAAGGAGAATTTCTATACAGTCCTATAATGAAACTTTTCACAGCCATTATGCATTTTTAAATTATTATTTTAACAATACTACTCCCCAGAATGGGGTTTGAAAAGCTAAGCAAACACTGGATTACTCTGAAAGCCCAGTCTATAGAAGATCCTATTGAATGACTGTGATGTGTTAGCTGCACCAAAGCTTTCAACTGCACAGGTCGTATCAAGGACACTTGCCTGATCCAAAACTCATGCCACCATTATGGACTAAGCCTTTATTCCATTGGGTGTTCAGTTCTCAGATTCCCAGTGTGCAAGAGAAACCTAGGTTTCTTCTTTGTCTCTATCCCAGTTTAGAGGTAGATAGTGAAGAGGTCACTGAGCAGCAATCTTCCTGCTTCCCACACGGGTATGATGCTAGAAATCCTCTTTGCTTAGAAGGCTATGATCTCATCTGTTCCCAACAAAATGTTGTTTATCCATCTATAGATATTTTCAGAAAAAGTAGCCAGAATCAGATCTTACTAAATCTTATTTTTCATTGTGAAGGCTGGGTAAGTCTTCTTAGCTCATATACAGTCCCTTCGGTCTAGCAAACATTTTCTCAGTAGTTCCTAGATTTTCCTCCACATCCTTCTCTTTTCTCTAGCCTTTTTTATTTACTTAGTTTTTTATTTTATTAGAGTATTGTCTTAGGACTAAAACATATGGATGGTATAAGCAGAAAGTGTTTTCCAAAAATAGCTTTTTCCTTCTGTTCTTAAGTATCATTGCATTTCTTACAGAACAAATGATCTCTCAGCCATCCATGGCTTTGTCTCCTATTTTTTTCTCATGGTAACACTTTCTGATACAGCTCTCTGTAGGCAAACGGGTGAGCAATAAGGAATCTTTAGAATATTGACAATAAAGCTGATAGATTTCCTTCATTCCTCAGTTCTTCCCTCTTTCTTCCTCTTTTATCTTCCTGTAGAGAAAAGAATTGGGCAGGGTTGGTTCTTTGGGGAATTCCTTGCTCTTTATCTCTGCTTAGTGTATCTGGTGCTGTCTTCAAATGACGTTTTTCATGAGAAATGTTTCCCCAGGAAACAGGAGCTTTTTCAGAGCTTCTGCCAGGTCTTATAAAGGCCTTACCACTTAGCGGAGTACTGTTACTACCTCTAAATTTATTATTCTTGCATGTTTTGTTGCAGGTTGCATGCAGTCAAAGAGGTAACACATTAGTAGACATTTTTGATAATACCCGGACACGTTGAAAGGAATTTTTTTTTTTTTTAAATTTCTAGTTTACCATTCCATTATTGGGATAACACAGTTCTGGTTTTTTATTGTTCTTTATTCATTAAACCAACACAGCATTTGGACACTTCTTCAGTATTAGGCTTCTCGTTTTCCTGTGATCGTTTGAAATGATCGTTTGTATTGACATATGCCAAGCCAAATCCCCCGTTCCTTTCAAAAGGCTGACAGTAAAGATGTTGAAAAGTAGCTGAAGAAACCTTGTGTTCCAAGTATTAACCCAGGAAACTGGGAAGACCCACACATGTTCTGAATGCCGAGCAGTCTGGCTAGAGTGCCCAACAACCTTTTGGACTGTCATTTCTGGTCCCTGCCCAACAGCAGCATGTGTTGCACATCACTCTGTTCATGCTAATCTACTCACAGGCTGATAATCCCAGCCACATGGGCACCCGCAGTTTTGGTGATGTGCACTGACTCTTTTATTGTGAATTGATCTCCAAATCCACCATTGCTCTAATTCTCATCTAATTAGCAGTAATCTGTCAATTCTTGTTTGGCACATGGGGTTCTGTTGCCAGCCCATGAGAACTGACTCAGCAGAGATGCTGTGCAGCTTGCTGTTTTTGCTTGCTTTCCCCTTTTATTAATTTTTTAAAAAATATTTTTATTTTCTTTTTCCATCTTTATATTCTGAGAAAAGATTTTCTGAGTCAACTACTTGAGTCTGAAGAGATGTGAGACATCTTTACCTGCTTCCTTCTGCTTGAAAAAGCACTTTATTGAAAAGATGCCCGTGTTTTGTGAAATCCTCTTCCCCCTTCAGGAATATTTCCCTGACTTGTCAGAGTAAAAGGTCTGTCAGTTTTTTCTTCAGTTTTATGAAGAAAGAACCACTATTCAGCTCTTTCAGTTATCGCAAAATATATATGCCTATCCATAATAAAACCATTCCTCATGAAACACTGCTTACCTTGAGAGCAAAATAGAGGTGGTATTGAACTTGATTGTGTTATTTTTTGGTAATATTTGTACTGTGATTAGGAATTTTAAAAGAAAGGATGGGGAATATCTTTGAAATCTGCTTATGATTGACTTGCTTTTTTTCTGTCAATGGTCTTCTGATACTGTCAATTCATCATCCTTTCATATTTATAATTGTGTTGTTATGTCTGAATCAGGTGGCTTCTAGTACAAATTCCCAATGAAATAACATTCCTGGTGGTATACTTTTGTGAGTGCAACACTAAATTGCATCCTTCATGGGGGAAAAAAAGCGCAGCACAACACAAATTTCTTTAGGTTAGTAGATACCAAACATACTACTTTGTTTTTATCTGTGGTTTATTAACGCCTTTGGCACTAAAAATATAAATCAGGCTTGCCCTGGTACTAAGACTTGTCAATAGCCAGAGACCAAAATGCTGTAAACCAGACTCTCATGAGAGCAGCACTTCCACAGAAACATAAGGCAGCCATGTGTATGAGTATTTCATCCACATATATTAGGCATCTATTTACTTTTTTCACACATTACGTTACTGAAAAAAACAAGCTGTCAGCTTCTAATTTTTGGCTGTTTCTCTCAGTAATTTTTAAAGCATTGCAAAAGCTCATGGGGAAGCAAGATCTCTAAGAACTGAATACCAAGGCTTTTGAATATCAATACAGACCTTTTGTACTTCACTTTTCTGGGCCACATTAATTCACTTTAGATGTTGTTACAATATAATAGTGTTCAGGACTTTTTTCCTAAAATTAGTCCTGCAAGAAATATTTGATGTGAAATTGCTTTGATTTGAATAAGAAAAGTGTCTGCAAATCAGCACACTTTGGACCATGTTCTGCAAGGTCTGTAAAAAAATCTATCAGAGCTGGGTATAAGTATCATTTTGCATTATCTGGAAGTCTGGAAGCATTTATAAGTAGATTCTATGGATGCATTTGACTTTGAATGATTCAGAAGGCAGTGGACAAGTGAAAAAAATTGCAAGCCTCAAACTATATGTTATCCATTTAGAATTTAGGCTGCTCTCAGAAATGGTGGCTGAAGGTTATTTGGTTTCTTTTCTCTGTGGAAATACTGCCTTGGGTTTTTGTGATCTAATCAACAAATAAAAGCCAATAAGTGGCTTTTTTTTTTTTTTTTTTTTTTTTTTCCCCCAGGGTGGTTGGTAGGGACTTCAATATTTCTAAGAGTTGTTCAAATAAGGGTGTAGGATCTATCTATCATGTAGCTGTAAGTCATACTACAGTGGAAGATTCAAGACAGTATTTTTTGCTTTCTTCTGTAATGTATCTACCACTGAAGCTGAAAAACAGGGAAGAAGGGTAGGAGGGAGGGAGGGAGGGAGGGAGGGAAGGGAGGAGACAATTGGCCTGGCCTAGACACAAATGAGTTAGAGCAGATAAACTGAATCTGTTCCCTCATTCGTGGACTTTGAGCATGAGGCATCAGTGTTGAGGATGGGTGAGAACAAGGAAGCCTTGGGGATAAGATGATATTCCATTCAGAGACTTTGGAGATCCATATAAATGTTTAGATTTTTTTTCCCGGATAATCTTTGGGCCCTTTGGGCTTGTGACTTATTCATACACATAGATGAGCATAAGTGAAGCTGTTCTTCTGCAAAAAGCTCAGCATGTCTTTAAGGCCAAATACTTTTTGCACTGTAAAGAAGTGGGACAGGGAAGCAACACATCCTGGGATTCAGGACAGAGGAAACTGTGGACAGAGTTTAAAAAAAAAGACTTACGTAAAATCTGCCTTCCCTCCTGCTTCTACTCCCTGGGTCTTCTCAAAGGAGCATATGACTTCTGTGAATGGACAGGTCACGCACTGAGTAATGTTTTGGCTCAGTAATTACAATAGAGGTAATGGATGCTGGCAGGGGAGCGCACTGGGCGATCTGTCCCATCTGTTAAGATCTGCTACGGACTCTGCTGGAGATAGCTCAGTGTATTATCTTTCTATGAATCATCATTGCTCCTCTAACAGGGCAGAATTCAGTTCAGCATAGCTGATAAAGCTTTGAGTACACCTTAGGTAAGAAAGCTATTTTCTACAGTTCCTGCTCTGTGCTGCTGTCTTATGAGTCTTGTTTTTTAAATTCACTTTTACATTATTCTTCTCATCTGAGAGCTGCTGCTGTGTTAACCTTCTAGAAGAAACTCAGAGCAGCAGAGCACATTTGTAGCAGTTTAAGGAAAAGACCTGTAACGTAATGTTTTTATTTTTTTTATATAGTTTTGCTTGTTTCTGAGCAAATAGAGTCATTTTGAGAGACTTTTCCCCAAGTTTGAACATACCATGGGTGAATTTGGCCTGAAGACAGAATATAAAATAATGGACAAAATGCGAATTATTACCTTGGAGCTTAATGAAATCTGAATGACCAGTGGAATTTCTCCAAACACACTTTTTAAATATAAAAAGTGAGTTCTTTCTCTCTTTAATCAGATTATTGGCTAAGGTTCAGGAATCATTTGGCAAAACTATGTAGCTTATTCAGGCTAGGTTTACATAATATATTGTTCATAATGGAGGAAAACCTTGCATCGTGCTCAACTTTCAAAATCACAACCAACCTTCAAAATTCCAAACTAAAATATAAAGAACCCCAGAAATGGATATAGCAATGCCCAGAGAAATACGTTTATTCCCAAATAGCTCAGCTGTAATAAGCAGTGTTCATTGTTTTAAATAATAGGTTTAAACATTCATAAGACCAGGATTTTAATAAACAACATTCATCCTGTTTTGCCTTTGTATAATTTAGTTAGTTTTCAAATAAAGTTAGGGTTTAGATAGGTAAATATTAATATATATTGATTTACAATTAAAGATTACTTTCATGCTTCATCTATTATTTCTTTTTGCTAGCCAGCAGAATGCTTTGTTTACATGTATCACTGAAAAGAGGACTTGCCTTTTAAACCATGTGGAAATATCCCAAATGTTATGATGTTGTGAAATAGTAAATGATGTCTCTTATTTATTGGAATACTTGTTCTTATTCACTGTTGGGTAGAAATGCCTTTGGTTAGAAAGAGAAAATCAAATAACAGTGCAGAAGATCAGCTTTCTGGAAAAAATCCCTGATCTGCCAAAGAAAGAGAAAGTATATGGAATATGATGGATGCATAGAAAAGATGTGATTCATTTAAAGTTGATTTCTTTCATAGAAATTTCACCAGTGAGTAATTGAATTAATATTTCTGGTCATTCAGTCCTTCAGAACTTTAGAACTACCATGTCCAAGCCCTTATTCATAGCTTGGAAACAAAAAACAGATTTCCCTACTATTCAAGTCCAAACAAGTTTCTCAGTTTGAATGAACTGATTATTGACTTGGCAAAGCTGAATAAACAAAATGAGGAGGATGTTATCTCTGGAGCTGTAAAAGAGCCTATATTGGTCATGAGTTTATCCCTTAACATGTTGTGTTTCCATGGGGTAAGAAAAAGACTCCTCCAACTCAGTACTTGGTATCTGGTACCTTTCAGCAAATACGCATTTCTTTGTTGTGATTATTTTAAAATAATTTTAAAAATCTGAATTTAAAATGGCTAAGTAGGTGACAATAATTTCAAATTAAGCATCTATAATTTTAAAAGGAGAGCACTAAATAAAAAACCAGTCTTATGGCAGAAGCATGTTTGCTATTTGTTCAAAAACTTTTGTTGACTTTGATAATAAACAGGTACCACTCTCACTAAAACTTCCAAAGGAGGATACATCCTGATTCAGGATACACCTGTCCACAAGGGTACATCCTGAATCTAGAAATGGACAGGCAGAGTGGCCTGCAGTATTTGTGTATTAAAGGGAATTACCATCTTGTGCATTAGGTGTCACTGCTGCCTAGTCACTTGGGATGAAACCTCCTGTGCGACGAGCTAAGGCTCCATGCCATGGGATAGCCTGAGAGATACTGTGGGTGAGCTGTGGATAGACCCTGTCCCTTTGCTCCTCTTCCCAAAGCTCTTCTGTGCAGCTCTTCCTCAGCTGGGGTTTATAAATGTTGGACCAATCATTTCCTTCAGTAAACAGCCCTGGGCTAAGAGTATCTAAAGTGTGATGCTCAATAAAGCTTTTGGAGAGACAGAACCTCATCGCCGTGGCCTGTGAGGTCTGGGCAGCACTGCACCACTCACCTGCAGCTTTACACAGGAGGGAAAACTTCCTGACAAGTCAATGTAGAGGAGTTTATTTGCATCTGGCAAGCAAATAAAACACAAATAACTGATTCGAAGAACACTCAGTTACAAAGGAAAATGGACATTTAAGGCCATTGGATTGAACTGCTGAAAGAAATGGCTACATAAAGGATAATATAGTACTACAGAGGAAAAATGTCAGTGTGTGGGGCAGAATAGGAAGATTTTCTGGGTTTGTTCATGAAGTATTAAAGTGCTCTTAGGTGTTTTCTTTGCAGTGTGTGGTAGTCTCACAACCCACGGGTTTGAAGCTGTTTGAGGTCATGCCCTCTTTTTTGAGAATAAAAGTCAGAATCCAGGTTGCGCTTCAGGTATAACTTTTTTGCATGATAATATAGACAAAAGCTACTCTGCTTAGTGCCAAAAGCATGTCATTACCTCCCCACAGTTCCTCCACAGATGTATTTTCCTGACCTTGTTCTGTTTCCTTAATTACATGTATATCCATTGGGACATGGAGCCTGCAATCTTCAGCATTTCTATGCAGCTCTTCAGTGGAGAAGGCTTTGAGAAATCCCAGCCTGATGCTGATTAACCAGTGGATCTTGCCTGGGTTCAGGTGGGAAAATGAGGGAGACTGGCCTAAAATGTCTGCTAGGATATCTTTAAGAAGTTAATGGCAGAGGTGGTATAGATTTCTGTTCAGTGCAAGGTACATAAAAAGTGACCTGTGGAATTTGTGGATGTGTGTATGTGTTTAAAACCAAAAGATTTTAAAAATTTATTTCTTTACTCCAGCTATGTCAAAGGATATGGAACATTTTTTTCCTATGAATATATGGTTAAACCATATAAAATAACAAGAATAATACCTTCCTTACCCTTTCAATACTAAAAATGAAATATCCTAAAGGAAAAAGAGATTTGTCCAGGTTTTAGATAAGATCTGAACACCTTCCCATAAAATGAGTTAGGCAAATACCTCTCAGAAGGGTAAAGTCACCAAAGAGCTGGGGTGTTTTACCCCTGAAGCATGTTTTGTATCTGTATAAACCCAGCCCATCAGTGTGGGGTCCTACAGTGGTGGTGCAGCTTGATTTCAGTCGGACCACCCGATGTGGCAGCAGTAGCAGCAATGTGCTATTTTGACACTTTGGAAGTGTTGTCATTGCCTGGCTGTGCTTGGGCCTGGGATCCAAATGTTCCAGGTCTGAAAACAATCAACCAAGGGGCAGCCCTAAGACATCTGAGAGGAACACTTTGAAGAGAGCAACAAAGCTGGGGAGAGGGCTGGAAGGTGTGTCCTGTGAGGGGCGACCTCTTTGCTCTTTATAGCTCCAAGGGGGGGACGTGCTGATCCCTTCTCCCTGGGGTCTAATGGTAGGACATGTGGGAATGGCTCAAAGCTGCACCAGAGGAGGCTCAGACTGGATATAAGGAAATATTTCTTTACCAAGAGAGTGGTCAAACAGTGGAATAGGCTTCCTAGGGAATTGGTCTATTCCTCACGCCTGTCAGCAATTAGCAGGCATCTGGACAAAGCCCTTAATAATCTGCTTTATCTTTTGGTCAGCCCTGAAGTGGTCAGGCAGTTGGACTGGATGATCACTGTAAGTCCCTTCTAACTGAACTACTCTGTTCTGTAGCTAATCTTCACATTTCATCTAATTTAAGAGGAGAGGAATTGTGGCGTAGAAGCGCCTCTTTAGTCCCAGTGAAAGTTAGCACCCTTTAAACACAGATGTAGATACATATCAGAGTTGACCAGAGGAATCCCATACTTGGTAATTTGAATCATCCATTTTAACAATGATATAAACAGTAAGCTTCTATTTTTAAAATAGTGATGCTTAAACTTGTTCTGCCCTTTTTTTTTTTCCTATAAAAAGCTCATTTTCATTGGCTAGAAAAGCAGTTAAAACAAATGAACACTTCAAACTCAATTTGATACTTGGTAGTGATTTTGTTTTATTTTCCCCTCAGAAAGGACATAATACATCTAGAAATAATTATGTAATGATTAAATAGTTTAATCTTTATCCAGATCCACAATACTTATTTTTATTTCCTCATATTAAGAGATGGCAAATAAAGCATTTATTTACTGAATTGTAGTTTTAACTTTGGATTTTCTCAAGCTGCATTTAGATGGAAACTGTTAACAGTCAAAAGCTAACATTATTGATTTTAGTAATTTATTTGTCAGAAAGTATGCAGTAAAGAAGAAAGCTTATGAAATTATTGTTTTGAATGGAAAATTAATAAAGCTAATGAGTCTATGAAAGAAACAATAATGGTACCACAGACTGGGTCTGTGCACCACAGGTGTGGTATCTAAGGGTCATGTAAAGTAAACTTTGTCCCCAGAAGGGTTTCTGAAAATGTCCAGCCAGCTCATTGCTCAGCAGCTTGTATAGTAATCATTGAGGGACAAAGTCAGTGTGAATTGCATCCTCTGAAATCTTTTAGTGTTTTCATGCCTTTGGGAAGTGGGTACCTTTCCTCCAAGATCCGGATTCTCTGACCTGTGTGAAGGATATACTCTCTTTAGTGATTTAAATGAGGATATAAATTTTCTTGCTTTTTCCCCCCAACTGTCTAACATATTTCTTAGCAGTAGAAATGAAGAAAAGATTCTTCCCACTCCTGTGAGCTAACTTAAATGCTCAGGGGAAATTCAGGCAAACTTTTTTTAACGTACAACAGAGTCTGAATATGCTTTCAGTCAGGAGAAATGTAAATATCAGAAGTTGCTTAATTGAAAAGACTGAAAATAATGTAAATACTTAATGTAGTGCATGACTTCGCAATGTATTTATAAGGTGAGCTGACCTCAAAAGTTTTCTTAACTACATATAAGAGTAGCACCTTTTATCTCATTGGAGTTTAAGGAGAGCTCATTGATTCAGAATATTTTTAAAGTGTACATAAACAGTTTTCAGGTATTAAATCTTGGCCTGAATGTAGGGTGTTATAAAATCAAATGTAACTTTAAGCAGGCCCATTTTTTTATAATAAAAATATGTTTGAATAGGAAAAAATATTAGCTGCTATAAAGTAGCAAATGTTATCCGCCCTGCTAGAATTGTTTAAAAATGCATCAGTTTTATAGGTTATTTTGGCTCATGTAAATTAAAATTTATCAGGCTGGCTGGGGCAGGTGATGCCAATGGCCTATGTCTTTCTGTCCAAGGGACTAAAGGTCTGGTAGTTAGACAGTGAGTTTGGAGTGGGTATTTTAAGCTTGGATTCTGAACAAGCTGAAGGCCTTAGACAGAGAGACTATTTATTGCCTTGGCCAGGAAAATAAGAAGGCATTGTGGAGGCTGACAGACTAGCCATGAAAAGAATTCCCTTGACTCCAGGGAGATCCAAAGCCCACCTTCTCAGCAGGGAGTGGTTGACCAGGATGAAAATCAAGCCATGTCTTCATTTGATGAATGAAGATATGCCCTGTGAGAGTCCCGGTGGCTTGTGGAAACAGGTAGGTGCGGAGCCTACCTGCATGCCATGTCTGTGACTGGGGCTCATCTCTTCTGCCTGTTCCCTCTGCCACCCAGACTCATCCTCATCGCCTTCTCCTTCAGCTGCCAGGAGCATCCTGTGCAGTGGGTGATGCAGCAGCAGCAGCCAGGGGCTTGCCCAGGTCTTTCTGAAGCAGGGAGAAGAGGCATGAAAAGCAAAGAGGATGTGTGGGTCATGGAAAAATCTACCAGCAGCTCATACGTCCCTTACACAGCAAAACTGGAACTGGTAACACCTAACACAGCTCAGTCACACTTGTCTTGTGAAGCTTTAATCACCTTTTACACTGCTCATGCAACAGCAGGTAAGTAAATAACCAAAAGGAAGCAACTCAAGCGGAGCAGTTCAACAACCTCCCATGTCTCCTCTGAGCTGCAGTATCAGTTGGGCCTTTGCCCTGGGGCCCATATTTCCCTGGGAAAAGCCAAGAAGATTGTTATATCTGGACAAAATACTGCTTTTCTTTGCTGACATTTCTCTTGAGGGAAAAGGTGTTTTGAAGAAAAGTTAAGCTCAGAATATTAAGCCTGCCTCAAATGGATGTGTCACTTTTATTGGAATTCTAATTAAACATCGACTCATAAAAAAGAATACCTTCCCAATTTAAATATGGCTAGCTCTCATGTCTGTATGATTCCAAAACTTATGATGACAGATTAATGACTAGACTGAAAGTCTGTCATAACCTGGTAAGATAAAGCTAATCCAAATCGACTATATGCCATGATTTTATGACACAAAGTTATTGAAAAGTACAAGAATAATTAAGTGGCAATATAATGGAGGAAGCATTTTTCTGAGCTCTGGCACTGTGGACAGAGCCTGCCACCTGATATGGTTGGTTAGAATAGCAGGTCTGGAGCAGTAATACATTTTTATGCTACTTTTTAAAGAATCTGTGGCTCAAGTAGTCCATCACTAAAATTAAGTCTGAAAAAAATTGTGACAGCTTTGGCAGTTATAAAACAGAGGTGCTTTGTTTAACTGGGTGACACTAATTATAGGTAAGAGCTCTATAAACACACTGCTTTGTACTCTGGAAGCTGGACAACATACAGTAAAAGTCTGGCATAACAAAAATGTCATCTATAAATAAACAGAAAATAACTGCATTTTAATTGAACACCGATAAGAAAGTAGGTTAGGGGAACTTAAGCTTAATTTTGAGTCTTTGTTTCTTCCTTCAACAATGTTATTGAAAAGGTCTTCGGAATACCTCCATCTGGGTCTTTTGGTGGCGTCACTTATATGCAGGCTGAGCCGTGCACTAATCCAAGCTAGTCAGTTTCATAAAGTTGCTACTGTGGCCCAAATCTCTGTGTCTGCTTAAGACTGGCTACAGGGACAGAGCAAATGCTTGGTCTAATGATGACCAATATCAGAGACAGCAGAGTCCAATCAGCATTACATTCTGTCTGAGCCAATGAATCCTAGTAAGAGGCTGAAGTCAGCTTACATTTGGTTTCAGGACAGAGCTAGGATCCTTGCACAAGCCCTGTACCCCTCCATGCAGACATACCAACTTCATTAATGCTACATGGATTTACCTGCCTTGTGCTTTTCCTTTGAACAGAGGAGATGTATGCCAAGAGATGTCACTTTCTTCTTTCTTGGTTGAACTGAGAGTGGCTGAGTATAGGTGTCTGATAGAGATAGAGAGAGATCAGACTGTTAGAAACAGATTAATTAATGGCAAGTATTATATACACTGCAGGTGAGATTCATCTCCACTATCCTGTATGTCTGAAACCTACATGAAGCTTATCTATGCTACATATCCAGAGTTCTCTGTAGTTGGTGGAGGCAGTAGTGCTGCTCCAGAGGATGAGTTACCACATGAGTAGTAGATGCTTATGCTGTGTTATGTTGCTGTTGTAGAATAGCTTTTTAGTTACTTAAAAATGCCTGAAGTACTGTAGGTACGATGTGCTTTGTCAATGCTTTACACACAACTTATGACATCTGGCCTTAATATATTTCAGACACTTCAGTGCAAACCGTATTTTAAGTATTGCCATAATGAGTATTAATGTAGAACAAACTAAAATGTAGAGGTGTTCTGGTTTGTAATTAGAAATATGTGTTCTGTACAGGTGAAGTATGTTTGGGATAGGTGAGAGAAATGCATGCAGCAGAGGTCAGGGTGGTGTGTGGCTCCTTTGTCAGGTGCTGAGGCACTACAGTGCTCAGCACAGCTCAAGCCCCTGTAGAGCAGGCTGGACTGTGCCTGGGAGGCCAATGTTTCATCACCTGAACGCAGAGTGAGGGAACAGGTATGCTGTTTCCCTTCATCCTTGAAAGCCTGAGTTTAAACAATTTCTTGCCGTTTCTGCAGAAGGGCTAACTCCAAGTCACTTTGAAACGCCTTCCTCCCCCAGATCCACCTCTCATTTCACTGCATTTTGGAAATCCATCTGCAGATCTCTGTGGTGGTGGAGCTGAAGAAGCAGGCAGTGAGCTCTTGGATGCAACGGAGCACCCAAGAAGCTCCGTTGAAGAAAGGTGGCTGTGGCCTCTGCTTATGGGACTTTTCCAGTCTACCTCAGGGCCCAGTTTATCGAGGGTGGTTTCCATGTGTCCTTTTATTCCAAATCCCATCCTAAAGGCCCAGCTATATTTTAACAATCTGTGAAAACTTATTGTAATTGTTCTTCTGTAAACAGCGCGAGCAGCGAACAGCAATCATCCAACCCTGTGGATGTTTTCGCAAGTTGTATCGGCCATCAGTCACAAACTCAGTAACAGCACAGTTGTGTGGCTGACACCGCTGTGGACGGCGGTAGGGACCTGCTTTCCTTCAGCTTCTGGTGCCTGCCTCCCCATGGCACCCGCTGGGGCTGCTGTCCCTGGCGCTGCCCGGGAGCCGCGGCCGGTCCGTGCCGGGAGCGGCGGAGCGGGAGCGGCAGCAGAGGGAGCTCTGCGATGGGGAATGGCCCGGGCGGCCCGGCAGAGCCCAGCGCGCCGCAGCCCGGCTTTGCTCCCGGCCCTGGAGAAACCGAGCGAGCCGAGATCTGCCGAGAGCCCACCCACCCCTGCCGAGCAGTCACGGGCAGCGCTGGGATCCTTTATTTACCGAGGAGCAATATTGCCAGCGATATCCTAGCCGTCCCCACGCTGGGATAGCGACGTGACTTCAGTTCTCTCTCGGAGTTTGACCCTGCAGCGCACGCCATAGAAACGCTGCACAGAGATGGCATTTGTGTAGAAACACTGACCGTGGGACACCAGTGCGAGAGCAGATGGGCCGCAGGCAGCGTGGGCAAGGAAAACCAACGGGGTGTGCATGGCAGCTGAGGCACCTCGCACGTTCTGAGCATGACACGCAAGGTGAAAGGCCGAGGGGCAGTAATTACAATTGCAGGAATGCAGTTGGAAGCCTGAGTGCTTTCTTGGGATCAGAAAATATGCTTGTGTTGTTGGGAATGAGGGAAGAACATAGAAAAAGATATGAAATAAATTAGTTAAAAACTCCAAGTGTATTCCGAGTGGGTTTTCATGCCTTTGTAATTGCTGTACTTAAATTACCAGGTATATCTCTCATTTCAGCAGACACTCCTCCTAAGTTTTCAAATAATATTTAATTAATATTTAGTTTCTTTTACACTACTTGCTGCAGAGCAATAACAAAAATTTAGGATAACTTCTTTTCAAAACACAACCAAACTAGGTAGCTTACTCTTAGAAAAGCTGAAATAACTGGAATACTGCGAGCTAAGCAGCTCACAAAAAGTGTGCTAGTTACAGCTTTGTAACATGGACATAAACATGAAGTTTTATGTGCCTTTCTTATATTACCGAGTAGTATATTTTAAAACTCTAGTTTGCCCTGGAGTTGTGAAAAACATTAAATACGTTGCCAATTGGAAATATGACTGTTTACTTTAAGTGTCACCTGTAAATTAAAAATTAAATAGAAAATCAAACTGAAAAGAGAAATTCATTAAATTGAAATAAGCCCAAGTGAATAAGTGCAATATCTCACTCAAATGAAAAAGCATAGGGCAAGAGCTTGTTTGCTGGAGATTTTTGTCCTCCCTGTGTAGTTTTTGTCCGACATTTCTAAATGGTATGAATACTTACAAGTTCTGGGTATTTTCAATTACTATTGTTAGACAGAAAACCAGCTCCAGTTTCTTCAAACCTTATTTCATTGAATGTGTCTGAGTCATAGGAAAAGTCATTCCATCATGTCTAGAAACTGTTTTTACTCAGAGCACTTGCCAGGAAAGAAAATAAACAAGTATTAGTTCCTGCCACCATTCATTTCAGAACAGTTACAACCAATATAATTACGTCTCAGATTTTTTTTTTTTTAAAGGTCTGAATGAAAAGATATAAGATTATATATGTCAGTTGCTGAGCATTTGGCATGAACAGCTTTTCCAACACTTGCTCTGGTTATTATAAGGTTTGAGTTGTAAATGACTGCATTCAGCAGCAAACCTGTCAGGCTGGAGAGCTTTTCATTAAATGTTTGATCTAGAAATTTTTAATCAGTGCACAAATAAAACAAATTATTAAAGCACTACATCAGCTGCAGTATGTGTAATTGGGATGAACGGGGTGATGTAACTGGTGGGGAACAGCACAAGCATTCTTGACAGAAGGCCTGGAGCTACAGAACTTGTTACCACTGGAGATGAAACAGTGCCTGAGTCTTAACCTGTATCTTGAAAATGGTAAGATGCACCTATTAAAGACATTCCCAAATAACCTGGTGATAAGTCATGTACCTTGCAGAGCTTTGTTGGAGAAGCTGGGGAGGGATCACCTTGTAGAATATCTCGTGTTTGTGGAATAACGCTGGGATGGAGCGTGTACTGAAAGCACATCTGATTTTATTCGTAAAAGGAAAAATAAGCATTTTATGTTCTTAAGACTTTTACTGCTGTTCTCTGTCTTAAGTGAAGGAACTTTAGGAAGCTATCTAATGAAAACTATTTTGTGATTTCAGTACATTAATCAGGGGTAGTAGCTGTAACTGCACTGAAATCAATGGACCTACTACGACTTCAGTAGTTGAGATGCTGATACAAGTTATATTAACATTTTAACTTAAAACCAGGATGTTTTGTAGATAATCTGGTTAGTGAAATTTCTGAAAACATCAGCAATAAGGTGTTGGAAGTACACTAACAGTGAAAAGGGTAGCTAATTTAGATTAAAAGCCAATACCACAGAACAATCAGATACAATTTTTAGGGTGGTTTTGTTTAACATTTATAGCTAGACTAAGATACAAAATTTCTAATTTTTAAGTTTAGTTTCTTGTCTTCAAAGAGTTTAAGTTAGGAAAGAATACAAAAGCAGGGAGTTACATTTTGCTCAGAAGTCTGCAATAAAGCTAATGTTTCATGGCTGAGAAATCTGCCTTTTGTCACTCTTTCAGAGACTGCTGCTGCAGGTTTGTGTGCTTGAAGTCAGCAGCTGGGGTTGCTCAGTGAATATTCCTATAGTTAGACTCATGGGTGAAGTCTTATCCCTATCCAAATCACCAGAATTTTTACTGCTCTTTTCAGGGGAGCCAGAACTTTGTTTTAAAACATTAAATTTGGCAGCAGCAAGGGATTTGTGTATCACAGGGGTTACTGTTGGCCTTGTGCTGGGATGCCCTTGCAAACTTTTGAGTGTTTTCATCTTCAGCCTCAGATATGGCAGAGGTAGAAAAACTTGAGCTCTGCTTCTGATCCAGAGCCTCACAAGTCAGAAACAACAGGAAGAGAAATAGGTCTTGAAATCACAGGATGCGTCATGGTTAAACACAGCCCTTGTGACAAAAACTCAGTGCAGCAACCAGATCTGGCTCTTGGTCTCTAGAAACACACAATGACTAATGCTCACCACATGGGAAGGCGCCAAAGATAAATGAAAGCAATTTTTGGTCAAATATCTTTAAACTCCCACATTTTAATTCTGCATGGCTGCCAGTCTTTGGTGGTGTCTCCTTGCAGGATGAGGGACCCGGAGGTGTTGGAGCACCAGCCACGAGGGCAGAAATGGTGCCGAGGGGCTGTTTTTGGAAAAATATGTCTTTAGTGCTTTGTAGGATAAGGGGATTAAAATGTTTTATTAATTGGTTTGATGGAAGCTGGTTTGGCCATGGTTCTCTAGGCCAAACCAGCTCCATGTATAGCTGTGCAGCCTCAGCTGGCTCTGCTGCTCCCAGCTCTGACAGAGGTGTTGTGCCTCCCTCCCATTGTGTCCTTCTGGACCACTGTAGGGACAGAAAATGTGGCTAATATAATTTCCCATCATCTTTAGTCTTCAGTTCCACTGTATCTTTAAAGTAAAGTGTTTCTTTCATTCTTTTTTCCTTGTAATTTTTTTTTAAATTTATGCCTTGCCTTTTGAACAGCAATTTATATCCTGCGTGCCTTATCTCAGGTAAGATAAAAATAGTGGCTTCACTCCATCAGTGTAATCAGTTGTGTTAATATCTCTGATTGTAGGCTTGGCTCAGAGTTTGCATTACCCCATAGAGGCTGTGTCTGTGCAGGTACAGTCTATAGATACCTTTAAAAACTACCACACGTATAAAAACAAAAAAATCTGAAGGATGAGAGTAGTTTTTAAGGGATATTTTAGAATTAAAAAATTCATTATGTTTTCCTTCGTATTACAAGTCGTTAAAACTTATCACTTGAAATTGAACAACTTAGTGTACTTTGCTTCCTTTCTGTATAACTTTCTAAACACGCTCAGACAGAGTATAAGCCAGTGCTTATATATAGTGAAAGAAGTTCCCAGTTACAGAGTGAAAATCATCCTGTGTTTCTCTATATGGTAAACAAGAATATAATTAGATGCTAGAATTTGCTGCCTTTAAAGAAGGTTGACTTTGGTATGTCCAAGTATCTAATAATATCCCTGTTAGCTCTGATCAGTTTATTTCTTCTCTGATTCCCTGAAGACCTCCCTACATACTACACCTCATACTTTGCCTGGCTATTTTCTGCTCCACTTGCAAGACCAATGCTTCCAAAAGAAATTAAACTCTTTAGGAAGTGCTTAGGTCCCTGTTTCAAAGTTACTCATTCTTTTCTAGAAACACTTAGCACCACCAGAGTTCTAGACAAACTTTCTCTCTGTTGTTTCATTCCTGAGGCATGGACAGCCTCGGCATTTTTCTGTGCATGTATTTTAGTAACTCACAACATTTCTTCACCGTCTCTGATTGTCGTACCTGCTGTTCCCTATATGTCCTCCCCTGTGGGGAAAAACTGGGATGCAAACACCAAGTCAGCAATTCATAGTAAAACTTGTATGAGAATCACCACGTCTAGGATTTCAGCAAAAGTTTTCTTTTTCCCTTGCACTTCCAGCAGGCTTTTTTCCATTTCTTAGGGCTTTCCACAAACAAATTGATGTCCCCATCAGTTGTAATTGCATTCTTTTATTCTACTGTCCTGCACACAAATAAGTTGTTACATTTCATTTCTTTCCTAGGTATTTTTGGTAAAGAGAACCAGCTCTATCACTCTCTGGCCATTTGATTTTCATTCTAGCCCTGTGATCTTTACAGCCCTGTTTATTCCATGCTACCTTGTGCGGAGCGTCATCGGATCTCCTGGCAAGGGTTGTGTTGTTTTTCTTTCCTGACATTAGCTATTTATCTTTGCTACTGAAACAATACTTGAGACCCTTTAGGAGCACAGCTTCAGAAAAACAAGTTCTCCCTTCTTCCACGATGCATGGTTATTCCCTAAAGGCATTTCTAGTAAACCTTGCTTTAGCTGAATGATTTTTAGTGGTGCTGTTTGCTTAAAGGAGCTAGGTAATCCATCCTGGATATATAAGTGCATTCATCTTTTCTAGCAGCAGAGACTATGAAAAGTTGTTTTATTTCCCATTCTGATTTCTTTCAAGCTCGGATGTGTCCACTCCAGCTATACAAATGGTGACAATGGGTACTCTCTGCCTAGTTTGTATGGTGGTTGTTAAGGTAGAATTGAAGTTAAGTGGGATTTTTTTGAGCTAGAAGGATGATATTTGATTTCTATGCTTCTCTATTATTTGCTCATATAGTCCCCCCCACCCATCCATGCTTCCTAGTAATTTATTGACAGGGCCTTGAGAGACTTTTATGCTGACAAATATTCCATGGATTTACTTTTATTCTTATTCTTACAAATGAAATATATAACTTTCAACAGAAAGAGTTAATTTATTGTCTCATTCGGCATCAGGTAAGTCTCAATTTCAATTTCTTGTTTATTTACATAACATGCTAATTTGGTGGCTAGGGCTGCTATTAGCTAAAGTTCAGCTATGTCTGAATAAATGTCTTATTTATTCCTTTGTGTAATATGTAAGAAAAATCCCTCCATGAAAATTCCAGTGCATTTCATGTACCTTGTATTTTAGAAGCCTTTTAAAATTTGTTTGTCTTGAGTATTGCATTGCAAATGTAACTGTCACATACAGTGTGTTGTTTGGTCTCTGAGGGGAGGGAAAGGAGAAGGGGAAATCAGGTTCAAAATGTGTACTGTGTCTTTTGTCCTACTTCTCAAATTTCTGTTGCTTTCATATGTCATTTCTTCTTTTTCACACTACTATGCTGAAGATGGAGACAAACTTAATGCATTTTAAAATAAAATAAATGACCTTCAAATATTTATCTGTCTTATTTTCTTGCATTGTCATCTAAGATTAATGACTGTTTCAATTTCAAAAGTGAAGACACTTGAATGCTTCTCTCTTTTAACCAAAGAAGAAAACATGCAAAAGAAACTTGCATAATTAAAAAGTGAATAATTCAGAAAGAGATTAAGTTTAAATCGATGTATTTTTTAATACCAAGTATCGAACATGCTTCAAAAATCCAATCTGGAACTCACCTACATACAAATAAAAGTTATATAAATGTTTTCTCTAGGAGTAACTAGGAGAGGCATTACTGCCTGAGTCTCAAGTCTCCAAAATATTTGCAAACTACTCCAAGTATTTTGCTCTAGTTTTTTTCCAATGTAGTCATACATTGGACCCTGTTACATTTTAATAATTAATTACAGACACGGGATGAAATGTTGGCCCCACTGAATCCATGGGAGTTTTCCTCTTAACTTCAGTGAAGCCAGGATTTTACCCATGGAGTTTCATCAGCAAAACACAACAAGCCTGATTCTGTACTTCAGCTAAAATAAAACCCAGGACATATTCTGTGTAACAAGAATGAAAGCAAAGCCGTACCCTTTCTAAAAAAGGTTTTGCTCATCTATATGATTTTGACTAAATGAAAGTTTTTGCACCTGTTGGAGTGAAGGCAATAAAAAGTAAACCTGCTGTTGTTGTTTTGGAATGTGTAGCTAATTTTGTAATACATACCAGAGTAGTGCATCCTAAATTTAAAAATTGCAAGTTTATTCTTTTTTCATACACTAGTAATATAATCTCTAAGTCACATGTGAAAGTACCATGTAATTTATATAGTCATGATGTCAGCAGTATATTATGTAAGTTCTTAGTGGCAGATGAGGTTTAGTAGTGCAGACTGATTTTTGTTTTACTTAATGTGACTTTTAGCAGTTTTCCTCTTGAAAAAAAGGTTTTTTAGCCCTTGGATCACCATGGCTTTTTATTTCTTCCTGATAGGGCTGTTATTTAGAAGTGTCTAAACCAAATCATTCTAAAAAAACATTACTGACTTTCCTGACTGATGCTTGTGTGAAATGCTGGCAGTGCTGCATGGCAGCAAACACTTTACTTCTCTTGCTGCAACATCACAATTACAAATTCTGCAATTACATGGGAGCTGCTGGGATTATCCCTCATCATCTCCTTCTCAGTTTTTCAGCTAGAAAATAAGGCAGAAGTTTGACCCTCCCTGCACAAAGGCTATCTAAGCAGACTATGCAGACAACTGAAAGAGGGGTTGTGAATCCACAAACTGTGCAGATCTGCATTACAACCACTCTTCAGCCCTCACTTGTGTTCCAGAAAATGAGCCCCTGGCAGTACACACTGCTTTCATAGAGTACCTGCACATTCTCACACAAAATATTTTCTCTTATTCTGTTTCAAGCAGCAAAACCCATGAAGTGAGTAATGTGAAGGTGTGAATGAGACATCTTTATAGCACATTTAAAGGAGGAGGAACACCTTTGTGTCTCTGACATTCATGACATCCCCAAGAAGAGAACCAGTAGAAGACAGTCTGTTAAAAAAAAAATTACACATAAAATGTCTGTAAGATCTTTTTGCCACATGACTCCGTAATTTTTATCTGTAAATACAGCTGTAATGTTATTTGAGTCCACTAATAATCAGAGATGTGACAAAATGAGACAGATTAGAATTAGTATTTTTTTCCTTCTTGTTTAAATACGGTTTCTAAATTAGGCTCTCAGAAACAAAGATGTCATACCTTTCAACCCTTTTTTTTTTTACCTCATTCTGTTCTAAGACTAAAAATACAACAACCCACCAACTTCAAAAACAACAACTCAATAAACTAAAACCAACTAAAATCCAGTCAGAGGTCAAAAGTCTATCTAAACCTCTGTATGTGTCTAACTGGAGCTACAGCACCTAAAAACTGTTTATCAAATCAGTCTTCTATATCATGCACATTGAAACAATTAAATTATTAGGAAAAGTATTCCAACAAGCACAGCATTAAAAATGATAAATACAAAAGAAGTCACGCAGGATCTCTGTGGAAGAAAAATAATGTGAATAATTTTGTTACCTCATGCCAAAGAGCCATGAAATAATGGTGTCTGAGTATGGAGGAAACAAAGTGTTCTTTGAATTGTTGAGAATGTAGAAGGAAATATAAAGTCTCTCTTTTTGGTCTTCTGGAACAGAACACATGGCACACAGCTACAATGAAGAGATCATTCAGGTATCTAGGATCTGACCTGCTTGGAGAACCACTGTGTACCTGCTTGCCCACAAGAGGTGAGGAGTTAAATGGCATTGTGTATCAGAGCTGAGAGAATACATATGCCTTGCACAGGTATCAAGAACACATGTACATTGGGATCTGAAGGAGAGGAGTTTGGTCAAACTGTGCTTCCTAACATGCTGGCATCACTCATGAATGGAGCAAGAGAAATGATGAAAAAAAGAGGAGACAATCCTCTTTCTTGCAGTCCTGGGCCTCGTGTGCTTCCTCACTGTTGTCACCAGGTTGAGGAGGCCAGCACACACCTTTCTGCATGGATTAGCTTCCATCTCGGGCTTTTCTGTGAGAAGGGCTGTGCTTCTCCATTATTATGCTCACTCTTTTTATGTGGCACAAGCACGACCTATGGGTACCCTTAAGTTTACCAAAAGAAAGGAGAAACATGGAATAAGACTGATTTTGGGTAACTTAAGAAGAGTGAAAAGCCATCATTTTAAGTGTTGCTTAAAGCTCAGTTAGATGCACCCAATCAACACATCTTAAACAATGGATAAAAGCCTGTGGGTCTAGAGCAAGCCTCCTTCCACCAGCTAGCTCTGTGGCCTCTCAGTAGTAACACACATTGATTTTGTCCTACAGACACTCAGCAGTTTAGTTCAGACAGGGGAGTTTGGTGTCATGTGATTTGATACTTCACAAGCAGCCTTCCAGGAAGTGGAAAAGAAATGGCAATTTTCTGGGCTGTGGCTTCTGCAGCACAGATGAGGTGAAATATGGGCAGCTCCTGCTTGGCTCATCCAACTTCAAGTCACTTTGCCTTTGCAGATAAACTCTATCAAAGAGAAGATGAATCCCCTATTAGATCCATTTTCAGTGCTCACATAATCTTGTAAAAACCAGGAGGTACTGCTAGGCATCTTTATTTCCAGAAGGCATAGAACTGTGGCAATTAGTACTCTTACGGGACTAAATGTGCTCCCATGTAAATCCATATTACAGATGTATGTAGAAACCTTCCCTTCCAAAACATTTGGTTGCTTTGCCTGTACTCCTGCTGAGACCTGGCTCTCTATTTTATGTCACCTGCTTAAGACACGAATGTCATTAAGAAAAAGTGAGACCATCGGATGAACGGGTGAGGAGATGTACGCAGAGCACAGAAATGCAGATGTGACTTGCTTGGCATCCCACAGGACTGTTTCACATCCCTGCAATGTATCACACTTCCTTTCCTCTCCAGTCCACTCAAGAAATGATACAGTTGAATAGGAACACTGCTTACCATTTACATTTCAGCTCATAGAACTTTTAAAAAAATATTTGATACTACTTCTGGTTAACTCTACTTATTCACCAGTTTCTGTCTCAGCTTTAAGACTAACCTGGTACTTCCTAGTGAGCTCATGAAACCATAGAGAATACTTGGTTCCCTTTGCTGATATCCCATTCAGTCTGTTACTAAAATAAGGAGAGGTGAGGTCTGAACAGAGATGTAGCAATTAAGAAATCGAGCATTTCATAAAAACAGCAGAATTACATTTGTTCAGGATATCACTAGGATTATTATACATTAAATAGCATAATTTGTCCCCCCCTTTAAAATGCATTTTACTATCACCATGGATTAAAGCATATGTTAAGATCTAGAAATCAATTTTTCCACTTACCATTTTATTTCTTAGGCTTCACTTCTGTGTGACTAGTGCTGAATTACTTTTTTTTGTGGATAGTTTCACATGATAAATGCGGAGATGTGAAGTTTTAGTAGCACGTAAGGATATGAATAAATTACTGTTTGATTAGACTAAAAGATATTGCTGAAAAGTACTTGTAACAAGATAATTGCAAGTGCCAGGGCTGAGAGTAACACTCAACACTGGCAGCAGCGTAGTTAAACATGTGGTTAATGATGTTATAGGAAGAATGGGTATGTAAAATATTCAGCTGTACCAGCAGTAAATATTCATTTTATGCAACAGCAATAGTGACTTGCTGAGACTGATATTTGACATACAAAATTCCTATAATTATTTTAATATCTTTACTTCCCAATGATTTTAATGATATGACAAAGATTTTAGGTGTTTGCTGAAGCAGCACTACTGTCATTTACTCTCAGTCAAACAAAATGTCATTCTAACTCCTATCACTTCAAATGTCTGAGTAGTTTTCATACCAATTACGCTACTGTTGTAAAGAGTGTGTTCTTTTGAGGTTTTATACTTACAGACTAAAACTGACAAAGACCTATATGGTAAACATTTGTTTAGAATACATAATACAGAAAAGTATGTAAGTAGGGATTTTGCCATCAGAAGAAAGCAGCTTTATAAAAGCCTATGTATAAAAATAGAAAAGCAGCATATGACTTTGTACCTTTAAATTAGTTCATGAAAAAACAGGTAGTGCCTCATGGAGTTGATTGCTCAGTACTTTTCGTTACAAGTTTCTTCAATCTCTTAAAATCATTGCCAAGTTTTGAACCATTTAGGATGGAGTTTTCCTGCCCTAGGCAGGAATATTTTGGAAAGCTGGTTCCAAAATTCAATCACTCCTGAAGCAATATTCCGTAAAAAGGAAGTTTCCTTGCCTGACATTAACCCGTATCTCACAAGTTGGTGTTTTTTGTTCGTTTGTGGGTTTTTTTGGGTTTTTTTTTGGAACACATAGTGCTTTTGGAACAGGAACCTGAAGTTCTGCAGAATGATCATTTTGCTGTTCCAGGAGGTGCCTTTGATTAGACTCTAAGATTTGTTCAAATTTGTCCCCGGTATAGAGCATGTTCTCAAGTTACGGCTTGTCAGCTGAGCTGTGGTAACTGACTCTGCGTACATTCCTCATTTGCCGAGTGGAATATGCTAATTCAAACCACCTTTAGAGGAGTTCATATTAAAGAGTTGTTCTTCACAGTGACAGCACACAAGCAGACATCAGCTCAACTTGAAAGCAGTAACTTTTCAGGCAGAGGAGCGTCTGTTGTACTCTCAACATCCCACAGTTTAAATCAAGAAAGAACTTGGCAATTGCATTTTCTCAATGTCCTTTCTCTGCTCAGTGTCCCCAGGCTGAAGGCATCGACACATTTTCTTCTCTGTGAACTGCTCATCCACCAGTGACTGAAGTGAGCATAGAACAAAACAAAGCTGCATCTCAGTGCTCCTTTTCACATCCCCATTGAGAGATCAGAGTGGTTGCCTTAGGACAGAGAGAAGGTTGGTAGCAGGCAAAAGAAAAATGGAAATAGAGAAGTAAAGAGCTGGAAGAGGGAGGAGAGCAACAGAATCTGAGGTTGGCAAGTGAAGCAGAAGTTGGGCATGGGGAAAAGCACTAATATGTGACACATACTGCAGCAGATTTAAACCTCAGAGGAACCGTTGACATTATTTTGTACTCATTCTCCCCCCCCAGGACTACAGCTCATTTCAAGAGTCTTTCCTTGGGCCCTGAGACTCATATCATGAACCCAAACCCTCTCTGCTCCGCTGTCAGCGAAAACCAAGGTAACCACCTATCAAAGCATTTGTCACCACCCTCCAAGGGGCAGATACACACGAACTGCTGCCACAATCTGCCTGTCTCTTTAAGTGGTGGAGATCTGTCCAAATATGTACGTGGCAGGTAAAGCTATTGAGCCAAACAAAGTGGTGGTTCTGTTCATCTTGCTTTTAGGATCTTTTTTTTTTTCATGACACCCTGGGCAAGACAGAAGGATGTGGAGAATGTTCAAGTCAGGAGCTGTAAACAAAAAGTATTAAATTAAAGTACAGTAAATGCCCAAAGTGAGCCAACTTTTTTCCTCATCATAATCTGTGTACAAGTCACATGGGGTCTACAATATCATTCATAAGAAAGGATCACCTCTAGATTCATAAAGTATGGCAAATACTTCAGCTAGCATTTTGTTTCCTTCTATTTATGTCAAATTCCCCATAGCTGAGTATGCTACAAATGTAGCTGGCAGCTTTGGGCCCTCTTATTCTTGACTGGCATCTGAATTCTCCATTGCCATTTGCAGTTTGGTCTCTTTGAGAAAACTGGAGAAAAACAGCACTGCAAGCCCAGGAAAACCCATCGATCAACCGCGGTCTCAGCTACATGTCTGTGAGAAGTGTGAGTACATAAATTGTACGATGAAATCTCAATGAGAGTTACAGAGCTGTTTCCTGCACTTAAATCTTTTTGTCATGGCCTTAAAAACTTCTTTGTTTGTGTATGCTAAAACCCTTCCTGTGAGACAGAAATAACTGCAATTATTAATTTAGTCATCTCTGTAGTTCATAATTCCAGGACGTTTAGAGGTAAGGCACTTTGCACTCGATATGCAATTTCCAAAGATAATACCTGACAAAACGAAGGCTTACAGTGACAGCATCATTGAGCTTTATCCTAAGGAGTTAAATGAGTTCAAAACCTATCATCAGTCACTGATAGGATCCGCTTCTGTCTGCTTAAATCCTGTGTAAAGTGCCAATGAATTGTTAAAAGCTGAAGATGATAATTAGACAGCCTAATATAAACCTGTGAAAGAATGGTATTATTAGGAGTAAAGTGCTGTATTATTGCCATTTGTAAAGTAGTTCCCGATTTTGGCAGTACATGTCATATTACTCTCTCCTCTGTTAATGGAGTATCAAAGAAAAACCAAACTAAGCAAGCCATTGCAGATTCTGAGACCCTCAAAACACTGAGGTTTCCTCATGAGACATTCCAGGCTTAGGTGCTAAAACACTGCATCAGAATTAAGTCATACCTCCTGGCATGAATCAGCTGCTAAATCCAGTTCAATCATGTGTATCTTTGACATGAATACCTCCTGGATAACTGCAGTGTGGAGTTAGGTGCCAAAGGAACCTCCAGACCCAGGTGCTAGAGGCACTGTTGAGGAGCATTAGGCATTGAAGTAGTTACAGGGTGGAACAATAACTGTGTCACCGGTAATCGTCCCAGACGACGACACAGAGACACTGCCAGCTAGGTGCAGAATGTTTAAATGTTGAAAAAGCACTGAGACACTCGATTATATCAGTTAAGATTCTTTGTGACTGCGCAGCTCCAGCGCCACTGGTTCCGCCGCGGCATCAAACCCTGCCAGGCGGACACGCGTGGACCGGGCACACCTGGGCAGGTGGACAGCGGCGCACTCTCCCAAGGCTGCAGCTCGGGACGGAGCTTTCCCTCCCTTCTCGGACACCGCGTTACTTCTTAGACACTCTGTAGATAAAAAAAAACTTCAAGCAAACAAAAAAAGCCGAAAGAGTTCGGGGCTGCAGAACCCGAGTCCCAGCTGAGCGCGGGCCTCCCCTGCGGCTACGGCTCAGCAGAGGCTCCGCGCCTGCCGGAGCTCGGCACGGCCGGGGACCGGTTTCCCCCGACTCTCCCCGTCTCTCCAGCGCCCGGGCATCGGTGCCGGAGCCCAGAGCCACCACTGCCCGGGGCACTGGGGGCGGGACGCCGTTTCCAGGCTGACTCACGCCCGCTCCGCCCCGCACCCCACGGGGGCGGGACCGCCCGAGGCCGCGCCCCCGCCCCGCGCTCCCGGCCCCCCCGTCCGGCACGGACCGCAATGATTTAGAAGTTCAGGAATCCCACGTGACGTCACGGAGGGTGATGTAATGCTTCTCTAAATAGAACGTATTGTAACCGTCCCTCAGTCCAACGTGGTTCCTCCGGCCGCGCTGCCGGTCCCGTCCCCGCCGCGCCGGGCGGTAAGTTCCTAAAAATACGGGGCTGTCCCGGGAAGGCGCCCGGCGCGGCGCGCGGCGCGCCCCGCAGCGCACCCCGCACGGAGCCGAGCGCAGCAGGGCAGCAGCGCCGGGTGCGCGGCTGGGGAAGGGGCAGCCTGCAGCTGCAGGGGCTCTTCCCTCCGCCACCGCATCTGCTCCGGAGGCGGCAGCGCCGGTCCCCGCCGCGCCGCTGCCGGGCGCGGGGATCCCGCCGCTCCCGCGTCCCGCCGTGCTCGGGGAAAGGGGGGCGTGAGCGACCCCGCGTCCCGCGGAGGGTCGGGCAGGGCAGAGCGGCGGGGGGCGGGAGCGCACGGTCGCCGAGACGCGGGGAAGCCGGGTTCCCCGCCCGCACTTCAGCGAGTTTGGGAAGTCTGCGCGCTGCTTCCCGGGATGGGATGGGATGAGATGGGGCGGCTGCCGCGGAGCGCAGGCAGCACCCCGCTGGTGCTGCCCCGAGCGGAGCGGGCGGGTGGGGGCAGCTCCCGGCGGAGGCACCGCGGCGTCCCCGAGCCCACGGCGGGCTGTACGGCTCCAGCCTCCGTGTGCCCCGGCAGCACCCGGCGGTGACAGCTCGGCGGCGCGCTGCCCCGCCGTCCCCTCTCCCCGTCGCCCCCAAAACTTCTGGATAAGTTTCGCGGCGGCGGCTGTGCTTCCCAGCGAGCCGGGACCAGCCGGCGGTGGCCGCGGAGCGGTGCGCGGGGTGGTGCGCGGCCGCGTTCCCCGTGAGACACCCGGGTGCCGGGCTGCTGCCGGCCCTTACGTCATGCTGCGGGCCGGTGCGGGGCTGATGCTCCGCTTCTGATGCCCTCGGGTGCGGGGCGGGGGCGAGTGTTGACACGGTCCCCTCTCTGCAGCCCTCCTTTCCCTTTACAGCCCCTCTACTCCTCTCATCACCTCCCTCCCCAGCTCCGTGTTCCCCCGCCACTGTCCTCTCTTACAGGGGTCTCTCTCTCCCCAGCGAAGTTTTCAGGACGATAAGAGCTGCAGGAGTGTAAGGGGAATACTTGCTAAACTCTGCCTCCTCTATTATTTATATCCGAGCATGGTGAGTGATCCTTCATCTCCAGGGCTCAATATAAGCTTCAGAATTGGAAAGAGAGAGGTTGTTTCAGAGATGGGGGTAGGAATAAAGGAAAATGACATGTCCATATGTTGTTTGGTTTTTCTTTTTCTTTTTTTTTTAATCCAGACCAGTATGAGAAGTGACTTAAGCCGCAATATTAGAAGATTTCCATATATTATCAGTAAGAAACAGTGCTTAGCTAGATGAAATTGAAGCTTGAACAGAAGCATAACAAGTGCTGTGAAGCATCTTACTTGGGCTTTTTTTAAGACTGCAGTTTGTAGAGAAAGATTCACCCGCTGGTGTGCACCAGACTTTCCTTGTCTGGCCATTTGGACAAGCAGCAGTGCGTCAAGGAACAGTGGTTTAGGAAAACTTTCTTGTAAGATACTCTCATGCAGAGATAATCCAGAAACTGGACTGAAAGAAAATTGAGTGGTGGAAAGTGAGAGCCGAATGCAAAAACTTAGGGTAATTTGTGGGAATTTTGCTGAAGGAGGTATGCTTCCGTAAGGGTACGGTTTATTTTCAGTATGTAAGTGTACAGTGGTGAAAGTCCCCGCTCAGTGTTTTGTAACTTTCATGTGGCAAATGAGGTTGTTGGTATCAAAAGCTGGAAATTCTTAATAAAATGGCTAAACTCCTTATTTGTGACTCCTTAATCCTAAAGGGAGCTGTACAGGTCGCAAAGCACTAGGGAAAAGTGTGATTAATGATCAGTGATTAGTGATAAGTGATTAGTGGTTTTATTCAAACTGTTACCTCTGACCAGAAGCACACATCAGAGGATTAACAGGCTCTTTAGATAAATGCTCATTAGTGGAAGGGGGAAAGCAAAGATAATAGGCATGCACACAGGGACAACTTTCTAGGAAAATCATTCCTGTCTCTGGCATAATAAGCTCTATTAGCAGAAAGGCTCTTTAATTTAAAAGTTGCTTTTATCTTGTAAATCAAAGATAGATGTAGAAGTTTGCTGCGCTATTATAGCCTAAATTTTCCCATATCCACTAGATGTGGATTATCTCGGTAGTGATATTTTATTAAAAAAAAACCACACCACAATTGAATCTGTAAGAAACTGAACATTCCCAAGGGCTAAAGCCCTGCATCCCGAGGCATCTGCTCCCAAAGCCTGCTGGCAGCTAACTAGATGGCGCAGTCCTGTTCTGTGCGAATACACACTCCTGGGTTATGAACTTAGCAAGTAGCAGCTTGCTAGGTGTCCTTCAACACTTATAACAAAGTTGATTCTGTGCTGGGTTGGAGGCTAGACAGTGCTATGAGTTTGTAGTCACATTTTCCACTTCAGTTAATCTAGGGAGTTAAAGGCTACTGGAAAAATTAGCCTCATTTACTGAAAGAGATGGTGAGAGAAAGAAGAAGAGAATGAGAGAGGGGCAAATAGCTACAGCCTGGGACATAACTCTTGATTGCACTCTTTTGTACTGCTTAAATGAAGTACAGTTCTGATGGCCTTAATTAATGAAGCCTGAAAGCTCTTGGGAGTTTTTTCCCCAGCTATCACTGGCAAAGTGAGTAGTTTTTTTTTTATAAGTAACTAAAAAGAAGGAACAGTTGGTGTGGTGGTTGAACAAAACAACTTGGACCTGGCTGTGCTCTACAGATTATGGTAAGGAGCCTGTTTTATGATAACTAACCAGGGATTTTTCATTAGTCTTTATTATACATGGATTGGGAAGAATTGGTATCTACTGCTGTTGATGGACGTGGGGGTTTCCTTTGTTCCGTTAGCTTGCATGGGATTCATGTTTGGTTTCAACTGTGGAGATCATCAAAGTTTCAAAACTTTAAAAGAAACGCTTGAGTGAAACAGGAAATAGAAATAATGAACTTATGGCATGAAAAAGAAATAGCTGTAGTCTCCTATTGTTACATCTTTAATTGGAGACTCTTAGGAATAGTCAGGCTAATGCTTAAAATCAAACAGTTTTGTAATAACATATAAAAAAGGCAATAAGCGCTGTCTGCCAGTCTTGAATATTGGATGGCACTTTTCCAGGATTTAAAATTGCAATATTTTTAAAAGTTTACACATTTAGAACAAGTGGAAACCTTTTCCCCCTTCCAAAACACCCATTTATAGTTCAGCTTCAGTTTATCACACTCCACTTCTGCTAATTTAACCCAGGGAAGGTAAAGGGAAAGAAACCATGTATATACATTTAAAGAAAAGATAGAAGCGAGATTGTACATGTAATTTTATTTATATCACCACTTAGCAGAATGACTTACACAGATAAAGAGTAATAGGTGCTTTTTAAATTTGATATTCACTTCCTCATGCTGAGAATCTAAAATGTGGTGCAATCACATTTATCCTGTTCACTGCTGAGGAATCTTCTGTAAAAGATTGTTGTTGTGAGAGCTGGAGTTCACTCTGGAGTTGATAAGAGAGAGGTAATCTCCTAGTGCCTTCAGAAGGCAGCTTTTACATACTAAACCTTTCAACTCTGTGTGGGCAGAATCTCTCTGAGCTCAGTAAGTCTTGCAGGATGATTTGAAACTGGGTTATTAACTTGTCTCCTTGTGGCCCTCTCTAAAAACCTGTTTCTGTGCCCCTAATCAGGGTATGAGGATTTTAAATATTGGAAGAGTTCTTGCAAGGTTGTTGTTGCTTTTAAAACAATTTCTTTAATCAAGGACTTTTCCTCTACTCTTTGTCATCCCGTGTCTCCTATTTCTGCCATTAGTTAACTTCTGGATTTCCTAAAAACCTGTTGCTTTGAGGGTTTATACCTATGTTTATGTATTATTAGCTGTCTGTCAAGCTTAATTTTAATTCCAGTGGCCGTCTTTCGTATAAACTCTTTATTACGAGGAAACTATTTCGGGTCAAGATTTTTCAATAAAAGAAGAGCAAAACTGTTTTTACTTAAAACATTTTAAAAATTATTATTAAGAACCATGTGATTTATTATTGGAACAAATGGGATTTTTTTCTTAAGGCCCATGAACACTGATTTTTCTTGAAACTCATTACAGGAATACTCTACTCAGTAGATGCAGTTGCTGGAAAAACAGATGAATAAAGCAACAAGTCTTTGAGTTCTGCTTCACAGGTCTAGGTGATTCTATTGCTTTGATTCTGTTTTGGTTATCTCATACTGATCAAATTAATAGGCAGACATATATAACTAAGCCAGCCTATTTGGCTTAATCTTTCATGTGTAAACTCTCATTGATACAAATACATAAGAGTCCTAGTAGAAATATTTAAAATGCTTTGAGATTCTGTCAGTTATAAGTACTAACTCCAGGGCCGATCAGACAGCTTGGTAGGTCACTCTGCAGTATCCCAAAACAATTTCTGTTGATTTGCCCTCTCTCCATGCTGCAAGCTATTCAACCCCTGATCCCTGCCCGCCCCGCCCCCTCCCCGCCTCCCCGCCCCATTTCTCGGTAAATTATCTCAGCAAATTATAATGCTCCAGAGCTTTTAGGGCTCTAGCCTTAAAAGAAAAAAAATAAGCTTTTAGGGGTTTTGCATTTCTCTGCCTAGAGAAATGATCAAAGTTGATCACAAATTTAAAGCAACAGTTTGGAATAAAAACTATGAAAACATATTTTTTCCTCTTAGCAAAAGTCTTATTACTATGCTAATTTACAATTCTGAAGGTGTAGTATTCTCTGACACAGACAAAACACTCATCTCAGACAATATGTTATCATGCTGTATTTTAACTCTATCCACGTTATAGCAGTAAGTACAGGAATTAGCTTTTGTAGACTTGACATGTAAAAACAAAATCCTGTATGGAAATACTTTTTTCTTTTGGCTACACATACAATCAAATAAATTATTTAAATACTCTCAGGTATACATAACAAGCACAACATAACATACATAAAAGAATTGTTTTGGATATGATGAAAGGACTTTTTGAAGCAGATAAGCTCTTGTGTCTTTTTACATCCGTGGAGCTCTTGTGTTGGTTTGTGCACTGGTTGCTTTGCTCCTATTATGGCTCAGGTTCATAGGGCAACCCTGAAACTCTAAAATAATACTTGATCTACTATTTTTCTCTAAGCTGTTATTTTAGTCTGTAATTAAAATTACCGAGAGTCAGCATTTCTTTAGCAGCCATTGCATGGGAAATGCAGGTGTTATTTGCCCTTAGAGAGTTAAGAAAGGGTTGGTTGCACTGGTTTGTAGGTTTTTAGGTTGTGATATCAAATGCTATTTTATAAACACAAAGAGATTTTCCAAGGATTTTGCTGAAGGCTGTAGGATTTTCAAAGTAAAACATTGAAAGCTTACAACAATTTCCTTAGCTTAAAAGATGTTTTGCTTTTGGTTCTTGTTTCCGTCTTACACTTTTTTGAGAATTTGTTCAAGAAGTCGGTCCCACACACAACTTCAAAATAAATACCTTGAAACACTGTCACCAGCAGGGTTTGTGTAGGTGTGTGGTTTTAATAATCTCTGCCTTTGAGACAGCTCATGTCACTGTCATGCCACCCTGACACGTAAGGTGATTTGAAGGCGTGGGGTGCAGCCCTGCTTGGCCAGAAGGCTCCACTTTGTGGGTGATAAAAACAGCAACATCTTTAGAAGAAGCCAGAAGGAATGAGATTTGAATTTAACTGGGAAAAAATACTACAAATCCTCTCTTACCTTTGCCAGTTGATTCTGCTTTTCTTCAGCTCTGAATGTTTTCATTGCTCTTACTAGGGTACTGAGACCTCTGCTAGCTCAGGAATTGGGCATGGTTTGATCTCACCTGCCGCCTTCTGTCCCACATAAACTCTACAAATAGTTTCTACTGCCTTTTTAACCTTTGCAGTGTTTTCTCAAGCAGCTTGCTTTTCTCTCATCTCAACTTCTTTCCTTCCTAAGGGCCTTTGGGTGCCACCACTCAGTGAACATTTCAATGCAGTTGAAATGTCTGGTCCCAATCTCAGTAGTACATTTGTGTGTTTGAAAGTTTTCTGTCCAGGGATGTACTGCATTTAAACTAGTCATCCTTAAATACACTGCCTCAAGTTAATACATAGATAAAAATTAATTTGGCCAATCTTTTCTCATTTAGAGGAAGCTGCCTCTGCTCCTGTTTACTTTGTGGGCTTGTGCCTTTAGCTACTCTCTCATTTCATGTAAGGCAGTGCTGTTCCTTGCCACCTTTTTCTGAGCTGTTTGCAACTACCCAGAAACTAATCTGTCTTCTCTGGGAAATGAACCTGGACCAGGGGCTCCTAGATTTAACATCTGATTTTTTTTTTTTTTCTCCTAATCTAATGTAAGGAATGCTGGTTAATATGCTCAACACTGGGGGCTCTGTAGCACAATAAACAGGATCTGAGGCTGGATTTAGGATGCGTTGTATGGAGCAGCTATAACACCAAGCAATAAATTGAGATGTTACTGTATTGTACTTCCTCTCTCTTTTTTTCCTTTTCTGTCCCTTAAATCTTTCAGTTCTGGAGTGCTGAAAATACTACCTGTAGAGTAGTTTTCTGCCTAAGTAAATGCTCCAAGATATGGATGATGATATTAGTAGGTCACTTGATCATGCACTGATGCTGCAAATCAGCTGCCAGTAATTCAGTCATGGGTGAACTAGTTTGCAATCATTCCCACTCCAAATATACCTCTCACTTAACTTTTCAAAAAACTTTTATTCAACAACAATGCTCTGTTACTAGGTGCAGAGCTTTAAATTATGAATGGCCTCAAGTTGCACCAGAAGAGATTTAGCTTGCATATTAGGAAAAATTTCTTCACCAAAAGGGTTGTCAAGCATTGGAACAGGGTGCCCAGGGAAATGGTTGAGTCACCATCCCTGGAGGTAATTACAAGATGTAGCAGCTGGGGACATGGTTTTGTAGTGGATTTGGCAGTGTTGGGTTAATGGCTCAACTTGGTGATCTTAAGGGACTTTTCTAACTTAAATGGCTCCATGATTCTGTAATAGTACATCATACCTCCATAGGTACTACTCTGAATTAAATTTAGGCAACTGGTTTGGATAAATTTGCTTTTGGTTCTGGTCAAGTTAGTGAATGAGTTTGTCATGATATTTTTTAGGTGCGCAGCAGGAACTCCAAAGGTGACCTGAGTGAGTGATGGCAAAGAGCCTGGAATTGTGCTTGTCCAGAAACAGCACTGTCTGTGTTAGAAATTTGGGCTTGCCAGTTTCTCACTCATAGGAAAGTTCTTTTCTAGGGATGGTTGTAAAATACAACCTGAAAAAACTAAAAAGGGAGCAATGGAGTAGAAACAGATCATAATTTGCTTTGTTCAGGAATATATTTTCCTACCTATTGTTTAACTTAATTACTGAATGAATGCTTTAGGAAGAAGAAATTTTGGTTAAGGACTTGTGATGATTTCAATCACCACATCAACTTCATTTTCTGTGACTTAATAAAAAAGCTCCTTTTGCTGGTGATGATTGGAGCAGGGGGGATGGCATTTGCATATTTTTCTTAAAGGTTGAAAAGATCAGGATCAACATCCGTAGAGACTTCCATAATTTTCTAGAGTGCACAAAATGAGAGATTCTGTAGTTAAAAACAAGTTAAGGAATTTTCCTTCTTTTCTTACTTCCATATCCTTAAGTGTAGCACTTCAAAGTTGTTTTCTATCTGTTATTAAATAGGGCTAGTGTATATTTCTTTTACTGGATGTGCGACGGAAAAGTATTTTAAAAAGGCAGTGGGGGAAAAAAAATGAGCTATGTAAAACTTAAACCACTTTCTACAATTCCTGTACTGCTCTTTCATTCTTCAACACTAATAAAGCAGTACACGGATGCAAGCAAGAAAATGGGTTAAATTTGAGTAATTAATGGTTTATCACAAAAAATGAGAGAAAGCAGTAATTTAACTATTTTGATGAGAATCTTTAAAAGACAAGCTTCTGTAAATAATTTGCTATGAAAGTGGAAAGGATCAAAAGAGCCATGGGTTTTATGCCTGGGTAAGTAGAATTACATTCTTGTGGATTTAAAAAATATCATAGTAGAGCCTAATTCTCCACTCACCCTGATACAAATCTGGAGCAACTCTATTGAAATCTGTAGAGTTACCAACTGCAATAATACTCATTGAGAAGAAAATTAGATTCACGGGGTCTATTCTGAACATAGCCTATCAGTTGTGCGCTGTGCAAATCCCATTATTAAAGCAATAGCCTTACATGTCACGTTAAGGACGGCTGTTTCCCCAAGATGAACATGTTTGTAGCTCTCCTCATCTTGTGGCTACTTTTTAAGGGGGCAGGGGGATATAGAGAATACTTATTTTCTGCTCAATTAATATTCCTTCCGTGCACTCTCCTTCCTCTCATGCGCTTTATGTGTGGGTGCGCAGTCTGCACTCTCCATCATCTATCTGTCTGTGTCTCTTTGCCTGTGACAGTCACCACTCTGGCCTCAGGCTTGCACAACATAGATGAAAAGCCCACCAAGGTTTTCAGTTAAACATGGCAGGATATAATTCTGCCCCTAAATATGATGTGCATTCTCACCCTTAAGAACGCCGTTGTGACTTGGAAGTAATACCTTTGACTTCAGTTATGTTTTATATGTGGAGGTTTTGGGTTTTCTATTAGTATTTGAAAAAAAAAAAGCTATAGAGGGGGAAAGAAGTGAGGAGGCAGCGTGGCTCGGCAGTTTTAATAAATTGCAGTATTTGTTTGCAGCACTGGAAAGCAACACACAGGCCACTCTGGCATCTTGCACAGCTCCCAAGCTGTCCCGAGAGTGGGAACAAAGTCTTTGAGAAATGGGGGAAAAATATCATCACTGCCTGAGCTACTCTGATTCTATTTTTCAAACAGCAATCAACAGGGAATTTTGAATAAGGAAAAACATTGTAAAGAGTGATAAATTGACAGTGTCCCATGTACAACATGCACTTTGCCCAGCCCTAATCACATACACTTACTTGCTTCCAATTTTCTTAATTTGGCCCAGCATATGTGGGCTCTGTTACTTTTGAAATTGGTATAAATTAATTGACTTCTCTGAAACTGTGTGGAATGAGGGTATGGCCCACGGTTGATTATTAATGGCACACAACAGGCAACTTCTATGTATAATCTTTTGTGGGAGGACATAACAAATATTTTTAGGCCCTACAGACACTCTGGTGTGCAAAGACTCTGGATCCTTAACAATCCAGAGGTTAATTTATAAAAAAAATGAAACAAACCCACAACTATTATTTCATTGCCAAACCTTTTTAAAAAGCACTATTTATGTAGGCCCTATATAAGCACACATTGTTTTATGTTCCTTCTGCTGGCTTTGCGTTTGACTAAACCATTATTCTCGGAGCGCTGCTGTGCTGAGATCATCAGTGATGATGGTGTGAAAACAAACAAGTTTTAGCATGAGAAGTCGCTATATAATTTGACAGGGAGGTTGTCAGCACCAAAACATCTACATTCATTTCATCTCTGGTCAAAGCAAAATAAAAATCAGATGGCTAATGGGAAAAAATACATTCTTAGGAGGAAGAGAAGGGGATTGGATCTAATTCTGCAAGGTGCTGTGTCAACCAAAAGTAGGACCAATCTCAATTCCCAATGAGGCCAGTGGTTGTTGAGGGCACTCAGGGACGAGTGGCATTGGGTCCCTTTTCTCCCAAGTTTAGTAAACTGCTGAGATGAAATTTAATTCTTCATTAATTCAAAGTGCTAGCAAGTTCTTGGGAGTAAAGCTCTCTTTGTTAAAGATCAAGATATGCTTCAGCTCTTCAACAGAGAGCTAAAAAGTATGTGCTCTAATTCTATAGCCTTCTAAGAGTCCTTCAACATGAAGAGTTCTGCATATACCTTAATGGTACAAAAATCCTGCTTTGGAGAAAAACATTTTGGGCCTCTGTTACAATACAGAAAATAGGGAATTTCATTCTTTTGAAAGTGACCTTTAATGTTATCAAGAATGATTTTGTATTCCCTAGTGTTAAGTTAAAAAGCTTTGTATGCTTTGATGCTAATGAATGCAGCTATGGGTAGTCAAATAGGTGCTGTGAAAAGTAAGCTATCAGCTATGTGAATGCCCCCAACATTTTTCCTTTGTTGCTCAGCGAAAAATTATAGTGGGATGTTTTTAACAGAAATAGTTAAAGTCAATGGATGCCAGATGAGTCAACCAACTTAATAATACCCTAAAATTTAGGAGTTCCAGATAGTTTATTTTACTGCTATGTGGTGGCCTTACACTTGAACCTCTTACTGGATTATCTAAATTGAGTGGAGCTTGCAGGATACACAAGGAAACACTCTGAAAAACACTGCTCCCTCTGTAGCAGTCAGGATGCTGCATGTTGTATTTTCTCTCTCGTGCTGTCTGATTCTATACAAATTTTCTTGCCAAAATGTTGCTATTCCAAAATATTGAGACAGCCTATTTCTAGGCTGTCAGTCTTCCAGTTTTCATTTCAGAGTTTTGAGTCAGTGCACTGTCAGCCAAAAGCTTTTCAGCAGGCTGAAAGCTTTTAGTCACAGAAGGAACTCAGAGGAGATATTTTCAGCATTGTAATTAATTCTAAATTAATTTATAATGAGGACAATAAGAGGCATGATTATGACTGTTTTATCAAGCTAGTCATGGAAATAGATTGATTTTCTTTTTAAATTTGAATTTGCTATGCTGGTGTCAGATAGCTTAAATGTACTGAGGATGCCTTGCAAGCAAGGCGTTGGTTTGACGTACTGGGTATGTAGAGCTCCTTGTATCTTCTTTCGAGGAAACACCCTTCCTCGAACAGGGAAAAATGTGGCATTGGGAGTGCTGCTGAGCCATGTGGCCGTGTGACTGTGGCAGTGAAATCTACCTTATACCTCTCCCAACTAATAAAATTCCAGTCACCAGAGTTCAGGTGCTTTCAGAAAGCCCAAGCAAGATTTCAAACAAATTTCTCACTTGGCTCCAGTGTTTAGAAAATACTGGACAGGGAAATGCCCATGTCTACATTTATAGAGAAGTTAGTGCTCAGTAGAACCTGGAACAGGCATTGCAGAATTTTAAGAGAAAAACCAAGTCTGCAGTTTGGCAACTGGTTTGTACAGAGATACTCTTTTGTGCATAGTTAATAATACACAGCAGTAAATTGTGTAGCTTATTGTCAGGTGAGAAAGAGGTAAAAGCAAGTGGTCCATGCCATGGAAATAACATTTTTGATAAAGGTTGGTTGTGAAAGACTTAAATGAAATCCAAATCGGAGTACTTTTTTCAGCCTTTTGTAATTCTGTGGCTATCACTTTCCCCACATACCTCGTGCCTTCCTACTAACCATCTTCAAAATATATGCTAAAAAAGCATCACCCTTTTGGCGCCCGCATTAAAATGCCAGTTATTTCTCCACCTAATGACCGACTCTACTTGGAGCTGTCTGTGCTCTCAAGTCTGGTGTATGTGAGATGGTCTGAGAAATGGCAAGGTCCTGACAGAGCCTCTTGTCTCTTGCTAAGCCCCATATTTAGCACAGAGGGGATTTTCTTGCCGTTGTGTAGAGAAGACAGTTGGGCCACAGGGTTTTTCTCTGCACCCCATCCAATCCTGAGTTAAATCAAGTAGCAGTAATCAAGTAGCAGGGGTAAAGTTGGTGCCCTCTGAGCAGCCTCTTTGGAGGGGAGTACATTTGGCCTTTGCAGCCAGGCTAGTGACATGCCTTTGCAGCCAGGCTAGTGACATTTTTCGAGGGAAAAAAATACTCACCAAAGACTTTCAAACAAAGGACTTTACTGAAAAGCATTGAGGCCTGAAAGTGTTCACAGTTAAAGATCAAATTTTCTGAGTAGCTTCAGCCAAAATAAAAGGGGAGAAAAATATGTGAAAAAGTCAAAATACTCTGTTTCAACATTTTTTGAAAATGAGGTACATCTTCTTCGAAAATTAATTTATATTAAGGAAGACATAAGGCACTACGTCTTTCAGAGGTTAATTTCTTTTTTTTTTTTTTTGTGCTGAATAAAGTCTTTCAGCTTGATGCAAACACTCATATTTATCTGCTTTTATTTGTCTGCTCTTGGCTTGGGAGGCTGAGGTCTCTTTATCTTTCTGGTCTGAACAATATAATTCTGTGCATATAAGACAGGGACAAGCTCCTGGAAAGCCGTGTTTGTTGAGAACTTCAAATAGCTGGGTAGAGGCCCTTTGCTGGCCACATCTCCCAAATATTTCCTAGGACTTAGTCTGGTCTGGTTTGATTTGACTGGAACAGGGAAGATGATTGCCTTCCCTAGAGGGCATTGCAAAATCAATGTAATCAGCTGATGGGATCAGAAAAAGATTGGCTGAAAGAAGCCAAGTCTTTGTACAGCACCTTTGCTGAGAGTAAATTTAGGAGAGGCTGTTCTCTACTAAGAATACTGTCAGAAATATCTTGGACTTTTTTGGAATTAAATCATTGCATAATTGCTAAAATTCAGAAATTGGAGTAAATGGAGAAAGAGTATTTTTTAGTTATGTTACTGGCTTAGGTTTCTAGGGTCTTTTAAAATGTATTTCTTTACGGGAAATGTGGATGTCTTAAATGGATTTCTCCTACTGGGAATTATCTGGTGGAAGTTCTGATTAATTTGAATATTCAAGGATGGATTAAAAGGGAGCTGAAGGAACAATTAATGTTTCCTAGGTATGGCTTTTTTTTTTTTTCTTTTTTTTTTTTTCCTTTGAGCAGATTAGTTTCTTATTTTTTATCAGGAGACATACCAGGTTTTGATGAGGAAGAAATTCTGGCTTATTCTAGTTGTGTGGAATTGCTTTTCTTAGATCATGTGTAGTATTTAATCTCCATGTGATGGCTCTTTAACTTGTCTTTTCAAGTGTGTGTTTTGGTGGTTTGATGGTATGTAGAACATTTCCTTCCTATACTTCAGCATTTCTAACCAAAATCTGAGTATGTTTGAAACCTTAGCTTATTCACACTTCCTAATCATAATCCCCTTGCTTTCCTTGTCAGCACCTTTGTGGTATTTCTCTGGACACCTCTATCTAATATCTCCAGAGGTTATTCTACAGGGTAACCTTTGACAAGATCTATTACTTACTACTTACTGCTTTTAGCAAGGTGAAAAGAGGTCAGTCTCTGTAAAAGGCAGGCATTGTTATAAGACTGCTGTAGAGTCCTTTGGTGGCTTGTCCATCTCTTCTGGCAACACTGCAAATCAGTTCAGCCACCTCCTCTACAGCAGAAAGAAAATTACATTTATGACTGGATACAATCATGTGCAGGTAACGCGTGTCCTTAGGAAAGTGGTTACTTTGTGCATTACAAAGCTCCAGGTGGTTTCTCTGTCAAGGTTGTAGCACACTGATGCACCCACTGGAATCTGTGAGAATTTTGCTGTCAGCTTCAAGGGTAACACGATTTCAGCCTGTTAGTTTTTGTATGATCCATTTAATTGAACTTCATGGCCAATGCTAATGACGTTTGCTGCTGCAGGAGTTGAATTGGTAATTTGGTTACTCCTGTCAGAGTTCAGGATCTTCTAAATGAGGATTGGTGTTGTCTGTTTCTTCAACCAAGTTAAGATGCAAAAGCTACCTCTTTCTGATTTGAAAAACACACATTGCAAAATCTCATTTTGCCAAAAGAGTAACTACAAGATCATTTTGGCTGACAATACAAAATCTCAGAAATTAGACAAAACATATTTTCTTCCAGATTAATTAAAAAGATGAGAAATTGTTCAGGAGACTTTAGACAGATGCCAGAGGTATTGAAAATACAATTTAAAATGAATGTCTAGTCAGTTTATCTGCATGCATCCTTTAGAAATGAATGAAAAATCTTCCTAGGGAGCTTTGAAATCTATCAGTCTGGGGTTTTGTCAATGAAGGATGATGATGTTTTTAGCCTGGTTCTATCAGTTACTTATCACAACTTGTTTTTCATGGTTTCTGTACATGTAAATTCTACAAAAGCTGCTGGTAGTACCTTTCATATGCAAATAGTTATAATACAGGGAATAATGCCCTCTATCTGAGGTTTAACAATAAATCCTATGGATTTTTCCTCTCATCCTCAAACACTGAAACCCAAGCTAACTTGTTGCTAACATGGCTTTCACTTTCTGTCCATAGTCTACCAATTAACCACATGCAGACAGTGACTGAAGTGCTCTGTCTTGGAGAAGAATTTAAATTTGATTTACCTAATGGGAGCTCATTGCCACATGACCACTGTATGTGTATGGCTTGGGCAGCTGGACCTGAGCTCTTTGCATGATAACTGTCTGAGAATTAGGCATGATAACTGTCCGAGAATTTAAAAAGTATATAGGAAGAACAGGGTATAAATGTGAAATGTGTATGACTTCTTTTGCTTCAAATAAGAAAATGAAGAATAAAGAGAAGTAATGTTTTTTTTTCAGTGTGATCATAAAGAGGTTAAACTATAAACTACCAAAGCAAAACAACGTTCTGCAAGATGAGAAAGAGGTTTCCTTGAAGTGTTCCCCAAACTTTATTCACTAAGAATGTACCGGTACGAGTGCTTGGCATATTCCTTTCTGCCAAGCCCACTCTTTATTTTTAAGCATACAGAGAAGTACTTGTGAGTGTATGGGTGTGTAATTCTAGTTTTATTTTTAATTGCATCTCCTCATTTGGTTTAAACTCTGTAGTTGGAGATTTAGTAATTAACCAAGCAAATTGGCCTTGCACTCAAGTGTTACAACTAAAAGCTGTATCCTGTGATTACTGTTCAGAGCTCTGTCCTTGCAGAGATGAGCAAGCGTTAGCAGAACGTTTCTTTGAGACTGAACCCCAGAGCATGAGACCAAGATGTTGTAAGGCAACTGGATGCATTGACATGGCAGAGCAGGAGAAGGATACACAAATCCTTACTAACAGAGAGGTGGAACAGCTTGCAGACAGTTTTCTGCTCTGTTTTTGGAGGGAGAAATGTAAAGACTCTCTAGTGGAGATGTTGGAGGCAGGTGGTGGTGTAGAACCAGGATAGGACTAGCCAACAGTGGGTGAAATCTGCTTCTTTCTCATGGCCTTTGGGTTTTGTGGAGGCTCTGAAAAAAGCCATGAAGTCATCCTCCACAGGTGGAACCTGTCTCTGCTAGAAACTGTTGACCTTTTACAGTAAATTAAGTCTCAACACAAATTTAGTACTTTGTGCATTTTAAGTTCCAGCCATCAAAGTAAAGTGCTGTCAGAATAGAAAGTTATTACTGCCGTATTTTCACTATGATATGGTAACTCACAGCTGATGAATAACATCTGACTTAAATTCTGTCTGAAAAGCTTGTATATGTGCTTGTTTGTTTGTTTCTTTTATTTCTCCCCCCAGACCAGCCACAAAAACCCTACTGCTCATCAGTGTAAAACCTTGCACTGACTGAAGGGGGAATTCCATGTACAATTGCCAAAAAAGAAAAGCAAAAAGGAAAAAAAAAAGCAAAACGAACAAACAAAAAAAAGCAGAGCCTGTAGTGAGGGAGAAAAAGGGGTTTCTGTCCCTTCTCATCTGCTTCCATGCTTCCTTTTACTCAAGATTTTCAAATATTATCAGTGTTAGAAACTCTGTATGTCCCATTTTTGTTGCATTAATGCTGTAAGGTGGATTTACATGGATTGTGCAGTTTGCTTCAGACAGGAAAAAAGCCTCTGCAGGATGGGCAAACTATCACTTGAAATCAAACTCCTGTGGGTCAGTACCCTGAACCAAGTGGTAGGTGGCACCCAGCTTTGTTACAGCCCCAGAATCTGATGGCTGGGCAGTCTTTCTGCTGAACTGCCAAACCCCTTATTAACTGTAAAAGACTGTAAGCTGTAAATACAGAGAAAGTAAGTAGCTGCAGTGGAAGATAAAGGCCAAAGAAATTCAGAGTTCAAATAAAAGAAGGAAAAGACTCAGTGAATCCTTGTATGTGTGATGACTGAGGAGATTGCTTCCCTTAATGGTTAGCTTTTGTTTGTGCAGAACTTGTCTGGGAAAATTTTGACCAATCTAAGTGCATTTTTGGTTTTGTTTAAGGTACCTGTGTGATGGTCAACTTTAGGCAGAACAAATTACAGCTACAGATATGTTAACTGTGGAGAAACTCACAGCTCTTTACGTCTTCTCCACATGTACCTATGATGAGTCCAAAAAAGAAGGGATTTCTTTACAAAATATTTGCTTTCACTTCAAGTCTCGCAAACTTGGAAGTGGGAGGTCTGTTTGGTCTAGCTGGGTGTTTTCTTGTCTCCATGGGTATGGCTTTTCCAAAAGATGGTTGGCAACGTGCTTGGTTTGAATTAGCTGGAGCAGAAATCTGGGACCTGCAGGGACCTGAGGCTCTCCATCAAGAGTTTGGACTGTGTTAGCTCTTGCCACTCAGCTGTCTCCTGATTAGGAGGATGCATCTGTCATCCCTGCACTGGTACCTGCTGGATAGGGGGAAGGCACATCCCTTGCACTGCCTCTCCCTGTAACTTTCTCAATAGGTGGTCTGCCTGGGCTCCCTGCACCAACACAAGCTGTGGCACATATGTCATGGAATTCCCTCGACTCTAGGGTCATCAAAATTACATCTAAACATGGTGTCCTGCAGTGTTCCTAACAGAAAGCACCAGCTTATCTGAGCAAAAAGTGTGTTTGCAAATATCTGGAGGTATTCAGAGGTGGCAGGAGTTGTGGTAGGTGGGTAAATATACTTACCCCGTAAGCTGGACCCAGTTTGGAAGATGGGTTGTAGCTTTCTGGCAGACCATGCTCAAGAGCAGACCAGCTCTGTGCTCCTTGAGCAGTGTCTTCTGGTGGCCTCCTGTGCCCTGTCTCTTAAGGCTGCTGAAAAATCTTGGAGGAAACAGCCCCAGGTGAATTGGAAGAAGGGTGAAAGTGCGGAAATGTGATATTTCCCAATCATGATGTTCTCAGCCCCTCCCAAGTCTCCAGGATAAAGTTCATTTGCCGTAAGATAAGGTAGGTTTTATCATGAAAGAATACTTCTGAAAAACTTTGGCTTTCATTTCAAAGCAAAGGAAAAATGTGAGTTCAGATCAATCAGAAAGTCAGTGAAGGTGTTTTGTGTCGAAAGACAAGTTCTTTTTTTGGCTGTAAACATTGTTATACTATTTACAATATAATACTGTTGTTTATACTTCTAACTTTTTGCCCATTAGAACAAATTTACTTTCAAGATGATTAACAGCTCTTAATTTTAAAACATTCTCTTTACCTGGTTGTGTAGTGATTGTGATTTCTTTGGGAATAAATTACTGAGATTAGGTGATTCTGCTGTGCCAGCTGGATGAAAGACCTTGCAGTAAATCGGTAAGGTATTAAATCAGATTGTTGCTGTTTCTGCCATTGAGCTGGGATTCTGCTCTAAGATGCTTGTAATTTCTGCATTTCCAAAGGCTTGGAAAAATACTCTCATGAAAAACTAAACATAGTGGGCAATGAAGGCTAAAATTGTTTATACTAATCACATCAATTGGAAAATGATCTTCACTCAGCAACTCTTCTACCAGCAAATTAAGACAGCAAATGAGTATGTTGGTGTTTGGGATTTGCTTTACTTTCCAGCAACTTCTAGTGGGCTCTTGCCCTGTATTCTGCCTCAAAACAATGAGTGCATCTTCTTTTCCTCTGTGAGGGCTTTTCTTCTCAGTTATATGGTTTGTGTAACAAACCATTAGTATGTATATTATGCAATTTGTTGCAGTCTATCCAGCAGAAGTCCGAGTCTGTGGCATGTGCTATCTGGGCTTTTGAAGAGTGACTGCAGGCTAAGCACACCTGCCTGCACCTCAGTGGTGCCTCTTCACTTCATTAAACATAGTTTTTGGTTACCTTTCACGGGTTTCTTTAGATAAAAGTTTGAAAACCTGAAGGAACTTCCCGCGTACTTTTCTGAAGAGTCGTAAGGAAGAAAATCACAGCACTTCCAGGGAAAACACGAGCGGGCTTTTGCCAGTGTTTAATGCTGTGTAAGCACCCCCTCGCACACGCAGAAATGCTCAGCTGCAGTTGGAGTATCCGGCTCGGCATTAAACGCCGGCCGGATTGCCCGTGCCGAACGCCGGAGCTGCATTCCCGGGCCCTCTCCCTGCGCCCGGTCGCCAGCAGAGGCTGCTGCCAGCCCGCGCCTGGCGCCGGGAAGGGGCGGGACTCGCCGGCCCCGCCCGGGCAGCGGCTCTGGCCGCGCCGTGCCCGCCGCCGGGGACCGGGAGCTCTGGGATGGATGGATGGACGGATGGACGGACGGATGGGCGGGCTCACCCACGGGGCGAGCCACGGGTACGCACGCACAAAAACTGAACCACGGCGTTTCTGAGGCGAATGTTTCCTGCTGTGAAAACGCTCTCTTAACAAAGCCCAGTGAAATGGGGCTTATAGAGGGAGTTGTTGACTTCACGTTAAGAACTCGGGGCATTTTTCTGCTATGTACATTTTCAATCCATTCCGGCTTTGCTTTCTGCAGCGATGTTTGGTTTAAAGCAGACTCTAATCCGTCAGTTTGTTTCATGCATTCAAGCAGTCGGTAACCCAAGGGACTCAACATCAGACGTACATAAATCTCTCTGAAGAGCAGGGAAACTATATGGAGAACAGACTTTTTGCAAGATCAAGATTAAAAGGCAACGTGTTTCTGCAATGGGGCATTAAAGACATTGTTTACGTTAGCAGGGATCCCAATACTTTTGTGATAATATGCTACTCTTTAAAAAAACCCGAGCGTGATAAGTGTCAGTGACTATTTTGTATAGACAAACAAGAGGTCTGTTTTTTTTCCCCAGGAGTGCATGGAGTTTAATCAGCAAGATTTAGATCTTGGGCTGGTTCTCTCAGCATAGTAGTAAATCATTCCTAAATCTTAAGGAGATGTGCCACAAATTCTACTGACTTTTAATGTAAGCCTTCGCATCCAACAGCATTGATTTAACCATAGGTCTCTTGCCTTTTGAGAACATGCCATCTGCTTAAATTGTGTTTACTGTACGGAAGAAGTCAGGATTTTCCTGGTGAATTATAGAGAAATGATAGTCTGACTTACTCTGTAAGTGACACCTGTTTAGGAATAATTTGTTAATTGCTACTTCGAGGCTGATTCTTGTGTTCAACAACTGAATAGGTTTAGTTAATATCACATACTAATTTACTGAATAGCTGCTCAGTCTAATGCAACCCTAATAACATGTAATTACCTGCTGCGGTTACTCCAGTCTGCTTGCAGGGCTCAGCTCTGGGGCAGAGGGAGGGAGAAATATGTGGGATAGAGAGGTGGTCATATTCTTCACTGGTGTAAAGTCACATTATTCATTCATGTCAAGAGATTACTTGGCATTGGGAACCTTTCTCTGAATGAGCTCTGGTGAGGTACAGTCCTGCTTCCTGCAAAGAGGGCTGCCAGACTGCAGTGCTAGTGTTTGCATAACTGCTCTTCTGAAGCATGTGACATCTGCATTTTAGTCCAGTTGCAGTCCTAACAGCTTGTTGAAAATGATAGAAAATTTTTCCTAGTGAAACAAGGGGAGTTTAATATGTTTTGTGAAGCAATTGTGCATATCTACTTTCTATGCCCAGTTTGCACATGAAATATATATCTGACATTATGGCAGACTATATATAAATGTGCATTAATGTACTTTTGGTAACGTTATTTACTTAGGATACATGGAAAATTGTTAACTGTTAACTTCAAAGTGAAGCTGGGCACATGAATGAAAATTGAAGATACTGTGTTGGGTGTACACTGCTCTTACTGTTGTCAGCTGGAGCGGTAAGTGCTCAGTCAGTGAGAAGAAATTTGCTTCAGACCTATGTACTGCTGCTGCAGGCCAGATTTTGGTCTATGAAAGGCTTTATGCAATTGTAGTGAGGTCTTTTATTGGTGAATACTTAGTTGCTTTGCACAGTATTTTTTCACAGTATGTACCATACACACCAGTAACACAGGCACTCCATAGCGATATGGTTTAGTGCAGCACTCTAAAATTGCATTCTAGTAATGCACAGGAAAATATATCAGTCCCTTTACCACAGGAGATAGATTTGTTGACATTAAAATGTATGTAAGCAAATGTACACCAGCAAGTACAGGATGTGCAGTACATACAGGGGAGTAACAATTGCAGTGTTGATTGGTTTCCCTCTTGCTAGTGGGTCTATGATGGTAATGCATTTGTCTGCAACAAGGACAATTGTGAGAGAAAACGTTTTGTTTTATAGCTCTTCCCTTCTATACAAAGGATACTACTGGGCAGCTGGAGAGGGACCCCTGCCAAAAAAGGGCAGCAGCCACAACAGAAGATGTGGAAATTTCATGTAGAATATTCTGGGTATTAGTGAGAGTGGGCACCATGTTGCAAAGAGAAGCTGCCTCTAGTGAGACAGCTGTTTACAGGGGTACTGCAGTTTTGGCTGTCTGTAAATCCAGGTGCACATAATGCATGAGCTGTAGTCACCTGAGTGACCTCACTGGTGAGTTTGACTTATTTTGTTTATCTGGGGGAGGCTTGGTTGTTGCTCACTCATGACTGGTGAGTGGGCTTGGGAGTGCACTGCTGAGATTTGTCTAGTCCGTCTTAGCCACTAGATCTTTCTCAATTTGACATACTTTTTTTCTTTCTTTTTTTTTTTTAAATAAATGTTTTAATTTTTAAATTTTTATTTGTCTACCTTTGCCTGTTTTCACTATCTGGTCTTTGACTTTCAGACTCCCCACCCCCTCCACACCCTGTGCAAGACTGGATTTTAACTGAGTACAAGCGTCACATCGCTGATGCATATCAAATCTGGAATGACAGTCAAATACTCTGCCCACTTGTGTCTGGGTGTTTCTTGGGGGTCTTGGATTTCTTATGATTTAGCATTGAGTCCCCATGTCCAAAGCAGGAAGTTGCACTGCTTTTTTATTTCAGCTTACCAGTTTGCAGCCTCCTACTCTGCTGTGTTTAGGAATAACTGAAACCGGTTCTTACAGTCCTGAAATGCGTCTTCCTTAGCATCTTCTACAGTGACAGCAACACTAATACAAGAGTCTCTTCTCCTGTCTGGTCCAGTTAGTTTACAGCAGTCAAGCCCTTGGTGCTTGTATTTGCTAGCCAATAGATGTGGCAGTGTGCCAGACCTACTTTTATCACCTTAAACTAAGATGCCCTGAATATATCTTGATAGTATTGCTTCAGCTGGTGCTAATGGGTTTTAACCTCTTTGCTCTGCCTTTTTTCTCAGCAATTTTGAGTTGGGATGCAGTGGGTACCCCAATTATTTTATTTTTCCCTTTTTTTACTAGGATGGCTGATCTAGTCTTTGCTAGTTTGTACAGGTACAGTGCTTTTTTTGCAGGGTTGCTGGATTCAATAGCTCTCCCAAAGCCTAAATCCCCCTGCATTTTAGTTTTTTTTTTTTTTTTTGCTTGGCTGTACCTTGTTTTCTAGGTGTTCTTGCCTTTGAAACTTAACCTATATGTTCTGCCAGAGCACTGCATGACCCACAGTGACTATTCATTCCCAGGGTATTAGATGAAGGAGTCGTGGTGTTGTATTGCATTCAAATCAGTGTCTTGCTCTGCCCCGTTGCCCAGCGGTGGGTGGTACTCCTATGAGTCATCTGCTATAAATGCCAAATGATAGCATCTTTTGCTTCATGATGTTCCTGTTGGCAGCATTGTGCATCACCAGCACTCGGTCACATTTTTCCTGTCTAATACTGCTGCTCATCACAATTGTGATCATGTTGCATCTGGCTCCACAACCCAGCTGCAATCTAGCTAGTTGTTTGATCCAGGGGCACACTTGCAGATACAGCTGATAGTTTTGTATAGTATTTGTACACAGAATTCTTTTCTTAAGTTACGTGTCATATATTCTCCTCCTAGAGTGAATTTTCCTGTCCTCAATCACTGCCCATACAACTACATTAGCTACTCACTTACCCCCTTCCCCAGGATTACTGTGGCATTAGTATATAAAGCAGTTCTGTTTCCCACAGTTGTCCATAGTCTGTGTATTTTTTTTCTTTCAGCCTTTCCTGATGCTTTCCAGATCCTGTGCACAGGAGCGGAGTGCCAGCAATCTCAGTTAGTCTTTGTTCTGCCTTCTAAATTCTTCAGATGTGTCTCTATGTACTTAATCTTCACTAGAACTTCTCATTGTTTTGATCCTCTCCCTGTGTAATTCAGCTGCCTGTGTTGTTTGCAGATACTTACCCGGGGTTAAATTTGTTTTCTTCTATTGATAGTTCTACAAATGCTCTTGCCCTAAGTAATGGTTTTTATCTGTCTAAACTTGAAGTGTGTGGCTGCATTCTTCATTCTCTAGTGCAAGCATCTATCCCTTCTTCTTGTCTCAGTGGCATCAGGCTGAATTATGTTCCTACAGTATCTTTTTATTTCAGGTCACAGAACTCACTGTAACTGATTTTTTTTCCCACAGTTTTTCCAGCATTTTAAACATAATCTTCTTATTCACTTTTTGTCTATTTTTTCAGATACTATTCACTGTTAGACTGGGGGAGTGATGGGACAATGTAGTAGAGCTTTTAAAAATTGGTACAAATTCATGTCCTTCTCCTAAGACTGTGGAATATGTTTTATATGAAAATCTTAACTTTTCTGGTAGTCTGAATCCCTTCATGTTGCCAGTACTTTCTGTTCCTAAAAGCTAAGTGAGTCTTTGTTTTTAACTCTCTCCCTTCCAGCTATCTCACTAGGCTGGTTGCTGTCATGTATTTGGCATGTTGGGTACTGGCTATTGATGCTGGAGGATTCTATTTCAAAAGTGAAGCTTCTAAAAACTAGAAGCTAGCCTGCTACTTCTGTGAATGAAAAGTGCTACGGAATGCATCTTTAACTTTCTGAACTTGTGGGCAGTGTTAGTGAAGTCAGTGGGCACCAGCTGCTCTTCATCTCCTGGCTGCAGCTGCAAGGGGGTACTCGACACACTGGATACACCTGGATGGCCCGGTGCAGGGATGCTACAGGGATTTAGGGCAGGGCAGTCCCACGGTGAACCACGCTGATGCAGACCTGCGTGTGACAAAGCTACTCAGGTGTCACTGGATTCTATTTCCTGGCACTCTGAGTCCTATGTTGGTAAATTTGATACAGCACAAATTAGTCCACATTGGTCTCATGATAATAGCTCAAGCAGGAGAGCAGTGCTTGAACCAGCAGCCTGACCCCAGAGCCTCACAAGCTCCATGTAACACTAGGTACTGCTTTCCTCTGTTGGGAGCACAGTTAATCCATTGAATCTGGAAAACCACCCATAGATAATCGAGAGTTGGGAGTTCTGGTGTGTGCTGAAACTTAAGAATGCAATTTAGATCTTTGATGCATCAGGGCACTGATGATTACCCAAGGTGCAAACCAGTGAGGAACTGTAACCAGAATTCCTGGGACTTCAGTGGGAACATGGAGAAAACAAAGAAATTAACCAGCTTTAAGTCCAAATTACAGAAGCAGGTGTGCTAATCCTGCAACCGCCTCGCTCTAGCAGTTAGCTTGGGAACACCAAACCCTTCTTTCCTGCAAACTTGTGCTTCCTTAAATTTTTAACTTTTAAGCCTGTCTCATTCTTAATCTGTTCTAAACACAATGCTTCATGGCCCACCTACTAGTCTTAATTTGTTCTGATACTGATGTTTTTTCTCTCCTGAAGTCCCTTTGCTCATGTACCATGTGAGTAGAGTAGAGAAAATACCACCTCTGCACCTTCTAATGTTAAAAGTTTGTGGTAATGTTAAAAGTTGGCAGCTGGCCCCACGCAGTCCCTTGCAGCCCATCAACGAGGAGGAGAACTGGAAGAGTAGAAGAAAAAACCTCATGAATTGGGATAAAGACAGTTTTATAGGAAAAGAAAATGCTGCACACACAAAGAAAGTGGAATTTGGTCACCACTTCCTGTGATCAGGCAGATGTTCGGCCATCTTCAGGAGAGCAGGGCCCCACCAACCATAATGGTGACTTGGGAAGACAAATGTCATCACCCAGAATGTTCTCCCCTTCCCTCTTTTTCTCCCAGCTTTATACACTCAGCATGGTGTCATATGGGATGGAGTATCCCTTGGGTCAGTTGGGATCAGCTCTCCTGGCTGTGTCCCCTCCCAACCCCTTGTGCACCCCAGCCCCCTCCTTGGTGGGGTGGTGTGAGGAGCAGAAAAAGGCTTGACTGTGTGTCAGCATTGCTCAGCAGTAACTAAAATATCCCTGTATTATCAGTACTTTTTCCAGAGCAAATCCAAAGCGCAGCCCCATACCAGCTATTATGAATAAAATTAACTCTATCCCAGCCAAAACCAGTGCAAAGTTTGTTTATGCCAAGCTCTTTGCAACTGAAAAGTTGTTGTTGTTATTATTATTATTATCACAGTGTTTTACTGTGAATCTCCTTTTCTCTTGCCTTTGCCAAATCTTGAGACTCGTTCTGGATTCAGAGCCAATAACATTATCACTGTTAGTCAGAACTTGATTGGAATGGGGATCTCTTCCATATTGGCCTACACTTCATCATGGCATTAAACTTGAAAGGTCTTTGCCCCTTTTCTGAGCATAGTTTCTAACACATTCATGCCAAAGGAGAAAAAGTAATTGGCTAAAAACAAGTGATCGTAGTGTCTTTAAAAAAAGTCATTATGTTAATTTTCCTTGAGGGATTTCCCTTTGGATTGCTCTCTAACTTATTTTTTAATTAAAAAAAGCCAAAAAGGTTATGTTGGTTCAAAAGTTCCCTCACTGGTTATGGAGGCGTTGGTATTGCATTTATAGTGAATTTAGTTTTTGGTTTGCTTTTATTTTTTGGGTTTGTTTTGTTTTGGTTGGTTGGTTTGGTTTAGTCTTTTTATGCACCAGAAGACAATCAGTATTTTTTAAAATTAAACACAAACGAGGAAAATGCAAATATTCCCTTGTTCTGGAGTGATATATTTCCGGGGAGAAACCAGGCCAGCAGTGGCTTTCAAACTTCTAAATCTGTTTTATGTGGTGTATAAGAGATTGCTGTCATCACCCAGATGCAGGAAATACCAGTGCTGGGCTTAAGGGGGACAAAGTAAACTCGACAATGGACTGAAAAGAAAAATAAACAATCGACCAACCGTTTTTATGGCTTGTTTTTTCTCTTGCTTTAACATTCACCTTCGTTTACCAGAGTTCTGTGAAACATCTGTATCAAGCCTTAAACTTGCTTGACCTTAGTTTAGGTTCAAGGTTCAATATATTCCATGTGCATGGATGATTGTACAAATCCACAAGAGCTCTGTCTCTATGCAAACCTTTTTCCCTGTCCCAGATTTGGCCTCTTTCTCGCTAAATAAATCCAAGGACAACTTTCTCTCTCTGTCTTTCTTTCTCCAAAGATTGCTGCAGGGGTGCCCTTGGGGTTTGCAGGGTGTTACAGGGCTTAGGAACAGAGAGGGAAAGTTGCCTGAGAGGATGAAGTCAACCTACTGTAACAACTGCCCTGGATGGAATCTTTTATAACTTCAAGAATTGAAATTAAAGGCTTCATTTTGCTAAATCACCCAAAATGGATGGTTCAGCATTTGTATAATTTTTAAATCTGTACTTCTTCTCTCATTTGTAAAATCAGAAAAGATCTCTAAATGGCTCCGAGCATGTCTCTGAGCTGAACAATTTCTCTCCTCCAGCTGCCTAGCTATATTTCTTCCCAGGGCTTCTGTCGGTTACTTTAAAACAAATAGCTGCCTGTATAGGATACAAAATTTATAGGATACAAATTCTTTAAGGAAGAACTTGGTTGTAGCCAAACCATGAGGCTGGAAACAGAAATTAAGTTTTAAATTTGTTACAGTTCCCAGCACGAATTATATTGATATGATTGTCATTTAAATCTATTTTAAAGTAACTTCTGTATGCAGTAGCATACCAGCTCAATTGCTATCTCACGGTGATACCTTGCACACCTGTTATCTGAACACAGATGTAGTTTGGGGAAAGAAGGATGAGAAAACATGACTTGTTTTCAGTATCTTAGATATTCTGTGTGCTGGATTGGCCCCTTAGCACAAGATGCCACACCTTGCTTGGGGTCCTGCATCACAGTGGTTTTCCACCTGAGGAAGGTCTGCATGTACTCAGCTGGAGGGTTCTGGTGTCATCAGGGAGGTCACCATGATAGGGTGGAGAATTCCTTTCAACTGGGCTGGTATATTCCCTCTTGGTATTTCCTCTTGCTGATTCCAGCCAGGCCCGTGGTCAGGTGGTGCCACTTGAATGAAGTGAGGAGATTGGATCCAGCTTTCTGTTCTGGTGACAGCAAAACTCGATCCAGTTGCAAAAGAAGTGACCTATCTTGAACAGTTTCTGAACCTATGACTTTCTCCTTTATCAGTGCTTTATCCATATGAATAGCACTCTTCAGACAGGCAGCCAGCATTATTCTAGCTCAGACATCTGTGGCAACTTTGGGTGTGGAAGAGTTGGTTTTTCTGGCTGCATACAGGCATCTACATGGGGCCTGAGTTAATCCTCCAGTCTTCTTTCAAAGCTAGTAGTGAGAAATTGGCAATTCTAGCTCATGATTCCTCTCTTCCCAGTGGAGATGTCTGTATCAAGTGGATAGAGTGTTCATGTGCCTGTTTTTCTCTGTTGACTGTGGAGGAGGTCTGGAATGGTTGACTGGGATGGAGATGCTAAGGATGCTTAAAGCCTAGTTGATTATGTGCTTGTCATACCAACCAGAAACCTCTCAGATGGGCGTGGTGGGCAGATTTCTATCTGGAAGGGGCATATCCCCATCAGCCGAGTTTTGTGTGTGGATTATGAAAGACGTGGCTGATTAGCTCAAGGGCAGTATTGTGCTGATATTACTTGTGTGATGTGAGCTGCTTATCTCTGCCCGGCTCTGCACTGTGCTGTGTAAACAGCCACATTCCCTCAGAGTCAGCTTTGGGTATTTTGTGTGGCACAGCATTGGCCCAGGCATAACTTTTGGAGGCTGCAGTAGATTTACATAGCTATAGGCATGTTAGTAAATTGAAGGCTTTGCTCTCCAGAGGGCAGGCGTTTTGTTGAAGAAGCACATAAGGCACTGGTATTTGTTCTTATCCCCAAGTGGAAAATGCCTCCTTGCAGACTGGCAGGAGACAGCTCTTCTCCACTAATGACTTTGATGTCATGAGATGTAGGCCTTATTTATCAACACACCTCTGGGAAGCTATAGATCCTTCCTGCCCTTTCATTCCCCCACAGTCAGTTCAATTTTTCCTTGAAGTAAATGAACTTTTAAAAGAACTAGGGTTTATAGAAGAGGGTTCATGGAGCTGTGATAAAGCACTTCAGGCTGTAAGTTACACTTGTTTCTGAGGCTTCACTTTTATTGCTTGAAAAAATTCTCATATGATCTCATTTTAGAATTGGGTACTTCAAAGGTTGTTCAATCCGTGTTCCTTCGAGGCTGCCTATGCAGCCCTATAATTTTTTCCCATGTTCTGTTCTCTTTTTATTTTTTTTCCTCCTTTCATCCTTATTAACTGGAAAACACCAAAGGGATTTTCACACACCAAAATGAGTAGTCTTGCAATATTGTAGCCATGCTGCTTTAAAAGTTACTGTAAAATCAGTCCATGGTGGATATGCATTTGCACGTTTGTGCTCTATTACCAAGTGCCTGAACTAGTCTTGCTACCCAGACTCTCTTATGGTAGGTCTGCAGGCAGAACTGTTCTGGTAGAGCCTTCAAAAGGGATTTGATTTAAAATAGAAAGAATTGTTTTACCAAATATGATTTATCAAACAATTAAAGCCTTCCATCAAAAAGCATAAGCTATGCAGGCTTTGTGAGAAGGGATGAAGGCAAGAAAGGATCTTTCCCAGCATACATGTAGTCCTATTTTCTTTTCTTTCTCCTCCCTGCTTCCCAAATATGGAGTCATATTCAGTAGTGAAATGAAAGTGACGTCTCTTGAGATGAGGTTGGACCGTTTGAGTCCCATGTTCTCTGTTTGGAAGTTGTGATGGCCTCACTAATGTTCTCTCAACTCCTGCAAAATGGATTTCATTGTCAGTCTCATCTTGTGCATGAACAGAAGAGCTGACCTGGAACTATAAAATTCCCTTAAAACAGCACTGAGCATGAAACCCAAAAAATTCCAGAATTCTGCCCTGAACTCTGTGGCACAAACACCTTCCCCCAAATATTTTTTCACTGTGGTTTCAGTTTCTTTTCACTTTTCTTTTTCAGTAGGAAAATATGAGAATGGGAATGAGACTGCCAGAGAAAGACATTAAGAAGACAGCAAGTACTTTCTTAAAAAATAAACTACTTTCCTTTAGTTTCTTATTAGTGTTAGGGACCAAAATAACCAATTTTTTTTCCTTTGCTCTGATTCTTACTTGCTAAAGTGATTCATTTCAGTCCTTGTACCTAAGATTGAAATCTATAAAGAAAATTGTAGAGTCTACTTAAAAGCTTAGCATTAGTGCTGGAAGCAAGACAACCTGTGAATACTTCTCACAAACAACTGATTGCAATGAAATAAGTTTTCAATGTATTGATCTTTGCTCTTTTATGTTTGTTAGAGCTTAGGTAACACTCAGTGGAATTTTTTCAGGTTAACTTCAAGTAGAAGATGTATCCTGTATCTCCACATACTTTTTTTGTTATTTGTGAAGTGATACCAGAGGAGACCCTTGCATTTTAGATTGGTTAGTTAGCCCAGATGTTTTTACATGAGTAGAGACATTTTGCTGCTTCTTTTCTTACCATTGCCTACATAAAGGAGATAACTTTTTAAGTCTACAGCCCGGCCAAGAACATATGAAGGGTATTAGTGTAGTATCAAAGTGCCTTGGAGAAGGATCTTATTTTTTTTTAAATGCTGTAACAACAAAAAGTTTATAACACCCTGTGTACTACAGGCAAATGCATGCTATGACGTAGTACAAAACTGCATAAAATAAACTGCTACATACATAAATGCAAAATGAATGATCCAAGATCAGAGGCTTCTTCATTTCAGACCAAGGCAGTGCTTGAGGAAGGAGAATGTGAGGGAGAAGGAGGGAAGTGTAGCGTATGAGTCTGCTAGAGGAGATGGATGGTAGTGCTTGGAAGGAGATTTGTGACAATTCTGTTCATTCTTGATGCTCCCCAGGTATTTTTTATTCTGCAGAATTATGCAAAGAATCATATTATTTGGATGATCCAACCAAAATGTGTGTTAAATTTTTTTTTGCCTGTTTTGACACATGAGAAGATAATAGCACGTATTTATAATTGCCACTTACTGTCTTGAAAGAAAATCTAGCAGTATTAAAATTCAAAAAGCTATTTGTGGCATTGATGAATGAAAAAGCATTAGTCATTATCTGTAGCTGTCCATAAAAATAGCTCTCTCTGTGAAGAAAACTTAGCCTTACCTGTAAAAATATTGGTTATTATATCACACAAGATTATGACAACTAGAGCATATAGACTTAATGGCCTTCATATCATTAGCATATACTTGGAAAGGAGTATCCTGCAGTAATATGGCTTTCTGAGAAAACTCCTGACTCCTCAGGTGACTGATTGGAGGCAGATGATACACCAAGAGGATCTGTCAAGTGCTAAGGATCAAAGTGTCTTTCAAAAAGTGCACTGCCTTTCCAGAAACTGAAGCCTGCATTTGTAATCCCTTAATTGGAGGCAGTCACTGATATTACTACACTGTGAAATCTGCCTTTGCTGGGATTCTGCCACCTCAATTATGCCTTTATTTTCTGATTATTATGCCTCTATAGCATAGGTACTATGAAGTAGACATAGATCTGGCCAGTTGGTAGAAGATATCCATAGCATGGTTGCTTTACTGACACATAGATGGCAGTAGGCTTAGTGATTCTGTTTGTGCTTTGTTTTTTTTGTTTAATGGATTATAGTATCTATTTTATTAGGGAATGTGAATGCTTACATTACTTTCAAAATAAGGCTATGTTTTTCACTGTCCTGGTACAAATCTCAGTGATTTTCTGTTCTTGCAAGGAAGGCAAAAGGAATTATGTATTCCCATACTTGCTAGACCTTCAAAACAGCTTATATATTAAATTATCTTTTTAGAAACTGAGGCAATTATATGTTGAAATAGCTTTTAAAGTTTTTTTTAAATTCTATTTTAAGTTCTCATACAAAGTATTCGTTAGTCATAACTCTCTGCACCCTAGTTCAAAATGAGATAAATTATATTAATTAAAAATGCAAAAAGCCAGATCAGTCTGTGCAGTCCATTCCCAAAATAATGATCTTGTAGTTAATCAGTACATTGTAACTATAAATATATATGTATTTATTTCCTGACTTTGCCATCAACTTTGCATGACTTGGGATAGATCATGTAAGCTAGAATCTTCTAGATGAATCTACAGATAAAATATATTTAAAGCTCCTTGCAGTTAATTGTGATTGTGAGCATCTTTCAGCTCCGTTAAAAAGCATTAAAATCAATCTCAAAAGTGTGTTCTTTAGCCTCTTGTCTATAATTTTGGCATAGTATTACATCTTTGTGTTAGAGAGACTACTGAGAGAAGAATGAACAAAATAATGTGTATGTGTCTGACTTTTTCTTATTTGCTTACTTTCAAAGATAAATATTCCCTAAAGGGATATGATTGGAAAAGGGTGTGTGTGGCAGGAGTTGAAAATGAAGCCTTTTAAAGTATTTCTGATTGGACACATAAAAAACTGGAGCTCTCAGTATCACCACTTGCTCTTGAAAATCTTAGCCAAGATTTTTTTGTTTTTCCCAGAAGAGCTATGGCCAGGACGGCTGAGGCTTGAAAGTTGTGTATTTACATAAGTGCAAGTTACAAATCTGCGGTTTTTAGAGATGTTTGAATTTCACCGCTTTACACTTGCAGTATGCTGTAAGTTGCTGTGAGTAGTTCACAGGTTGCGAATGTACAGCCTACAGAGAATTACTCCTCGCTTTGCCTCTTTCTTTTTAGGAAAAGTAGTATTTTTTTTCATATGTGCCAGTTTTTAAGGTTCTTGTTTGTAGTTATGGCTTGGTCACTGCCAGAAATCTGTGGCTAGTCACTGATTAGGAATTGCTTCATTTTGATGTACTGCCTCCTTCACCGAGGCAATAATCCATGGCCCAGAGAGGCTGATTTTTTTGAATGTGATACAGCAGTCTTCTGAGAAGAGTTCTGGAGACTTAAATTGCTGAGGGGTACTTGCATCCCTCTAGGAGGAAAGGAAAGGTGCCTTTGCACACTCTCACCTACCCCACAGACTTGAATGTCCGTGCACACAGACAAGCGCCGTCACTCCCGGAGTGCAGAACTCTCTGATCCTCCGAGGGTCTCCTGTAGTTTGCATGGGCATTTGCCCAATGATGGGTGCTGTTTCAGCTGCTTCTGGAAGGCAGACTCATCCTCATACCAGTGCCCAGTCACTGGTAGCAGTTCGCTTTGCAGTGGCTGTATTAGTCAAGAGCAGAGTGGCAGCCCATGTCAGATGTCCCCTTCTTGTCAAGAGGCAATGGAGCAATGGCTGTATTTATGTCTCTTCTGCATCCCAAATCTCTCATTCCTTGAGGTGGGGCTTGAGGTCTGACTAGACAGAAGTACATAGGCTGTGTACAGCCTGTCTGGGTTTTTTACAGTGAGGAGAGGAGAGGAGAGGAGAGGAGAGGAGAGGAGAGGGATCACCACCTTTGTGCTCAAAGAAAGCATATATTTGCAAAAAAGCCTTTGAAGACCTGTGTTGGCTTCCCATCAAAGTTAGCCCTTCTCCTGGGTCCAGACCTTTAATGGTTGAGAAGCTTGACCCAAGGGTTGCAGACACATCCAGGGCAGAGCAGGAAGACAGAGCCTACCTGGGGGGTCTGCAGGAGGGCGGGGGGAGCAGCACAAAATGTTTTGGGCTTTTTGTTTTGTTTTGGATGTCTGCCAAGGAGTTTGTGGGCCATTCTGTTCGGTTTCCAAGTCAGCTACCTGAATTGCTGGGGCAGATGGTCCTCAGCCTTTTCTCAGTGCTGGCTGGAAGGAGGTGTTGTGGGGGACTCTGCCATTGGCTTGTATCATGACAGGGGAAGAGGGGCTTTGCTTCTAAGCCTGCCAGCTCAGGGCACTGCTTGCTGCTCCTTGTGTTTTTGGTGCTGGGCCTTGGTAGTGGCTGATTTCAGAGCCCTGGGAGCAGCTGTGCCTGCAGCACTGCACTGTTTGTCGGTGAGACCTGCATGGGACGCTGAAGCTGATGGTGCTTCAGGTACTGCAGAAGACTAAGCCTAAAATACCTACCCTGCCTCCCCCAAAAGGCTTTCATTAACTATTGTGAATTATTCATCTAGTTCATAGTTTTAACTCTTTTGATAGGATGGAAGATTCCAGTCTCACAAACAGCCTCCATAAGGAGCTGGTTGTAAGTGGGCCACAACCTATGGGGACAACCTTTTTTAGCAGGTTGCAATATTTAGCAATGTTGTAATAGGACAGGGGTTAATGGTTTTGAACTGAAGAAGGATTGATCTAGACTAGGTGTAAGGAAGAATTTTTTTACAATGAGTTTGATTAAATACTGGAATGGGCTGCCCAGAGAGGTGATGAATGCCCCATCCCTGGAAACATTCAAGGTCAGGTTGGACCGGGCTCCGAGCAACCTGACCTAGTAGAAGATGTCCCTACTTTATTGCAGCGGGTTGGACTAGATGACCTTTAGAGGTACCTTTTGACTCAAAATATCCTGTGATTCTATGAAAATATAAACTCTTGCTTTAATGTCTGCAGCTTATTTGAGTGTATATTTTTTTCTGGGTTATTAGTTCAAGCAAATCTTTGCTTACTGCTTTACTTGTGTACTGCCCTTTCAAAGTCTAAATACATTGTGTTGTATTCAATGCAATGGATGATTTGGAAGCAGCTTTTTAACCCAGTCTCAGAACTCAGACCTGCTTATTTTTATGAAGGTATTTTGACAGCAAGATAATTCCATCTTTGTTTTCCTAAAAACATATGGATAAGCCTAAATCCAAATGACACGTACCCGAAATAGGTTGTTACACTGCTGTTAGTAAAGCTAGTTATATGACTGGTGAGAAATGTGCCTGAAGATAAAGTGTGTGTATTTGAGGATGCCAGCAGCTTCACATGTACAAAGTTTAAAGTGTTGCAAATCAGCCTGCCCTTGGTTTTTCAGGGCTGAAAAGAGCACTTTTCGGTTTTTAGTGTCTAAAACCCTCTAGTGCTGAGTACTGCCTGAGGGGGCCTGTTGGGCAGCTAGTGTTCTCAGCAGAGATTTGTTACTCCAGAGGATTTTATCTTATAACTAGGAACAGTGAACATTGAAGGTTTGATTCGGGATTTTTTTTCTTGGTAATTTTGCAGAGAGAGCAGTTTCCCAACTAAAAAAAAAAAAAAAAAAATCTTTAAAAATGGCAATTAAAAAATGGTGAAAGTTAATAATTAATGTTTTGTAGCTGATTTATTAATAGCCTCATTTTTCTATGTAATGAAAATCTTAAACTGTCTTGTATGTTAACTATAAAGCAAAAAAAAGTAAAAAGTGAGATTGGTCTTAGTTTAAAATTATTTTAAACATACAGAATTGCAGAGTTTTATCCATAAAATGTTAAAGTTTGTTTGCAGAGTTCTGGTTTAGGGATTATTTTATATAATAAAATATGGAAGGAAAATTTGGGCTTGGCAGAATTTTCAAAGCTTGTCTTAAAGCCCCTAACTGCTTCTGGTATGAAAGTCAGCTAAGCAGCCTTGTGTTGTTGTTTCCCCCAGGATATCTTTTATGCTTTCTTTTTTTTTTCTTCCTTCCCTTTGGGAATCCAAGTGTTTATTTGCATGCAAGTTAGGTGAATTTTTTTATCTATTTGTGTATTGTAAACCAAAGCAATTAGCATACTGCAGTTACAGTACACTTAAAAACCAAAACAACCCTACAAAACCTTCAGTCAATATTATTCCTGGAGGGAAAACTCTTAATTAAATTGTATGCAAACTACAACAATAGGCAAAGTTGTTTGGTGTTTAATAATAACTGTTTGGGGCAGGGGGGGAAGAGTGAAAAAGTAAGTGTAGCAGAGAGCTTTGCATGCCATTAACCCAAGGATAGAAATGAGGTCAGCCTTTGAAGGGACGGACAGCACACTTATCTGCCAGCATTGGAAAGTCCCAAAAGATTAGGTTATTTGCCAGATGTTACTGGGAGTTCATCATTGACACCTTCTGCTTCATAGGCTTCATCTCTTGCCACAGTTGCAGCTGCCTTTTCTGCCCTTTGCAGGCTTCCTGGAGGTCTTCTCCACTTCATAATGCTTTATTTTTTTCTTGAAATAGTTTTTTTTTTGTTTTTTTGTTTGTTTCATAGTAATAGGCATAGTGAACCATCTTAACTTTTGAAGTTGATCTGAAGACTCACTGTTTTTCTTTCATACACCCACTATAATCCTCTTGGCATAGGAACCCCAGACATGAGGCACAGTGACTGCTACAGCTCCAGGAACTGGGCTGTGTTTGTGAAACGATGTTTAGAAGACAGACTACTCACCTCACTTAATATTGGTAACCTTTCGAAGATGAATGAAAATTGGGGCAGTCTTTCTGACAGGCTAAGCATTTTCTGTTCTTTTTTATCCCTTTGCCTGGAAAAGTAACTGTAAATGCAATTCTAAGCAGACCATTCTTGTATTATTAGCAACTTTGTAGGTAATCAAATATTACACTGAAGTGTTGTTAAGTGTGTAACCTACTAAAAATTAGTAGTGAGGGAGAGTGGGTGCTATCAGATCCATGTTAGTAATGACTGTATGAGCATGGAATGGCGTTCTCTGCATGTATCTTCTCCTTTAAATCTTTCAAGAGTTTGGTAGTAAATATTGATTTCAGCTAATGGTGGTTTTAACTTCTTTGTGCACATGCTTTGTCCCAAGGGACTCTGTCACATACAGGGAAAAGCCAAGACTTGCTCATAAAGAACAGAGCAAATATGTTTTTCCTTTAAAATGCTAGATGTTAGTGATTGTCTCTTGAAGCAAGATTCCTGCTACTTGTGTTACTATGATTGTTTTGCAGTTCTGCCACCTTCCTTTGAGCAGAATGATTGATTCTGACCTAAATCCTTATTTATCTATATATTTGTTATATATATATTATATATATATATATATTATCACCCAGTATGTGCATCTGGTAAAAGAAGCCTCAGTGTTAAAGCTTTTAAAATAGTGGAGGGTCCTTTTGTAGCCCAGCATTTAAAGCATTTGACATGTTGAATCTTGCTTTAGCATATCCCATCCTTTCCTCCCTTTCTTCCCTCTATTCCCTTCCATCGCTTTATTCCCTTTCCTCCTTTTCCTCCCTTTCCTCTTTCTTCCCATTTCCTCCCTTCCTTTTTCTCCCTTCCCTCACTTCTTTCCCTTCCTTCCTTTCCTTCTTCTACTTTTCCCCATTTCCCCCCTTGCTTTTCCTGCTCTTCCCCCTCCCCTCTTTTTCTCCATCCTTCCTTCCTTCTCTCCCTTTCAAGACCCTCAAGTCTAACTTAGTCTTCTGACACTAGCACTTCAGTTAAATGTCTGATGATACAGGACAATTACAGTATTTGTTCAGGTTCAGATAATCTTGACATTCAGATGCTGTTTTACTACCCATAGACACATGAAGTTCTCCCTGACATTTGTCATGTTAAGTCTGCAGACCCAGATACCAGTTTTACTTTCATAGGTCTGGATTAGCTGTTGAATTTCCAGCACTGGAAGGCAGAAAAATTGCATGTAGGGAAAATGGAGAAGTGCTTCAGGTATTGTTTCTGTCTGATGGTGTGCGAAATGTTGCCGTTGAATAGTGCCTTTTCCTTATGTTGGAACAGCTTGTGCTGCTGCTTGTTCTGTTAAGCAAGCCTCGGCACTGTCAGCGAGGTTCCAGTTTGGTCTCTCATGTCCTTTCAGACTTGAAACTAGGGACAGCAGGTATTAGGGTTATTCTGCAAATGCCATCAGTGGGGGACAGTTGCAGAACTACAAGTCTGGGCCATTTCCAGGTTAGGCTGGCCCTGTTTGGCCAATCACAGAGTGCAAAATAACCACATTATTCCTCAAAGTGTTTTTCCAGAGTTGAAGTAATAGCCATCTTGCCCTATAAAGATCTTATTTCTCCTATAGAATGTTTCTGTGCTGAGATAACTTTCATGAACTGTTTTCAAAAGTGTTAGGTATTTTTTTTGTGTGTTTTCATTTTATGTCACTTTTCATTTTAAAGTCACTTTTCACCTCTGTTCTCCTATTTCCATTTTTGTCTTCTGTGGCCTGTGCTAATAACTCCACGGCCATTTCTGTGAAACAGCAAATCCATTTGCACTATAGCAAGTAAATCTGTGAGGGGTTTCCTATACTAAAACAGGCAGTCCAAGAAATATAATTATTTAGACTTGTGCATTTCCACTAGACTTGAGATCCTGATCATCCAGTGCAGAGGACAAATTGTGCCCTCTACCAAATACTTGCATGGGTGATACACAGTGTTGGGCTCTCACGCTGCTGCTACGTGGGAAGGCAGTAGATCATCTGCTTTCTATTTTGAGTTTCTTTTTCAGAGGTATCCTTTTACTCCCCTCCTCTTCCTCAGCCCAGTCCTCAGTGGTTTGCAGTCCTTCCACTGTCTTTCTCTTTTCCATTTCCACTGGTATCTTCTTGCCCCCAGTCCCCCAGTGGTTCTTCCTCCCTGTGCTTCCCCCACTCCTTAATTCCAGAGTTTTACAAAATCCATTTTTGTTCCATTTTGAAATATCCTATCTTCACCCCATATTCTTTTAGTTATTATCCCTGGTTCTGCTCTTTTTTGAGAAGAAAGCAGCTCTGCATAAGCCGAAGAAAGTTAGGAAGCAGCTATTTGGCTTTCTCTGATAACAGAAGCAGTGAGTTTGTAAACCAAATGGCCATGTAAAAAGAACTGGGGTGTTTGTAAGCATGAAAAAGAATCTTTTTGATACTCCATTTGCAAATGATCCTGAAGCATGCCAGTGGCTAGCAACTTCACAGATGCCAGCCATGGGGAAAATACCGAAGCAAGGCTGCTTGCCGTTGAGGCAATTCACACATCAACTGCTTATTGAGAGCACTTGGCTCTGCCTGAAGATTTATGGGCCTCTCTTCTTTTAAAACAAATGAGTAAAGGACCAAGCTGAGTGTTTTTCCACACATAAATATCATAAATGCAATCCCAAAAACTTCACTGGAGTAACAGTGAGGTCTCAAGCCCCAGCTCAAATGTGCATTGTATTAAAGTCCTTCTTGGGGACTCCAGACACAAATTGCTTTCCAGCATCCAGAACCATTTGGAAATGCTTTAATCCTGAAACCAGGGGGTTTCTAATGGAAATGCTGACAGACCCTTTGTTGTAGCAGCTGAAGCAGGCAGGGCTGTGATAATGAGCCCTGTATGCCTGGATGTGGAAAGCATGATGCTAGTTCAGAAAACAAGTGCTTCCACTGAAAAGCCCATGCTGACAAAAACCACTGTGCAACGTTCCAGCACAATGCTGCTTAAAATTGGCTTTGCTCAAGCAAGTATGTATTGGGAACAACCGTAGGCATTAACCCTGTGTGTATTACGCTTCCAAAACCAACAAGTCTTAATAGCATTTCTAATAACGCTCTAATTATCTATAAATAGTGCTGTACTGAATAGCCATGACTAGCAGTTTAAAATGCTGCATACACCGATGGGGTTCTTTGCTATTCACAAGTGCAGTGTAACCATGTCTACTCTCACTTTTTAAACATTGTGCCCATGACCCTAAAAAATAGGTAATGCTTCATTTATTGCTCATGTCTCTGCATACCGCTGCTAGCGCTAGCGACCGTGTATTTTGTACCTGTATTTGGAAATCTCAGTGACCTTGGTCACACCAGGCTGAAGAAACCTGTCCTGCAAGCATGCACCCAGGTGATTAATTTCAACAAACAGGTTGCTTATAAGAGTGTAATTACTCACTTGTGCAAATGGCGGGATGGGTGCACTGACCTGTATTAGACACATTGTAGTATACACCTCCCCATCGGTTCTTTTCCTCTGTTAATCAGAGGCCTGAAAACCCTGCAACATTTAGACAGCTTGAGGTTGAAGGCTGAAATGTCACTTTTAAAAGAGGGTTAAAAAGGTCACACAGCTGCAAATAATAATAGCCCAATGAAAATCAGATTCTTACTGCAGCCCACTTCAAGAATAACATTGAAACAGGAAACAAGCCTGCTTGATGTTTTTACCAGTGTGGCAGTAAGATTACTGCTGAGTTTAAAAAGAGGGAGAGAGAGACAGAAAGGAGTATGATTTCTTGGTGTTATATGTAAGAACTGTTTTTCTGGTTCAGAAAAGATGATCCTGGGCTCTGCAAAGTCTCCTTGAGGAGCCTGAGGACATGGGGTACTTCCCTCTGGATGCTGCTGAGAGGAGATGTAGTTTGTTGCTGTGTTCTGAGGGTGGTTTTGTTTCTTCTGTTTGCTTTTATTTCTTTGTTATGTTCTTGCATTCCTCACTGTGGGCTTCAGTTTTATTAATTATAATAAAAACTTTTTAGAAGTATCTTATACAAAAATCAAGGAGGAGAAGAAAATCATGGCTTGCTGCAGAACTTACTTGTTTCTCTTCCACATGACGTGGCTTGGAGAAGACTTTCTCTTGTATTTTTATTTATTTCTTTTTATAATTAGAATACCTTAACTTCTCCTGAGCAGAGTGATATTTCAGGAGAATGGCAGGCTACAACAGCATAGCAGATTTCCTCACTTAGATATTCTGCCAATAAGGCTCTTTACGTGGTCACAATAGGGCAATAAATGCTGACAGATGTTGTTAACATGTCTATTAAAATTCAGCCCCCTTTTCTGCTGGATTATACACGCATGGCTATTGTTAATAATATCAGAACTAATGCTGACGTATCAATAATAGTGTTCGCTTTTATTTATAATCCTTGATTGTTTCTTCAAAAAGGTCGCAAAGTTGCAATAAATTAAGCTATTGATAACAGAAGCAAAAAATTCAGACTGGAGTAATTTTTTAGCTTTACAGTCATCATAGATTTGTCTGATATTCTTCATGTGCATTAATTGCAGCACTTACAGGTAGTACTACAAGAGTTGCACGAGTGTAACTTGGATTTTTAAGATCCCAAAGGCTAATAAGCTCCCTAATTTAGATGGAAAGGCTGCTGTGATTTATTTTTATTAGGTGAAGTCAAAATGTTGCCATTGGTTATGTTATTTCCTTCCTTCACCTGCACACAGTGTGGAAAAAGAAGACGTAGATTGTGTGGCCCAGCAACACACGAGACATGTGAAGGGAAGTGTGTGCCAGAGGCTGTGTGCAGCTGTCTGAGCTGAAGGATGGGAGATGCGTGCCCCCATCCTAAGAAGGATGCCGTGCAAGCTGTGCTATAGACAACCAGAACACCTCTGTGCTGAAAGCCCCCATCCTGCTGCAAACCTGGGGTGAGGCCCTGTGTTGCTGGTGCATCTGCAGCTCTTGCAGAGTTCAGTGGGATTGAGGCATGCTGAGGTTCACACTCACAGCCCAGACTTTCAGCTGCTTGTTTCTGGTCAACATTCAAGAATAAAGCATATGGAATTACTGCCATATGATAAACAAGCACCAGACACTCTCAAAAAGTGTAGGCAGCAGGCAACTTCTTTCACTCATTTACTGTTGTAAGAGAGTCAATAGCACCATAGCCTCAACTGCAGCGATTGCATCACATATAAACACCAATTCTGCATGGTGCAATTTGTCTTGAGGGCACCTTACTACCTGGTGACAAGTTATATGGGTCAAGTTCTGCTAGACAGCACCTTGGAGTGCAGGTGGTATAGCCATTCTGGATTATTACTCGTTTTATGTTTAGCGTCTGCAAATAATGATTCTCATGGAAACAAGCAATTGCTTGTACATTTGTGGAAAACAATTTGATGGTGAATCTGACTCCTTTTCCAGGTATTGAGAGTAAACACCAAATCCATGTTTTCTTAGAGCTGATTTCCTGGAGCTGATCCCCATGCTCAAGATTCTAGTCCTCATCTAGTATGTTATTTTGGTACTTAGTCCATGCTTATCCACCTAGATAACCCTAAGAATCATTTAATCATTATCAGAGCATGCACTGTTGGATTCAGGGACTAAAGGTCAAGCTCAGGGTGGGGAAGGAAGACTTAGACTTGCAATACTCAATAAGAAATCAAACCCCAGATAATTCCTGGTATTGTTTTGAAATTCACTTGGACACTTGGGACCAGAATTGTAACTATCTTGTTTTCTTTAACTGAGTCTCATCTGTTGTTTTGCTATTGAAAATGCTGTTGTCACTGTCCCCTGAGGAGGGGAAAAAGGGGTAACAGAAACCTTTGGCAGTGCTTCAGTTGCAATTGAGATATTAAATAAAGCCTTTCATTATCCATGCGTAGCTTCTTTTTTTTTCTTTCCTTGAAAAGGAGAAAGTTATCTGTAGGAAAGACAACATCCCTGGGGTCACATCCCATAAATAGAGGTGGATTTAAAAATCTAACTTAGCTGGAGGTTTTGATTTTGTTTTTTGCGGGAGTTTGTTTTTCTAGTCAGTTATCTCTCTGCTGCTTGTTTCTTTCAGACAGGCTAGTGTAATTCAGAGTATTTTTATGGCTTCATTTCTGAAGAGCTTGTCTATGCACAGTCTGGAACTGAAATAACTGAAATTAGAAGTAATTTAACACCTTTAGTTATTTTAGTATGCGAATATACTCTTTCATTTCTGATTATGAGTATCCTATTTCAGTTTAACATAGCTGTAAGTTAAATCAAAACAGGATGTGAATAATCTTAAAGGAGTAAATTAGGTACAATTTTAGTTATTTCAGTTCTAGCCTTGTGTGGATACATAGGTTATGCCTGAGTTAGGGTTTTTCTTGACACCTGATTGTATTTGGTGCCATAAATCACTTGTCTCAGGCCAGATATTGGTAGAGATGCCCTCATCAGGAAGACCAGTTGATGTTTATTATCACCTTTTGGGAGTAGTGCCCTTCTGGAGGTTGAAGGGGAAATAAAAGTAGAATCACTTCTGAATTCTGCTTCTAGGAGTCAGTGGAGTCAGATAGAGTGGAGATTTTTATGTCACAATTAGGAAAATATACTGTCAGGCTAATGTTGTCCACCAGAATGAATTTTAATTAAAAAGAAAATGTTATCATCCAGTGAAAATAATTGCTGCAAGTACGGGTCTGGCTGATGTACAGGTTAATGGTGTATTATACTATCAACTGTAAGCATGGTAAAGACACTGCTGATGATAGGAAGCAATGAACTGTAGTTTGAAAAAAATTCAGTGGGTTTGAGCAACTTTACCATCTGTCCTTCGGCAGATTTTCATAGTTTTAAAATCAAATTCTGCTCCTCCACCAAGATATTTCTCTTTGGTTCATGAAAAAATTACACAAATACAACACAGGTATTTTTCTAAGAGGGGCTGTGGTGAGGTTGAGTTTTAAGGGATTTCAGGGAATCTCTAAACATAAATCATCTGCTTTAAGACGGGTCAGCCACTAAATTCTAGCTGGTAAAAACAGTTGTACCAACAGGCTGAAAACATTTCCAAAATAAATGAATTATTTATTTTACTCCCTAGAATTCTACTATTTTTTTTTTTCCTGTTCAGGGACACTGCCCTAATATTGACTCAAATTCAGCTGCATAACTGCATTCTGAGGGGGAATGTTTCACCCTTTGCTTTTATTCAAGACTCCGGAGCTTTCCCCCAGGGTTTAGTTCAAGGTTACAGGACTGGAACTGCTATGGGGAAGTGCAGTTTTAGACAAAACTTCACTTCTCAAGCTCCTGAGGCTCCTTTTAAAGGACGGGGCTGCACAGTTACCTTGCGTGTATAGAGAGCATGTATGTAATGTATTTAAGTTATTAATATCAGACAGTATGGATGCAGAACTTCAAAAAGTGGGCTCTTTCTCAGAAGTAACCTAGATGTCTGGTTTTAATGTTGTTCAGCAGGAACTAAAGGAGGAAAGGTGAAAACCTTTAATTCAAGATATTTCTGAGAAGACACGGTCTTATCTAATAACAACACTGAACATTTGCTATTTTCTGAGGCAGATTTATGCTGTGAAAGCTGAACTTTTTTTCTTTCTTAAACGTAAATTGGTGCTCAGGAAGGAGCAGTAAGAACTTAGACTGTGGGGACCCTGCTGAATATTAGCAAAATTAGTACTCTGAGTATGAAAGCTTTGTTCTGATCTGTTTGCGGAGTTTGAAATAAAAGCACAAACTACGATTTCTGTATGTTGCATGCATGTGTGAAGTTTAGAACGTATATATTCATAGGTTCCCTTTCTTTCCCCCTCCCCCTTTTAACATGTAGATTTATGAGGAATCAAAGATGAACTTGGAGCAGGAGAGGCCTTTTGTCTGCAGTGCCCCAGGCTGCTCACAGGTGAGTGGAGTCAGCGGTGATATTAATTGAGTCCTCAGCACTAGCTCTGGCTTGTATAATGCCTCCTGATATATTAACACGTCTGATAATAATATGTGTGTCAGGGGTTTTTTGTTGGTTTTTTTTTTAAGACCTGCTCCCTCTCAGTTCTCTCCTTTCCCACAAGACATTATTATAAAATATTTCAAGAAAAAACAGCATCCAGTCAAAAGTGAGTTGGTACAAATGCTTCTCAAGCTGCTTCTGTGCCTTCTCTCATCCCAAAGCCTAATGTTTCAAGCCATGTATTGCAGATTTCTTTAGGGACTAACAAAAGACAACACACTAGGCAGGACACATTCATCTGTCTTCTGCTGAGATGTGTGGTGGAATATATTATGTTGCTATTGGATGCGGTAACCCTCCTGTTTTGTTTTGTTTTTTCTGTTTTAAATACTTAAATACAATGATATCTTATTAGCTGATATTTATTTATTTATTTATTTTTTATCTTTAAGACATCTTCCTACTAAATATTTTCCATGGAAAATGCAGCCTGTAGATAAATTTTGCCCCAGGATGTACATTTCGGATTCCTGTCCTTTTGACTGGTGCTCTGCCATATGTCTCTATGGGCAAAACCTGAACAGTAACATTAGATGTTTAATGGGCTTAAAAAACCCTGAAGTGACAAGGATTTTACCTGCTGAGATTTGAACTGGGTTTTGTGTGGTTTTTTTCAGTGATTTTGCAGTGGTGAGGGAAGTTCCCCTACATGCATTGATGAGGGAAGTTCCATGTGTGGCACTTCTGACCCTAATTTGTTTTAGTGACAAAAGTTTGTGAGTAAAATCTTCAGGCAAGGGCGTCTTTTGGGCTTTTGCCACAGGCTTCCGGTATGCATCTGTGTCAAGTTATTTAGCTTACCCATTTCCCAGTCCTCCTCTCTTAATTAGTGAATCTTTCCCTGTTTCAGCTGTATGTTGGGAGTTTTCAGCTGGCTAATATATTTACAACTCTTTAGGTTCTTCTGGCAGAAGGATGGGTGACTGTTAATGAAGTGTAAGTGTTGATTTTGCCAAGAGCTGAAATAAGGAGAGGGAGAAGCCTTTGGTCCAATTTACAACTGGCTGAGTGGCTTTGCTGTTTCACTAAGTGGGAGTTTTTCTATGGGAAGCAGAGTGCATCTTTTGGATTGCCCCTCAGGCTGAGAATATGTCCCTTTAGATCTCCACATGCAGAGTTAAACTTTCACCGGTCTGTCACAGAGGTAGAATGGAAGTATTTGAGTTTAATTGTCACGATATATTTACCTTTTTGATGAAACTAAATTCCTCTGAAATCAGTGGACTTGAGTGTTTTCATGTCAACTCCTAATTAATTTCCTCAGTGAAGGAGAAGCTGATCCAAACAAGCTTTTTTAGGTGTTCAGAGAGCAAGTTTGGTTGCATGCTGTTACAATTTGGAAAGATGAACAATGTAAGTGTGACTTCCATCTTAAAAAACTTTTAACCTCCCATTTCCCAACATGACCTCTGTTTGTTATAAATGAGGACTTGACATAAGTCAAGCCATAATGCAGAGCTGCTATCCAGCTAAGCTGGCTGGGGACAGGCTTCTCTCTTGGCCCGTGCAGATGTGTGCTGAGGGCTGACGGAGTCAACCTTCTACACGAGGAAGAAAGTAGACTTAGAAAAAAAGACAGAGAAGTCTGGGCTGGAGGAACAGTTTCTCCTCTGTTGCCCCATGCCCTGCTTAAGCTGGCTGATTTAATCCCAAAGATAGAGCATGGCATCCATGAAGGAAAATCCATTTCCAAGAGAAATAAATGTGGGGTTTTTTTTTCCCCCTCACGATTTCATTGAGCAAAGTCTTTCTCAGATATTCCCTTTGTTCTTAACATAAATTCCTAGTGCTGCATTTCTTCCAGATGAGTAAGCAGAGAACCAGGATTTCACAGTGAGGAAATGGTCTTTGGGATTTCTTTATTTTTCAGGGTGTTTTTTTTTTTCCCCAGAGAATTCAATTTCATTATTTATGCTGTATTGTCTATGGGCTTAGAGAGATTCTCAGAAGGTGTAACATATGGCAGTTATTTATACTGTAGCCACAAGCAAAGTCACTTAGCCAAGAGTATACTGTGTTGAAAGCATTAGGTCCCTTTAACACTGTTGTTGCCATTTATTTCATCTCTTATGTACCTGTTGCTTTAAAAAGCTGCTTTAATTTTTTTTTTTTCTCAAGCCTTGGTTATACAACTTTTGGCTTTTGCTAGTCCTGAAATAACCCAGTGGAAACCATTTCAGTAGCAAAGGTCTGTGTATGCACATTCTGGTGAGGGAAACTTCACAGAACCAGTCTGCTCTTTGAGCCCAAATGTGCAAGTGCTTGAACATTTATTCAAGCTTGTCTCTTCTTTGTTTTGTTCAAAAGAAGCTGTTTCTTGTAGAAGTCTGCTATCAGACTCTAAAACAAACGTGGCACACTGATTAGTTTCTTAAAAAAACATCTCTCCACCTTCTCTGCTTGACAAATGGAAAGAATTTGATTTAGTATCATAAAGGGTCATTACTAGTTGCTATAAAACTGTGCACCGTTGCATTGCCACTTCAAATTAAGTCACAGTATCAGATATTTCCAAAATTAAAGACGTGTTTTGCCTGAATACTTTTGGGTAGAGAAAAGCTGGCTTATTTAATTATTTTTATAGCTGTTCATCAAATATATGTTGCAGAAAGACACAAAAGCAGAAAAATCCAGTAAAGTGATTTAAGATTTGCCTCATTACTTAGCATTTGCCGTGGGCTAAGAGCACACAGAAGAGCAGTTATCGCAGATCCTCAGGCACGTGGTGACTTGTGAGGCTGTGGTAGCTGGAGTGGGTGTCTGAGATCCTTAGAATCTAAAACTTGGACTGTAACTTTTTCCAAGCAATTGCACAACACCTTAAGGTTTGTCAGCCCAGAGTGCACGGCAGCATATCTGTTTCTAAATCGAGTACAGCTATTTGTTACTCATACTCACTTGTATTTTCAAATATTCTGTTTCCTGTGCCATTTGGACACATTTCTAGCTGGATAAATTTCTTTCTCTCTCTCATTTTTGAAATTCTGTCCAATGCCAAAAGTTTATTAGAGAATTAAATTCTTCTTTTTTTCTTTTTTTTATCTCTTCCTCTCTCTCTTTCTGTGTTTGCCTGACAGCGTTTTCCAACAGAGGATCATCTGATGATTCACAGGCACAAACATGAAATGACTTTGAAGTTTCCTTCAATAAAAACAGATAATATGTTATCAGGTAAGAAGACATGAATTCAAGAGTTAAGATAACTATTCAGATGATGTTGAAAGCATGACTCCTATTGGAAAGCTACTGGCAAAATGCCTCCAAGATTGGTTTTTGAAAGCCCCAGCTCCAATTAAATAACTAGCAGAGATGGAATAAGCTAGAAAGCATATATTTGAACAAGAAGACAATTGCCATTCTTCTGCCTTCATACAAGTTTGCCATGAGAGGGAAAGAAATCACCGAACTGCAGCCACGCTGACAGCTCTATCATTGATTCCCAGTGAAATATAGGCACTTAAGTGCATGTCACTTGGGAGCCCAGCAGTGAGAGTGTTAATGAAGTGTGTTTGTGCTGTTGCTGTAAGACTTGCTATTGAAGCTGGACAGACTCGCTTCAGCAGCTGGAAGAGGCCACATTGTATGAGCCACCGGTATGGTGACTCCAGAACTGGCCACTGTAAATAGCCATAACCAGAAAGGTAAACCAGTGGGTAATACCCAGTACCCTTTGCCCATCTCTCTCTGCACTTTCCCCTTCATAAGTAGGGGTTATTTGGTATTAGGTGCAATTGTACCCTTTAGTTTCTTGAGTAGTATTTTTCTTATGCATGCTTTTTTTGTACTCTTTTCTGTGTAACCACATATCAATGGCTTGCTGGCCTTCAGACAGTGCTGAGTAAGATCAAGCTAGCCCTTCATTTTACTTCTTTCCTCTCCTATTCCCTTTCCTATTGTTTATTCTTTGGGCTACAGTAATGGACTATTTAGAATAGCATCTCTAGAATTTTTCAGGTTTCAAAGTAATGGTAGAAAAGCCCCCCTATAATGCGTATGTGTGTGTGGATGTTCAGCAGTGTTTGATATTTGTCTTTTACAATGGCCTTCTTCAAGGTAAATCGTGCCATTTGAGATGAAAATGGGTCATTAAAGGGACTCCAGCAGACTAACTCTTTTATGGTTAAGCTGTTTCCATTTTTATGAAAATCATAATTAAGTAAGAATGGCTTACACATCTTTGATTTAGGCCTTTGTTAGCTTGTTTGTTTTTTGTTGGGACTTTAGTAGCCAATGAGAAATTAGACAGACTTTTTCCCAAATAGAATTTATTTTGCTTTTACATTTTAAAATGCCATAGTGGACTAAGTTTAGAAAGAAACAGTACACAGTTTTGAAGAGTAGGTCTTTAAAGTGCCTGAATGCCCACAGAAGCCCATGTTTGCAAGCACAAATGGGAAAAAGCTGCTTTTGCATTTGGCTGTGTCCTTTGGTGAAGACATCTGTGCTGTGGACACATTCACCCTGTGCAAGTGCTGGCTTTTGTTAAAACTTTCTGTTTGGCAAGATTTTTGTTGGAGTGCAGTTTCTAAGGAATCTGTTCTGTCATCAGGAGTCCCCTGAGCAGAGTAGCTCCATTTATGTTTGTTAACTTCTAAGATTGAGCTGTCCTGCTCCTTGCAACGGGTTGCTTTCCCAAGCAAAAAGAATGATTTTTCATTCAGCTCTACCACTGGTACTGGGCCCCCTAAACCTGCAGTTAGCCAACTGTACATACTAATGCAGAATTTTCTGGCCAGAAAGACTCTGAGATTGCTTCTAAGGGATGTATTCTTTGAGGTTTGTGTATGAAGATCTTCCATAGTAGCGAAAGAGTAAAAAGCTGCACGTGTTCTTGAAGACTGTGGTCAGTGTGCCTGACCGTAATGGCCTGGCAACTCGGTTCTGTTGTGTATTGATTCCTCTTTTTGTGTTTGTTTGCTGGATTTATTTGGCATTTTGCAGTCCTTACTCTGGAAGCATCATAGATCATCTACTCTCTGCAGGAAGACATTGAAAAATAGTTGTTTCATTACCCACCAAAACCCTGGGGAAATCTAAATACCTTAAAGTTTAAGATGTTTTATTCTTAGATTTCATAATGAAAAATTAATGATATATGGGGAAAAGAGATAGACTTTTCTCTTAAACATTTGTCTTCATGTCTTCCTTGTTTTTTGCATTTTTGCTCATTTCACTTTTTTTAAAAAATTGTTCCTGTCATCAGTAGGTTCAAAAAATTGCAGCAGCAATTGCCCTGTAATAAGCCAGGTGCAGTGCTAGCTGATTTTTCCCTCTTTCTCCTAAGCTGCCTAGAAGTCAGACTTTCTAATTTTTTTTCCACTATGTTGTATACTATCTTTTAATTTGTTGTGTATGATCCATTTATTATTAGCAATTAGTCATGAAAAATAACACACTGTATGCTTTCAGGCAGACATTAGAAATATCTACTCTGTTTACAGAGGTAGCTTAATCCCCAGTCTGGGTACACTGTAATATCAGTAATATTTAACATACATTAAACACGTTTTCTATAAACTATTCCTGGAACCAGGCCCTGAAACTGTTGGTCTTGTACAAGACATCTTGGAAACTAAGCAAAATATGGCTTGGGAAGAAGGAACTTGCTTTTAGTGTGAAATCTGTGTTGGGGTCTGAAATGTCAGCTTCTAAGGGAGAAGTAAATTTATGTTATATGTGAAGTTATATGTTGTTGTGTAGGTGGGGTCAGTGTCTAATAAGCAATGGCTCATGACCTGATTGCAACTAGTGGTGCTGTGCTGGTTTATCAAACAGCTCCTCTCCAGGAGTTTCCATGTTATCAGCTAGCTCCACTATGTTTTCTACCATTTTTTTCATTCTGGCTTAAGAGGAACAAGTTTTATTAAATCGGGTGAACTAATCTCTTGAACCAATTTGGAAACTCCAGATACCTACGTACACTAAACAGCTTTCTGTTCTCTGACTGTATAAACGGAAGGAAAATCCACTAGAGGCATTGTATTAAAATGCAAGTGATACTTTTGTTGCGCAACTTTACAATACAATTTTGTCTTTTAAAATGAATGTTATTTGTTCCTCTTAGTTGTAGGTTTGTTAAAAAGTCTTGTTAAGAGTATGGATAAAGAGTCATTGATGTTTTCCATTTCCATCTTTCCAGCCAAAAAAGAGCTATTTGAGATAACACAGAATATTTTATGTAAGTTTTGCATGCTAGTCATTGTTGCAGGCAAGTTTGTAGTTAAATTGACTGAAATAGATGTCAACCCTTTGCTGTTGTGCTATGTGAACAGTGTTTGCATTGCTTTGAAATTCTGTAGTTGGTTGTGTGACAAAGCTTTTGCATTTAAACACCAAAATATTAATGTCTGTGGAATAGATTGTTTCCTCTGGAGAAATACTAAAAGCCCTGTGGAACTGAACTATGGGAGCTGAGGATTATCTACATAGAAACCTTTTTTCCTTCCTCATTCTGTTTACTTAAACCAAATCCTCTAGTTTTGGTGATAAAGCCCACTGTGGAGGTAGAGACAGTTTTTTGTAGACAAAAAAAGTGCCTGTAATAAAGGTAGTGGAAATGTATTCCTTTTTCCAGGTAATGCCTGTATCAGTGAGGTAATTTACATCACCCTTGGTTGCCTTAATTTTTTCTTCCTTGTAGTTTACACAGAGAGGTTTATCTAGGCATGAATTTTGAGGAGTGCAAAATGATTTGATATAAGGACTAATACTGTGGTTTGTTTTCTTGCTTACTTCTGTGTCCTTCACTTTATCAAAAATAAAATGAAACATCTTTTAACATTTACTGGTCAGGTTCAGAGTGACCAAAAGACTTGAAAAATTAGTTGTACCCAATATGTGTATCGCCTCAGGGAAGTCCAACCAGTGCTTTAAACACTACATATTTAAGCAGTAAAGTTCTTGGTAGCCCTCATCTGGGTGGGAGCAGTTTCACCCCGTATGTCTGGGTGCACTTCTTCCTCTCCTCTTTCTCCACCTGTTTGATGTGTTATGATGTTGAGCTCCTCAGTGCACTTGGGTAGAAACCTGTGAAATCAATGAAGAAACCCTTCTGAATTTCTCAGGACATTCCTCTGTCTTTGTGGCTGCTTGATGGGCAGCCCTTCAAACTTCTGTGCTAGCTCCTTTATTCTGACTTTGTTATTATTGTATGAAAGTACAACATGGCTAACTGTATAACTTCAACGGAGCCCACAGCTGAACAAGCCAAATGTCTATTATTGTTGCACATCAGACTAAACAAAAATTTTTTTTTGAAAGAGAAATGAAGAATCAAGTTACAAACTTTGGAGCTGTGCTGTTAGGTATCTTTTACCAAATCAGAATTTGAATTTTTTTTTTTTTCTCAAAATGCAAGCTTGTTTCACATAAGTGTCCTTTGGTTCTCCAGGGCTTTTTTAAACTGGTCTCAAGCTTTAAAGTTTTCTCTTTTGTTTTGAGGGATGAAACTCAGGAATTCAAGGTAGTTTAACAAAATACATTCTGGATGAATCAAGTAAGTTTCTGTATAGCAAGCTAATGTTGTGTTTCCTGAGCTGTTTTGAAAACAATATATTGAGACTGAGTGTCCTTTCTGAGACTATTATTTCAATCCCCACACCTCCAAACGAACAAACAACAACAAAGAAACCCCCATGCATTTCCAAACATAGTGAGTACATAATGGAATCTTTTGACTTTGCTGAAGACTTCAAGTTCTCCATTGCTTTACAGAGCATATTTTTTTTAATGAATCTGAAAAATCAGGGATCACTTCAGACATTGAGGACAGAATTTCACAAGTCAGCAACCAAAACACACACAGTATATGAGATTCTGGTCAGAATATGATCGCTGAGTGCATCTGAAATATTTTCCTGTAAGATACAGAAGGTTAACTTGGGATCTGCACAGGTGAGATCATTTGGACTTGCTCTGGGGCTTACATACTGTCTATTTACATATTTGAGGCTTATTTAAACTTAATGTTTCTTGCAGCCTATCTGGTGATGACTGTGTCTTCAGAGAGGCTGATTATTCCCCTGAGTGATAGGCTGAACAATATTTTTATTGCCCAGTCTGAAGCTTGACAAAATCTGTGTTCAAGCTGGTGATAAAGTTGAGATAGAAATAACTTCCTAAGTAATTATCAGATGACAGGTTTACCTATGAAGTGATAGTTGGCTACAGGTAGATGCCTCAAAGGACAGTAAACTAGTTCTTGAGGATGGAACTAGCTGAGGATGGAAAGATTTTTACATGTTGAGCAATGGGACTGCGTTGGGATAGCTGATCAGTATAAGAGGCAGGTATCTAGGGTTAACCTAGATAAACCTGTATCCCAAGCTGCCAATTCAAAATACAGCTTGTGACATTAAAGTCCTGGGTTATGTGAGTAGCAGTGTGCCTGCAGAACAGCTTCCTACGTAACATGTGTCCTCAGCAGGAATGCTGAGAGTGGTGCTAACTCTGTCTGAGTTCTGGTCCAGATGGGTCTGGCTCATCCAGTTGCTCAAGTGCAACAAATCAGAGCCCTGTTCTCAATGAGTCTGCAATAGTTGTGGGCGCTGGTGATAGCAACAAAAGCTTTGTTTGTACCAACAGGGAACAGTGAGGTCAGGCACAAGCTGTTGGAACTATTAATGCATTTTTAAGTGCTGAGAATTAGGAATATTTTATTAATTCTGGGAGACCTGATTTTGTAGCTTATGTTAGGGTCTCTTTGTGATACTGTTCCCAATTAAAACACAAAAGCTTGCCTAATCTAGGTAAAAAAATTCCTGTGGTGTTGAGAGTAATTTCTCCTACTAATTTGCCCACATCCTAAAGGAGAACTGGTTTCCAGAGGCAAAATAGTTGGTTGCTCAGGAGCAAAGCAAGCTCACTAGACTTGGTAGCCTTGAAATCCTGAAACCAATGAGCACAGTGTATGTGCAGAGTAACTACTTTACCACACAGGGTCTCAACATTTTAAAGTCTGGATCTTCTGGACTTCCGGTTTCTTTGAATGTAGAAGGCTGAAGTATTAGAGCTAGAAAGGCAGGTCTTGTTTTACATCTGACTGAGCTGACTTCCAGAAGGTCTGTGGATGGAGTTTAGGCTGGCTGGTTGGTGGTGTTCCTTCCTCAGTTGGAAGAAACAAGAGGCTGTCTGTTTTAACAAAATCTTGGTGTGAATTCCTGCCAGTCCCCTTTCTGGAACATAGGAACTACAGTAGCCATATGGGGAGCCTGAGGTAATAAGTAACGATCACCATCTCAAGATGTAGGGGGTGTAAACAGTGTTGTTATCAGTTTTGATCTTTTGAGATATTAAAATAGTTACTTGGAAAGTTCAACTGTTGGCAACACCACTGGTTATCTTGTGGTGCAGAAGATAGACTTTCAGCATGAGCAGAGGAAAGCCATTGAAGACCTTGTGCAATTGAAGTTTCATTCTTGCTCTGGCTTGCTTTTCTTCACTGTTAAAATGGATTTACTTCAGTGAGAAAACTTTTTTTTTTTTGTTTTCTTTTTTTGGTCAGTTCTGGGCTCAAGCAACTCTGAAGAAACCCAGGATTTTTCATTCTAGTGCAAGTGGTGGCATGAATTTCTTTGTAAAACCATAGTTTCTCATCTTGGCCATGAAATTGATACCTTGCTTATAGATATGGATATACCACTTTTAACAATAAAACATTTCCTGTATTTACCTCACATTCAGATGCTAATGTGCCTTTTGTGTCCAGAAAGGCTTAGCAGCAATTGTCTTTGATTTTCTACAAAGCAATGATGTTGTTCACTAAAGTAGCACTTAATCCTTTTTGGAAATTAGTTCTATTTTTCCTGCATTTTAGTGCACTTCATTTCCAGTACGAACTCCAGTCCAAGGGCCAAAGACAACCCTGGTGTAAATCTACTGAGTTTACTGAGGTTACCCTAGAGATTTTTTTGGCACTGCTTATGTAGGATATGGACCTGTAAAGTGCTGAGTATCCTCAGTTCCCATCAATGCCAGCACCTTGTCAACTCATCTCCTTTTGTTGAGTTCCTGCAGGATTCTTGGAAAGTTACATTTCTAACTCTGGTAATACTGTAGTTAGCTGTGAAAACTAATAGATAAATAAGTGTGCATTCCCAAATGCTTGAGGTTTGTTTCCATTAAGCTCATAAGTAGGATGCTCAAGCCAAAAGAAATGAAAAAGAATTTTAACATTAAGGACTTGCATTTTATGTTCCTTCAAGATGTTCTATCAGAAATATAAATGAAAATGAGTGTCTTTGCCCTTGGATTACCTGAGAAGGTCAAACCTGGAGGATCATGCTTGATATAGGTTGAAATTGGCTTCACCTTGCTTTATAATGGAGGAGGCTGATCCTCTTCCTTAGTTTCCAAGTGAAAACTGCGTTTTCTTTTGAATGCCTTGCTTTTGTACTGCTTATTTAAGGGTTGATGCGTATTTCTATCCTGATCATGTAAAGTGCATTGTGTCAGGTAACTCTTTGCTGTAAGGGGTAATCTTAGAACTTGACCCAGCTTAGCTAGGTGCAAGAAACCAGTTTTTTCTTCCAGAACTCGCTGAAGTGGGAAGCTTTTTTCTGAGGTCAGAATTGACCCAATATGGGCAATGGGGTTTAGTATGACAGAGTTTTCATTCTTTAAAAAATGAAATACAAACAATAGGTAGTTGTCAAGGACTATGCTGAAGATTATTTTTTAACAAGGTGAGTCCAGTCTTTCTGTAAAATCAGGAACAAAGCATCTTGAGCTGGAACAGAGCCTTGGGAAGAAGGAGCCAAGGTGGAATAGTTAAGAACTAGCCTCAGAATGAATGGAGGTGCCTCAGAGCTGTGCTTTGGGGAGTCTTTGGTTCCCAAATTTGGGCTTGATTTTTCATTTCCTGAAGAAAGACCAGCCAAGGTCATCACTGAAACTACAGTCTACATGGCAATTCAGCTTGTCTGTCTTGCAGGTTTTTGAAAAGGTATGAGAAAACCATGTAATTGCTTCAGTCCCTCCTGCCTGTGGCATTAAAGTGAATCCTGTCCTTGCATTAATTCTGAGAGGGCAGAAAAGTCCTAGAGATAAAGGCGTTAAATTTTTTTTACTCTAAATTCCATGGTTTTGCATGTATTGTCAACACTTTCAGGTATAAAATGCAAAAGGATGCTTCTTTGCGGCCAAAATTTAACTTTTCATAGCTTTTCTAAATGTCATTTAAGTCTTCCTTCAAAAATTGTCTCGGAACCAGAGCTTCTTGCTGTGGCTACCTTTTCTGCTTAATATGTGTATGTTTGAGGTGGTTTTTGAGCATCTGAAGGTGTTAACTAGTGTGTATCCACAGCAGTTAACATGGGTGCTGTGGTGTAAATGTGCCTTATGATATGTACTGTGCATTGTTCTGCATGCACCTATTTTTGGAGGTTTATAGACAGTTTGAATGACCGTTCGTACACGTTAAGGATACGCACTTGTGTTACGTGCCCTGGGAAAACCCATGCTGTTGTCTTTCTGCCTGAATGATGACTGCTGCCTGGTTTTGGACATTGATGGCAAGCACAGGCTGCCCGCAGTGTTTAGTGTCAAAATTTAGCACTGTGTGGGTTTTTTAATGATGGTGTGGTAGGTAGGGGTGGGAAGGCAAAGAGAAGTTTAGTCAGAACCTCTCTTTTCTTTGAAGACTATTTAATTGACTCCCTCTCCTTTTAATATTAAGCACCTATGATCATTTCTTGTCATATTCTCAGATCAAACTCCTACACCAACACGCTTTCTGAAGAACTGTGAGGAAGTCGGCCTCTTCAACGACATCGACTGCTCCCTAGAACACGAGTTTAGGAAGGCACAAGAAGAAGAGAACAACAAAAGGGTGAGTGTGAGCACACCATGCCCTTCCTCCCCTTTTGATTCCTTGAAATGTTAAAGGAAGTGTCCTTTAATCTGTGAGAAAGCAGATTGAGCTCTACTACCTGGTAGTAACCTTTTGGTTAGAAACTAGGTGGCACTATAAATTGTGACATGCTTTTTAAAACTATTGAAGCAGTTGACAGAAATAAAAATCCCAAACCAACAAAAAAACAGTATTAAATAAAAAAAAAAAAAGTGTAACTGTGTTTGCCAGGGTTTGATTCCAAGTCTCTGCTTTTAAGTAAACTATAACACAAACCACACACCTCTTGAGGGAGAGGCTTGGGAAAATTATATCATCTTTGAAGTGAGGATTGCAAACTGGCTCAAATACATTGCAGGGAAATTTGTCTTATGAAGGGGCATTTACTTAAGAGCAAAACTTTTTCTTTTTATTTTTTTAATTCCTTCACAACACAGTGGGCCCTTGGATTTATTTGTAATCAATACCAGATTTATTGTGTTTCTGTATTTCTCATAAAGCATTCAAGTTGAGCTGGGAAACTTTGACTTGAAATGCCTAGTAGATAACATATCCCATTTTCAATTAGTATTATTTTCATTTATTCTGAAGTTGTTCTGTCAGTATTCTGAAGTTTAGGTTGAATTATATAGGCCACCTTGTATGTAAGTGTACTCCTGTACCCAAAGATAGTTAAGAGTGTTTTCAGAGATTCTAAAGTGCTGTTAAAATTTTCAAAGAATTGTAAAGGAGCATAATGCACCAGAGAGGCCAGCAAGAAAAGAGGTAAAGCTGCTTGCTGAGGTGCAGAACAGGAGACGTGGCTTGTAGAAAGAAGAGGAGAAGGGAATCTAGGAGTAGCTTGGTTTTGGCTTATAAGGAAGGGTGTCTAGATGTGGTTTATTTGTGGCTCATAAGGAAAGAGCCTGGGACAGGTAGAGGAGCAGAGAGGCTGTGTCATGGTATACTGAGCAAGGAGTAAGAGTGTCCAAATGTGAGAGAGTTCAAGTTTTGGTCAGGTACTGGGAAAATAGGACAGACTGACCCTCACAGCTTTGTGTGTTGGACAAATGTTAGGAAACAGCCATGTATTGAGATAAATGCGTCTGATTTTAGACTTCTTAAAAACTTTGTGGTTTAGGTGCTGCAGAGGGGAGTCTTAGCTAGAATCAGGCAGAACATTTCTGTATGCTCCTACTTCTTTGTGCATTAGAGGATTCCTAAGTTTTTCTCGGTGCCTGGTGGTGTTTATTTTGCAGGAGTAGGAGATGAGGAGAAATCTACTGAGGTGGACCTGAGTGCAGTTAGCTACAGATTGCAGCGCTTGATGTTCTAGAAAGATTTCAGCTTGCAAGGGATAGTTGCAAAATCTGATTAAAACCTAGACAAGGGCATCAAGTTACCTGATAATTCCAGCTGTTTAGCAGCCTCTGGGAGTCTTATTCTGCCCTCCTACCAACCCCTGCAGCTGCCATTGGTGATCTCCAGGGAGCAAATAAGTGATCATGGGGGTGGGAAATTAAAAGAAATAAAAAAAACAAACCGGGGATGAAAAAGGAAAAAAAAAGGAATGAAAAAAAAAGGGCATAAGTCCCACTAGCTGGCTAACCTGTAACATTTGCTCTGTGTTTCCAATTAGTCTGCTGAATGTCCATTCTTACATTACTGACTGACTGTCAGATAGGAATCTGAAGCGGGCCCCAGTAGAGCCTTACACAAATGCAAGAGACAAAGGCCAAGACAGAAGGAGACTCCTTGGGTTGCAGCTATCCCTAAGGAAATGCTTCTAACAGCCTGTCCCTGGAATATGAGTGTGATGTAGTGTTGGCCTAATGGACCCACCAACACAGGGAGACTAAGGTTAACTGCATGGAAATATTACTCACTGCTCAGAAAAGTCTTCCAAAAATATTTTTGGTCATATTAATTTCTCTGGACTCTGAAAGAAACAGTTTTGTTTATTTTAGTATATCACTGTGGCTTAGCACACAGCTTGACACTGAAATCTTGTAACAGAAAAACACTTTCATTTCTCATTGGCTTTTTTTGCTCCTTGAGAGTCATAATTTGAAAATTCAGAGGATAAAGTTCAAGTAGCTGCATTTCTTTCTTTCTTCATTTTTATTTTTTTTAGTCTTCTGGGTGGGAGCCCATGGATAATCCATGAGAATTTGTTGTGGTGCAGACTGGTGACTTTCCAAATTAGCTGTGAAGCTCTGAGTGCATGGGTGGCAGAACATCATATGTATGTTCCTTTTTTTGTAAAGGTACTATAGAGTAGAAAGCACTTACATTAATATCCTAACTTCTTATCCAGGAATAAATCATTTGACATCCTTCTGACATAGTTGCTCATGTGTAAAGTGGAAGTAGTGTCTCTTTATGCCTCCCATACTTGATATGCCTTATGATTATAAGCTCATCTGTCAAGGACCGCCTCTGAAAATGTATGTGGATCAGCCTTTGCTCGGGGACTGAGGGGATTCAAGGAACAATAATGATTATGATGTCCTCCAGGACCTGAATTGAGAAAAGTAAAGCTATAAATGGAAGTGAGTTTGTCACATGGCTTTGGCTCCCCTGCTGTTTAAACCATCCAGTATTATTTGGAAGTCTCTCCTTGAGAAAGGCCTGCTCCCTAAATGCAAGGGGTGCTATAGATCAGCAATAAGCATATGGATAAGCATATGAGAAAGAGGCTTTTTCCATCCTCTTGTTCCTGGCACAAGCGTCCTGCCACCCAAATTCACCACCAAAATTAGCACAGGTAAAAGCATACCTATACTATATTTCTACTTGCAAAATTGTAAATTTTAAAGTTCTTGGGAGCTTGAGGCAAACAGCAACAGACAGCTTGGACCCAGACAAAACTTGCAACCCGACTCAACAAGGCAGGTAGTGCTGGCAGATCACATGACCATCTTAGCCCACTAGCTGCATATTTTAGGCTTACACTGCTTGGAACATTAGTTATCCAAAGCATTTGTAGTGGGTTGTAATTGCAAACACGTAATTGCTGCTACTGGATAGGCCCAGTTGTCACATCTTGTTTTGGGCATTGAGTTGGGGCTGAGACGATAATGTCAAAAATGGGAAGAGTCAGGGTCTGTTTCTGAATAACTTAGTGGACCCAATCAATTAAATGCATCTCACCTGACCTCCCTGTGTGAAATGAGAAAAAGTGGAAATATGCTGAGTGTAGCAAGTAGAGTATTGCATCAAATAGTATTTACGAATAGCGAGCTAAATATTTTCAGCATGACGGCATGTTTAAAGTCACATTCTGCTTATGCAGAATTTGGATGCATCACTTCCTGAGACTTATCCTGAAACTTTGAAATCTTCTAACCATTGTTCAGTGCTGCATGATAATATGTAAGTTATGAAAATGAGGCAGGGAAATGGCTGTTCTCAATTACAGCTTAGTTTTAGTGTGGTTGTTCAGTGTTGGTTCAGGAAGCTCATGGCTAGCAAGTCCTCTATGTGGCCTAATATTCCTATTCTAAATATACTATCCCAAGGCAGGCACCTCACTGCTAGAAAAGCATCAGCAAATTGAAGTAGTCCAGTAAAGAAAAGGAACAAAACCAAGTACAGAGCCTTTGGTGGTTAAATAATTTCAGTCTGCAGAAGGATTAAAAAGCCTGAGTATCCACTTTAGTTATTTGAAACAAGGGATGGTGCTACAGTCTGATGTGTGTTTGAAAGACATGTATTTGGTTTGTACCTTTTAGGTTCTCCTTCTACCTTGTATATATTTCTGTGTATCAGCATAAGAAAGCAGATAAAATGCACTTGTCTAGCTTATACCACCTCACTATTTCATGCTGAATTCAGTGACTCTCTGACCTCCAGAAGAAATTTCTTGCAAATATTTTCTGAATGTCATAGTTTGGTACTGTAGCCTATGGGTATAGGGAAGATGATATAATTCAAAGCAAGATGGAAATGATAGAATCTGCCTCTTGAGTAGTATAGTTTGGTGAAAAAATTAACTTAATTTCCACACCTTGCTTAAATTTCATGCAATGTATATCTAGCCCATAGGTTTTCCCCTCTTCTGAAAAGTAATATAGAAAAATCATGAGGGATTTTGCCTGTACTTAATAGTTGACATTACAGCAGCTGAAACGAGCAGTGCAGTAAATGGGGCCCTTAGCCAGGAAAGGGTGATATTGTACCCCTATATGAGAAGAAAAAAATATTTATGTGTTGATAAAACACATTGTGTAAGTGTTTGGGCTTCAGAGGCCTGTATTGTAATACTAATAGTCTATGTGGTAATGTTGGCAGTGCACTCTCTTGGTGAAAGAGAAGAACAGGGATTAAGGGTTCATTCTGGTGGTTGGCTTGGCTGATGGGTGACAAATTAGCCCCAGTTTTCTCTTGTGAGTACTCTGAAACCCCAGCAGGGTCCTGGAGAAGAGCAGTGTGCTGGTAAGATGTTTCAGAGGCAAGTGCTCTGAAAGGGCTGAATTTCACTTGTGAAGTAATACAAACCAACAAACTCATAAGCCTGTTCCTGGAGCACTTTTGACTCATTGTCAGACAGTCTGTACAGCAGAAGAAAGGAAAGACTTATGTTTAAATGCTTACTATTTTGATTTTTTTAAAAAATTATGCAATCATCAATGCACATATGTCCATTCTCCCTGCATTTACCTAAACATCCATAAGACCATCCATATTTTTTAAGTCAAAGGGCCCTCTGATTTCCTATTTTCCTACTGAGATTAAGTATCTTATATACTCAGTATGTCATAGTAGACACAAAGTAAGACTAGGAATTGTTTATGTTAATACAGTGCTTAAGGGCCAGGGTACCATTGTTGTAGGTATTGTAATAATTTCAAGCTGTTACTTTATCAATCAGTTAAGCTATTGTCAAGGTGATGGCTCAAAACTCTAAAAGTCAAAGTCCAAAATATCACCCCACATTTAAAGGTTTCAGTATAATAGTTCCTATACTCTAAATATAACATCTATGTCTGTGAAGATGTAAGCATCCTCACACCACAGCATTCTTTCTGGGTGATGGATTGAAGTACTGGAAAGATACACTGTAACTCTGTATCCGAGTTTTTCTGAGGGTTATTCTGGGTTTTCATTTACATTAATTGCATCAGATTATTGATCTGCTTTTTGGGTTCATTTTTTGGCTTGCAACAGCCCATTTTTCTTAATTAATTTAACTCTTGCAGTATTCCTATGGAGAAGGTAAATGCTCTGTCTGTTATTTTCTAAGGGAAAAACAGATTCCAGAGGACATTTATTTCCAAAGCTCCTTTGTAGTGTGACACCAAGATCTCGAAGGAATCACACACGTGGAGTGAGAATTGCAGGGTATCTGGGTCGTCTCCACCATTCTGGCAAGAGAGCGGCTTTTTGCCTGTTTTGGTTCCTAAACCTCTTTAGCAGCGTGGCCCCAAAAGATTGATAGACACCTTCAAAGATGTTTTGGTGCCTTGCTCTCACTGAAACAAAGCAGGACTAAATCAGAGAGCTACCATAAAGGATCTGGCCTCAAGTGACACGCTGAGAATTGCACAGGAAGTCTGTGGCAGAGCCTCGGATTGATTCCATATCTCCTTGGTCTCAGAATAGGGCATCCCACAGACCATGTGTGTTAAAGATTTATCAGCTGTTGTTCAGTGTTGCTAAAGACAGGAAGAATGCTCTCCTCCCCTCTCCAGATGGGTAGGCTTGCTGGATTTTAACTTCTTAACCTTCGTAGATTTCATGGTAGACATATGGCGGTTCTTTGTATTTTGTATGATGGCAGCTCCACAGTTGGTGCTTCAGTCCCCGGCTTTATGAGTCCTGTTTTGAGCATGTATCTATCTCCAGGCACTCAGTTGCCACATTGAACTGTGTTACAAAAGGGACACTTTCTGCATAATGGCGCAGGAAATCTGTCAAGACAAAACTGTTCATAACATGACCTTGCAGAAATACTCACAAGAATAGGTTTTAATTTAGGCTTGTTGCTGATGGTACAGCATCTTATCTTCTCCTGGCAGGCAGGTCTATCTTATCTTGAATGGACTTTTGAATAGTTTTATGGGTTTAGATCCTCATACTCAAAGAGAAGACCTTAATGTTTTTCCAGCAATAAGTGCATATATCGTGCAGAAAGGCAATTCTTGAGGGCATACATTTTTGATTCAGCTAAACTTCTGTAACCATCATCCTTCCATGTTCTTCTGAATTCCAGCTGATGAATCATCCTGCAGAGCTCAATCAGGACAGTCCACTTTCTTTCTTCTTATTATTATGTCTGTCCCAAAGAAGCTGAGTCATCCTCTTGTAATGTTTGGAGGTTTGTTATGTTTTGTGTGTTTTGGCTACCCCCGGAAAAGGAGGCCCATCTGATTTCATTCTAACATTTCTTTCACAGCAACACAGTGAAGTTGTGCCTTTTGCCTTGGTCTTCCTTGGAATGTTTTTAATGGCACAGCTTCCTTGTTACCAGTTCAGATTTCAGCAGCGTGGACTGGATGGCACATGAAAAAGGGATAAACCTTTCCTGTAGTGGCATTTTTATAAGTCTATCTGTTAGGCAAAGCCCCTAAATCTTGTCAGTCTCTTTAGAGCATACACTCTGCTATTAAACACAAGCTCTTTGCTCCCCAGAGTGGGCTGCAGCCTCTGTGGTTGGGTGGGTAATAAGATACTGCTGATACACTTCAGAGCAAGGTGCACTTTTTCCTTTATTTATGAAGATAGACATGCTGGTCGAGGGCTTAATCACAGCTGATAAATCATTTTAAGAAAGCCTATTAGAACCATATGCTGATCCTTCGTATTAACATGGTGTGTCTGTTTCGAGTCTAATAAGGCAGGGTCTCTTTTCCCTCTCCCTTCCCCCTGCCTGGTGTGCAAATTATTTACCTGTTTAAGTGATATTACTTGCTTGGGGGCATTTCTCTCTACAAGAGATACTGTTAATAAAGCAAGGTGAACAGAGGAAAGGATTCTTGCTCTCCAGACAGCGAAGCTGCGTGTTTTTGGTCTCCTTTGTTGAGAGGGGATTGCAGAGCAATTGTCCGAAAGCTGAGGCAAGGAAACCAATTGGCTAAAGACTGGGACACTGTGGCATGGCCTTCATGGCAGCATAAGGTTGTCATTTTGGCCCAGGTGGTTACAATCCTGGAGCCCAAGAACCGTGAGGGTTGGGTGTGCTGACATTTTGGTTACCTCACCTTTCCCTCACTCGGAGAGGGCTGCTGCAGGAACAGGTTCCATAGCCATCTAATGAGATCCACATTGGTGAAGTTATCCCAAGCCAAGTCCTATTTATCATTAATTGGTGGGTTTTCTTGCAGATCTTTCCTATTATTTGCTGATTATACCCCTACACATTTTATTATCTTGCCAAAATTCAAACGCTAATAATTTCTTGATTTATAGTTTGTTTATAACACTGTCTGCTGCCTAAATGGACGTAGTTAGAAGATTTCAAAACAGCAACAGCTCTTTTGCTGACTGGGTTTCTTTCACATTTTGCACATGGCAGTCAGCTATTTATAAACCTCCGTAGGGACTCCTAAACCATTACAGTTGGGTTCCTCCCACAACTTCAGCCTCTTTTCTCCCTTGCTCCCCCAAGGCAAGTCTTGTTTTTTTGGCATAAAGACAATGATGGTGATTGTTAGGTGGAGAAAATGTCCACAAGCTATGAACTGTGGGTAAGGATTTTTAATTTGTACGTCAAGCAGGATAAATTGGAAGTTGGAGACATCCAGGAGAGTAAGGGTATCTTCACCATAAAGTGGGAGATCCGAATCTGAGTTTCTGGTGTTCTTTAGGCTTACAAAATACGAAACTGAAAAACTGAAAACTCACTTTACAGTGTGCATGTTGTAGCACGTCCCATTTCCAGTACTGCACAAATTTAACTTTTAAATCTGATCTACTTCAGAGTAAAGAAAGGAATAGTGGAGAGAAGAAATAAGCTAGAACAACTGGTCACATGTGATGGCAGTTAATGAACACCAGAGTGGGAGGTATAGCCTCATACATCTCTGGGGCAGTTTTGTTGACTTTAACAGAATTTAAATTTTTAACCTATTACAACTAGGCAAAGATCTGAAGGGAGAAAAGCCTTTACTCAGAGACCAGAAAAAAACAACTGTGGTCATGAAGTGATGTGAAGTACCTGGGTAGTTGTTGCTATCCTGCTAATATGTAAAAATAGGGCCTTTTAATAATCATACTAGGGAGGTAGAAAATGTACCTACTAACTGTTTCCTTATTCTGGTTTCTCTCTCACATGCTTCTCTACAAAAGTTGCCGAGTCCACTATTATCAAATAAATATTGGCTTTTTTTCTTCCCTGAAATGTGAGTAAACTGTGTGTGGCGGGGTCTGGTCCCTGGGAAGGGAACAGACATCGGGTTGCCATGTGAATGTACATGTCAAAGTGCAGCTCTGCCAGCCAGTCTGGGGCTGGGTGGGGAGAGACACGGGGAGAATGAACTCAGTGTTACAAACTGTCTCTTTTGAATTTCTACAACCTATTAGTCACAGCAAGCTGCCCTTATTGATTTTGGTAAGAGAGGTCACTTTTAATCCTCTAAAGTGGAGAGAGCTACATGCACCCTCCATAGCATGACATTAAAATTGACACAGCTCTGCATCAGTTCTATGAAAAAGCCCTAAACCTAGATGGATTATTGCCTTGCTTTTCAATGGATACAAGCTGCTAACCAGAGCATGCTAACCTAGATTAGGTGTAAAAGCTTTAAAATGTTTCGTAAGGATAGCACAACCAAAGGAAGCTAGAAAATAGGAGAACATGCTAAAAGAGCTGCCCCTGCAGAATTAGGCCATTAGTCTTCAGATACTTATTTTCTCCTTTTTAAAACATTTGAAAGTCAACACAAAGGAGTGGATATTATCATATAAAAGAACAAACAAAAGCTGACCTTACTCTATGAAGAAAGCTTTATTCTGGCTGATACCCCTTGCTAGTTTTGTTTATGTTCTTTAGAGAACTAAATCTTTGAATACAATTAGGACTGTCCGACTTGAATCTTAAGTGTGCCTCAAAATAAACAGCAGAGGTGAACTCTCAGCAGTTTTCTTTTCATCTTTGTTATCCTTGCTCTGACCCTTTCTTCCTGCCTAATGATCCTTCATGGCATACTATTATTAAGAGAAATCTTCTTGATGGAAAAATATGCTTAATGTGGATAGGAAAATCATTATGAGCCCGGAAATGTATTTGTTTTCTTTCTTTGGAATTCCAGAAAATGACTAGTTCCCCTTTTGGTTTTATGCTTTTTTTTGTTTGGAAATTTATTCTCTGAGGGTCTTGCTGATTTTTTTTCCTGTGAGTCTCAGTAAATATTTACAATGTAGTGTTTAGGGAAATTTATTGCCTTGTCATGCAAGCTTTGTATTCTCCCTTTTCGTTAGTTGTAAGCTTGCACCAGTATTTCTTATTGAAGGTTAGAAATTCCCTTTCTAAATAAAAGGCATCTGCAAAAGAAACAGTGGCAAAAAACCATTAAGGTACAGTGTTGATGTCTAATCTGTGGAGTCTGTAAGCGTAACGTGATGATGGAGGTGCCACAGCACCTTTCAGTGAATCTTAAAAGTCCTCTCTTGGTGGTTTGTTGAGTAGGTCTCTGAGCTCATTCTCAACAGAAAGTACGTGTGTGCTCATGAGGCCAGGGTGGCTTCCCCTCCTACAGTAAGAGACACTTACTCTTCCTCCCCTTCCTCCCTCACCTGAGATGTGTGTGTGGGGTGGAGGTATTTTCTCCCTCTTTGTGGGCTTAGCAAGGCCTATGGAAATTCAAGCAGGCACAGAAAGGGAGCTGGCTTTTGGCTTTGTCACTGACACTGAGACATGACACCTAGAAGAAAAGGTGAAAGATGCCCAATCTGCAGATTGTCTGGGCTTCTATCTGGCAGCTTATTTTTGTCCTAGCCCTACCTTTTCTTCTCCTATCAAGGAAGAAATAAAAATAAGATACCTTCCCAGTCTTTACTCCTTTTTGTTGGAAGAGTCCTCCCTGATGTCCTGGAAGGGAGGGAAAGAAGGAAGACAAGAAAGTAGGAGTTGCTAAAGGGGGCAAGAAATGAAAGGAAGAAAAGTACCTTTCTTTTTTACTTATATAAAGGCTGTATTCCTACCCCAGATCAGACTTAGTGGGGAAAATGGAAAGGAAAACTAACACAGAAGAAGAGGGAAAATAATATTACTCAGACGTGAACAAAGCTGAGGGAGCCTATCATGAGGCTGTTCAAGTGAGAGAGAAAGAGTGAAAAATCAGCACTCCCATGAAGCAGACATTAAAAAGACAGTTCTTTGTTTTCTAAGAAGTGGGATATCAAAATATTCCTGTGATGTACTTCTCAGCAGAACTGGGGGAGCAGAGATCGAAGGGTGTGAAAAGTGAAATTTACCTTTCTCCCCACCATGCCCCTCCTGTTCCTCCCACCCCCAAACCCAAGGAAACAGAATTAGTTTCTCTGCTTAATGTTGAAATGAGATGTCAGGGGATGTGGCTGTACAAGAGAAGAGGAGGCATGAAGGTGCTCAGTTGATATTGGGTATTAGAATAGTTCACCCGTGAAAAAGTGGAAAGGAAAGTCAGTCTGGACACTCATGGCTCTGCTTTCTTTATAGTCTTTTCTAAAATACTCTTTCTCATGTCACACTCCTGTCTTACCTCTGAGATCTCTGTGTGTGTCCCTTGGGAAGTATACATCTGTGTAAGGTTTGTTCCTCTGGTGACAAAGTTACCATAGTTCTTTCCCATTTACGCTATTTTTTTCCAGTACAGTAAACTCATGCAATTGTAAATGCCAACATATATGTTTCAGGAAAACCAGGAAAACTATTACGAGTGTTACACCTCTGCACATAAGTTCTTATTTTGTGGATTATTGTGTGGCTGGAATCTTTTTCAGGTGCGCCTCTTATATCCAAATTTCTTTTCTTTGCTTCATCTATCTCAGCCAGTTAAATGTGTATATAACTGATTTTCTGAAATGGGGCCAAAGTCCACGTACTTCAATAGCTCTTAAACATATGGTTAACTTCAAGCATGTGTGCAGGAGTTTGCTGAAGAGAGATAGTTTGCTGAATCAGGACTTCCCAACACCAAGGTTTTAAATTGCAAACAATCCTCTATTTTAATGTATTTTAACTACTGCCTCCCATGGACTAACAGAAGGTAACTATTGTTAGTTGAGTCCTGCAGATGAAGAAAGTTGTACTTGGATAAACAGAAATTTAGGGGTAAACCAAATCTTTCTGACACCCTTCTGTGAGAACTATTTTTTTACTTCTTCCTAATAAATAATTACGTAACATGAAAGGGAATAATGATCATAATTTCAAATTATGATTAAAAACTTATCTTTCTGGGGGAAGTAGAAAAGGTCCGCTACTTAAAAAAAAAAAAAAGACATTTGTTAGAGGTTTTTCTTTTTTTTTTTTTTGGTAGATTTCTGTGTTTTCTAACTAAATGCAGTAATGAGATGATAATATATGTATGCCATAATTGACCAAATAAATATCAGTCAGCTATGCAGTGTTCTGGATACATAATTTTATGTGATTTGTGGAGAAAATACTTTAAAGAACAATAAAAGTGTGTGTATATGTAAAAAACCCAAACAAACTACAAAAGCCCAAACCAAATAAAAACAAACAACCCGAAACCCATCCCAACCCAAACCAACCAAATCCCACTCCCCCAAAAAACTCCCAAAGAAAAAGGAAAAAATGCAACAAAAAGTACTGTTGCCTTTCTCATTCACATCCCTCCATGGGCAGGGATAAATGAGATAGGGCCTCCTGCCCTGTGTTGTTTTGGTTTTCTCCATCCTGGATCACAGGTAGGGTGGAGTGGAAAGCAGATTCCACAAAGCAAATGCATCTGTTGGAAGGTGCAGGCAAGGGGAAAGAGTCACTGAGGGAAATGTTCCTTTCAGAATTGTTCTTAATATGCTGCTAGTGATGGAGTGCTCAAATTGCCTTCTCGTTGACAGTTGGGTAAGAAAAAAAAGCATATTTTGCTATTGCAATTGATACACTTAATACATTGTTTTAAAACAAAGTGTTCTTCCCTTGTTTTTATGTAAGGTGCTAAGACTTAAAAGAAATTGGTCTTTCTTCTGTTTTTCCTACTCTTTAATATTCGTTTCCTCACATTCCATCTTCAAATCAGCTAATCTGTATCCCTTTCTTGAATAGCATTTTCTTGACAACAGAGCAGTGAAAAAAGCCGAGACTGCAGGACTTCTAACAATGCCAGAGGGCCCCAGGAATAGGAATGCCCTGAAAAAAATGTGCTACCATCCAGCTGCCCTTCATATTGTTGTCTCCCTATCCAATTTACTAGAGAATTTCCCACTGGCTCTTGGCTCATTCCCAAATGAGAATGTAATCTTTTAAAGATTACACTGCATAATGGAGGGACAAGGAGCTCTTTATTAACTGGGATGGGGAGTCACTTGCTATTAGGCAAGAGAAGGGCATGGGATGTAGTAGTGTTTTGTGAGCTCTGCTTTCTGCCCCTTCTTGTCTTGTCAGCAACAGGACGGCAGGTTGGGAGTGGGAAACCACTGCAGCTGCAATGTAGAAAAAGAAATAATTGAATGTGGCTTATGATTATGGCAATTACTTTTATAACATGAAGGATTATGCCATAACTATTATATTGCCAACAAGATTAAATTACTAACCTAATACCACAGCATGTTTTCCAGGAAAATAAAAAAATAATTCTGCTTGTTCCAGAGTTGATGCATTCAAAGGTTATTAATACAGCGTGAAAGAGCTGAGCAACCAAGGAACCTGCAGTGCTGTCTGTACAGACATTGTCTGGATTGGATCCCTGTCACTTCCATGAGCTCTGCCAGCTAGACACCCTCACCCTTTCTGGGACGTAAAGCAATGTGGTACTCTGGTAATTTTAAATGCTCCTTCTCCTGTCAAGCAGATAAGCTTCTGCCAGTAATTATTAGTAAAGAAATAATCAGAAGCTACACCTGCAATGGAGAAATTCTTGAAACTTCACGAAGAGACCAGTTTTGCTGGTCTAAACCAGTCTAACCACTAAACTAAATGGAAAGCTTAAGCTTCAACATACTTTCATATTATGCTCTTCTTTTACTACATCTTTTGAAAATATTGCTAATACGATAGATTTCTGTATGTAAAATAAGGTAATTTTAGATCACCTCTAGTGTGAGGTCATTTTTGCTGAAGTTTCTGGAATATGCAGTGTGATTTTTAATGGTTTTTTAAAAATATTTTTTTCTTCTACATGCATAACAAGGTCATAGATGAGACTTTGTCATATAGCTGGTACAGATATAGCCTCGTATAGACTGTTCATCATAGGAGTATAAGCTAAGTTAATTATGCAGGAAGAGCAGTTTCCTTTTGTTCATCAGCTGGAAAATGAGTAGAAAATTTAATTTTGGAGACTTCAGAGATACATCATGTGTTGATCATTATGAGCAAATTAACTGTCTTCATGGAAAAGCCAGTTCTGACTCCAAAGAGCAATGCAGGTGAACAATATAATTCTGTAAATATTTTTATGAATTTTTATATGGTATGTGCTGAATATACCTCCAGCAGTTGATTTCATTTTTCTTGTACGTACATTTAAGTCTTTTCACACCACTGTGCTTTATGAAAATACCCGCTATTGCACAAAGTTATTGGATACCTTTTGGAAAACTGGAGATGCATTTGTAAATCAACCTCTTCTTTTTCTGGTGAAGAACTGGAGTTATGGATGTCAAATTGAGGTCCAACAGGAGCACGTTATTGTACTGTTTTGGTAGGATTAGAAACCTCTGAACAGCAGCCTATACCTGATTTTATTCTTTTTTTTCCTCTTCCTTCCTTCTGAATATGTGAACAGAAAAAGAAGCAAATATGATTTCATGGTGGATATTTTTGTTCTGTTGCAGATATGACCAGTGCAACATATGAACTGTTTTTCTCAATGACACAAACTCTTGGATTTTTGATCTTCCTATTCATTTGAGCTTTTAAGAGTCACCTTAGGTAAAAGATGTTCTCAGTTACCTTCTGGGACTGACAGCTCTGGGCACTACTAAGGAGGTATTATTGAAAGTTGGTTTCATCATTTCCTTGTAGTGTCTAACCAAATGAACAAGGTTGTACCTCTGTTTGATAACTGCAAAACATCTTTTAGTCAGGTAAGGGTTTATTTCTATTCCCTTGGCTTGTATCATTTTAAGACCATAGTGTTCCCAGTGAGACATCCTGTATTTGTTTCCTCCGAGGGCTTTATATTTTTGTCCCTGGTGCATTAGTTCCTAGCTGGTAGAAACAGTTGCACAAGCAATCAACCTGTTTTCTTAAATCTCCTATGCCCAGGGCATCTTAATAAGTCTTTGGTTGCTGCTCGCTTTTACAAAGAAGGTCAGCGTGGGTTTATTGCACATCTGCCAGTAGTTTGCAAAATGCTAGATCCTCGTAGTGACCTGTGTGCCCACCAGGCAAGTGTTACCTTTCACAGACTGCAAGGAGGGAATCATAACCCATGGAAAGGGGCCCACCAGATGCCTGAGGGCCATACCTCAAGCTGTCACAGGAGTTTCACCAGTTCTTGCTGTTCATTTGCTCTCCTGACCTCTTTGCATCGTGTGCTTAAGCACCTTCTTAAAAGCCAGCCTGTGGCTCAGGGCATTAACTGCAGGCGGCAGTGCAACATGATCTGCTGGAAATTGTAAAGTCAGTCCTACAGAGTTGTGTGGACTTCTGTGTGCCCCCTCACTGTTAATAGGTAATAAAACATTAACATTTCAGTGTGATGGGGGACTTTTTGGTGTGACCCTGTGTTTAACCACCATCAAGACACAGGTGTAAAATTTTTTAAGTTACATGAGATGTACTGGAACACCACCTAGAGATACTGGTGTGTTCAGAAGGTCTTGCAGTAGTGTTGGATGGTTTTCTACATTTTGTTGGTATTAGAGCATAAACTAGTTGGAATATAATTTTTTTCTTTTTTTTTTCTACAAATATTGCAGTGGAATTATTTTTAGTGCCAAAGGGAAATTTCTGTAAGACCTTGTCATAAGGCATGTTTTTGCATTTTTCTTGTTTTCCTGCCAATCTGTAACTTCCCTGCCTTTATAACACTTTGAAAACTTTCTTCATATTTATGTCAGTTTCTGTGTCAGCTGATGTTGAAATCGGTTTCAAAACCACAGCCAGAACTTTTATTTACCCAAATATTTAGCTTTCAGTTTAACCTGACCTTACACTGAGCACATCTGAGTTAAAGTAGCCCAACAAATCAGCTACTTTCTACCCCCTCTGACATGCAACTGGCTGTGTGGATACTCTTAGCTTGCCCTAAATATTGTGAAGGGAGGGAAAGAAGCATGTAAAGGTCAATACTGTGGTTTACTTGAAGGACAGTAGTTTATTATGAATTGCTGTGACTCAATTGTTTTTGATACTCTGTTTATCCTATCTCAGCTAAAAGATGCTAGGGAAACTTCTGATCTTTCCAGCAGTTAGAAGAGGCAGGTCTCACTAGCTTTTGTTTTCATGAAGGAACATGGGCTATAAACTGCTTGCATGGAGCTTGCTATTTGCTATATGTCTGCAGAAGACCAGTGTTTTGATCCCATGTTCAAGTAATACTGTAGTGCACATAATTTCTAAATTATGAGCCTTATTTTTACTTTAAATCTTTTCAGCTGGCTGATTTTTTTTTTTTTTTTTGCTTTAAAACAACAGGTATTTTTACAATACATGAGTATAACATAGAAAGTATTCAGTTCCTTTCAATGATTTTGTTGCTGGATGTAGAGACACGACACTAGCATCTAGCAAGCAAATACATTCCTGTGGTGTTTTCAAAAGCATATGAGAAACCACATGTTTTCATATGAAAACAGCTGTTACCATGCATATGCTTTCTGAGATAGAGTAACACTTATTAAGAGGGCAAAGCAGGACCACAGCTTGTCTTCTAAGTTGAATAAAGCTGGCAATAACTGTCTCTTTCAATGTGCAGTGGCACTGAATGCAGATATTGCCATGTGGAGTTGTAACTGGAAGGAGGGAGAGAGATTAACGTCTACAGTCTGCAGCTTGGAAGAGACAATATAAATCTGTGTCCTGCTTTGAGCTGTGAATGCCTCTGTAGGAGTTATAGTAACAGACAAATTAGCATAATGTAATTGGCTGGCAAGGTCAGCCCCTCTCCAGGAGCATTAGCAATGTTTACTGTAAGAAGAGACAGACCAAGTATTGTAGGGTAGTACATTGTCTGTCCTTTTTGAAGGAAGAATAATCATTTTGGACTCCCTGCATCACAGACTTTACCATATCTTATTAAAATTCAGACTATCATATTTCTGCCTTAAAGCAAATAATCTAATAGAACAACAAAGTATATTCTCCTATCGCACAAATCTTTATTCTTTTTTTTTTTTGCTTTGAACCTCATTGAGTTTACTTTTTTTTTCTTTCTTTCTCTGTTGAATAGCTTTTTCTCTGGATGCTAAACTTCCATATGCATCCCTGCCAATACCTAATAAATCTTGTTGAAAGAATTAAAATTTCAGGTCTTATTACATGGGACACAATTAGTAAATCCAGATAAACTTATCAGCTTTCTTGTTTGACTCTTTGAAAATGTAAAACTCTGGGCAAAATTCTGGGCCAGCTCTAGAAATCCAGACTCACTGAATTCAGGTTTGCAAACATTTTCAGAGCTGTAGGTGAGAAATGTGAGATGATGTGTTTTGAAGGAGACCTTCCACTGAGTCACAAACAGCTCTGGCTTTTCAGCCTTTGTTTTCAAATATGAAAATTTGTAGCAAGCATTTGAAATGAGTTCAAGCATTCAGTTATGAAATGTTTGGGAAATGGCTTTTAGAATGTCGTACAGGGGTCACATTGCCTTTTCTTATATAATCCACAGGAATGGTGAAGATGGTGGTATTTAGCAGCTATCTTCAGCTTAAGTCTTTAAAATACTGTCTGTGTCAGGGAGTTATCATTGTAATTTTCCTAGACAACTGGCAAAAAGGCTAAAACATACACAGAATCACCTTCTGAGCACTATCTTACTGGAAAACCTATTTCCTTTTGCTTAGACAGTGTGATCCAATGGATTTCCAGAGCACAGTCCATTCCATTGTCTTCTGGTGATGAAGAAAAAGCAAGCAGCAGTTCCTGGACTCCTCAGTAGCTATTTTTTGAGTCTTGTATATTAAAACTGTAAGTTAGATGAGTTGAAAATGAGCAGTGTTCAAGGGTTGAAGGGTAATATTGCTCTTCTTTAATGCTGACACCCAGGAGCTAGCTGTTCTTGAGAACAGGATTGGGGTGCTACTTGTTCAGGCTGGGTCCTGACCCTCTGCTCTGTCCTTCAACTCAACATTGCTTAGGTTATAAACCTATCCCACTGACAGCCACTTTGTAGGCAAAAGCTGCTGTGTGGAGGACAGTGCTCAGAATTAGCAGTTCTCCATGTGCAGCTAGGTTGTTGCTCAAGGATGCCTGCCCGCCCTGTTTCATTCAGTGCTTAGCTGAAACTCCTGCCTGAATTATGTTTTGCCTCCTTGAATGAAGTTATCTATTTGGCTGGGTCACACCATTATACAGGAGGATCAATTATTTATTACTTAGTAAAAGGAGCATTGTGGCTCCTCAGATGGAGTGAGAACTTTGCCAAGGCATTTCAGAAGCATGTGGTACTCTAAAGGAATGGTATGTAATTTCCCCAGGATGGCTCCACACCACATTTAATTAGTGTGACTGGAAGCGTGTACATCTGGATGATTGTCTGGTAGCATTATCAAATATAGTGCAGCTTGTTTGTTTTTCTCTCCATTTCCTCCAGTCAGAAAAGAAGCCGAGCCAAACATATCCCACATTTACAACTGAGAATTCACCCCCCTCACCACCACCACTACCATATAACCTCAGTAAGATTTTTAGCCTGACTCTTCTGAAATGGCTTACAATTTTTAGTACCCATATTTGGATGTACAGCCAGGAATCCTTTAATTGGATACAATTTTCTGCAGATGCTGAGCTCCCCTCTTCTGAAGAATAGATCCTGCAACGCTATCTGGACTTTCTGGACTTGAGTATGCAGTCATTATTCTCTCTTACTGATACACATGTCTTTCTCTCCTGTTTCCAGCTACCAAATAATTGTTCTTTGGTCTTGCAATTCTTCTAATGGTACTCATCATGTAATTATTTTCTGTATTGGTTAAAGTATCTTGATTATGATTTCTTGTCATTTTTGTGAGTTTGAAATGCATGCTACTCTAAAGTCCTGTGGAGTTCTTTTACAAAAAACCCCTCTTCTGCTCTGTCACTGCTGTGTTACATTGCCTTCGTAAGCACACTCTGTTGTCTCTCTGAAAGCTATTCCCCTCTTGTCACTTCTAAGCACTATGTAGTTGTTGAAGGTCTTTGTCCTGTTTTACATGTAAGGCAGAAGAATGTGAAGTAATTTGATCAAAGTCATGCAGTAAATGTGTAGAAGAGTGAGGAAAAGGATGGCTGTGCAGTTTGCTGTGTACCTGACCTGTAGAACACCTTTGCAGTCCAAGGAGTTATGTTTCTGATCTTTTCCACTGTCCCTGTCCTGGGAAGTTGTATGTCCAAGCTCCCTACCAGCTTGCTTACTTGTTCTTTTTCCCATTAACAATAGCTCTTCTTCCAGAGATCTCCATCTGTGTTTAAGACCAAGTCACATTCCTTTATCAGTGGACAGTCAACTCTGTTTCTTGCAAAAGGACCACTATTGATTTATCTTTCTTCTAAGCATGTTTATTCTCCTAGTCTTAATTTTTTTTTCCTGCCTGTCTGCCACTTGCTGAAGCTAACGCAGAGGTGGACAAGGGCAGCTTCTCCTCAACCAGACTGCTTACCAGCTTTGAGGATTGAGAGGACACGTTCTTGTAATGTCTCTTTGTCTGTAGCCCTTGCTGTACTCAGTAGAAGTGAACTTCCTTTAGCTAGAAGCGTATTTAAGTTTTTTACCTTCTGTGTAGACAGTCTGTTGGCCTTTCTAAAGCTTAACTTTTTAAACTCTTATGGCTACAAAGATTATTAATTTTTGCCTGAATGCTTCCAAATTACGTGCCTAATTCTATTTAAGTTCTTTCAGTCTAAGATCTAAACTAGCTCTCCTCTCCCAAAGCATCAACCTAAAATTGGTTGATGCAATTGTGGATCCTGCAAAACTGCATGATTGCCTTTGTGATATACTTCCCAGGAGACCTGGTGAATTAACTTGATATCTTGGTGTTCCTTTTATGATTTTCACCAATCAAAATGATTTTCCTACCAGCTCACTGGAAAACCCACTTCACTGGTTAAACCTATGATCTCTCGTATGTCGCAAACGGTTTGTCTGGGTGCTTTTTGAGACCACCATTAGCCTTCACTCCTGGACCCTTCCTAGCCTTTTGTTTGAGTGCCCATGTAGTCTGCCTGGCCCAACACAGCTGGCACAGTGGGTTGGGGGTAAGAGAATATTTAGGAGATGCATTTTATTACCAGGGTAGCAGCATTTCCACTTGACTTCTTAGTAGAAAAGTTAAGCCTGCTGGTTTTCTGCCTGAAACTGCCTGAATGGAAAATCGCTGGCTGTTTTGTTGCTACCATCCTTGCTCTCTTTACCAACGGCTCTGTCTAAAAAATGTTCTGGTCATTGAATGCAGTCAACAGCTAGTGCTGTAACTCATGCATGATGCCAATAACTTATGCCAGTGAAATCAATGATGAGAATTTCAAAGAAGCTTTAAATAAAATATAACAAATTTAAATGCCGAAGCGCTGTCTCTGTGTATTTGCTATTAACAGATTATAAATGGTTCGCATAGTGTTGAAAAGCCTAGTGCCTTCAGTTAGCCATATCAAAGGCTTGTTTAAAGCAATTCCTGGAGGATTGCCGCCCTCCCCCCTCCCAGCTTTCTGTTTCATGATGGATAAAAACAAAACTCCTTACAATAAAGAAAGGAAAACCAGGTTTTCAGCTACCCTCTGACTGGCCTCCAGATCTGGCAGCTGCTTTTGGACGTCTAATTGCTTGTCCTGCAAAAGTTGACATGCACCTACTTTGAGAAGGTTCTTTGAGTACCCACTTAGTATGTGCACTCTGATTTACAGAAATGAAATGATAGTGCTAGAAAAACTCAAGTAGAGCTTATAATTTTGTTTCTTTGAATTTTTTACCTATTTTTTTAAACTTTTCTGGTCTTCTGAATTCGTAGATAAGTACTAGATGCAGGGAAACAGTGCAAAATAATGGACAAGGAACTGGACTGGGAGAAAAGAGCCATTGCCTTGAGTCCTGATATTTGGCTGAACAAATCACTTTCTCTCTTTCTTCTTTCCACTTTCCTTGTTTTGTCTCTGGACTCTGAAGCTTGTGGGCAAGTGTTGTCCATCAATGTGTCTATACAGGTTTTAGCACAATAAGGCCTTGATTACAACTAAGGCCTTTAGGAATTACACCTAGTAAGTATCCTGGCAAATTTCTTTTCTTCTTTTCATGTTTCTTACCAGCCCTTCTCCATTTGAAATGCATGGCGAGCTCCCTTGTTTACAGCAATCTAATGGGACCATAATTCTGTCCCCAAGATAACATTACAGATATAAGCCAGTTTTGCCTTAGACAAAGTTCTATGGAGAATGTATTTTCTTATAAACATGCTTTTTATAAAAGGGTTTGTTGTTTTGTGTTTATTGGTGTTCCATCTGCTCTAGAGAATACATTTGAGAAAAACTAGCTCCAGCATGGCATATAATGTTTCATTAGCATGCATAACCTTGTTTATTTGCTTTTTAAAATTGTATTTAGAAAAGGAAATCAGTTTGCACCATTGACATGCTGCCAGGTTCCTGTTTATAAATGTCACAATAGGCAACTTAGAAGAAATGAAATAGTCAGTTTATGGCTTTTGCATGAAGAATGAGAGAACTGGGTAGAGCCAGGGAGCCAGTTGTACTCCCCCTGTTTTTTAGCCTCCCAATTAGCAGGACTTAATGTGGTGTTAGCACTCAGGGTTAGCAGTGCAAAACACCCTGAGTGACCCAAACTGGGCTTTGCACACTTAGTGTTACTGAAGTTTAGTTGAACAGAAGAAGCTCTTTGTTCTATGTTGCTTTAGTGGCTATCTTGGACAAGTAATTGTGCATGAAACAAGCAACCCTGAGGAAAAATGGGAAATATCTGTAGGAAACTTCAAGACATAAGCATGCAATCTGATGTCATCTTTTCCCATAGAGAAGCTATTTCCTTTCAAACTCTGGTGAGACCAATCTTCCAAAGTTTCCTTCTTCTTTAAAATATGTTCCTTTATATCACTTTTTTTCCTTAGCTCTAGTAAGTGGTTTATCATGGGTACCTCTGCATATGTATATATACAGCATGTATTGCTTACTCTCTGTGTAAAGAAGGCTTTGGGTGTTACAAGCATAGTCTGGACAGACATGCTGTAAAGGGCATGAGAAGGGTAGTGGGGGAAGAGGGGAGGGAATTGTGGAAGACAAGGGTCATCTTTCAGTATTCATTTCTACTGATAATTAGAGGGCACCACTGAATGACTGTAATTAGATCATGTCAAAAAAATTAAGATAAAAGACCAAAAATTCTAAGTATCCTGCATTTTGTTCATAGTATCAGAGGAGTCAGAGCATTTGCTTAAACCAGTAGCCAAAGTGGAGGGCAGGCAGGGAGGTTTCTCCTGCCCGTGGAAGAAGTTCATGGGCATTTGCCCGTGAAGGTGCGAGGAAGGGACCGGGGGAGGTGGCAGTGCTCCCTGGGTGCCCGAGGGGCAGAGGCCCGGCGGGGGCAGCCAGAGGTTGGCCTGCAGCACGAGCAGCATTGCAGAGATTTTGTGCAGGGCTGTCATCCTTCAGGCAGCGGCCTTAAGAGGATTAGTAGTGCTTAAATTGGCCCTTTGGACTTTGTGTTATAGTGGTGACTGCTAGAGCCTTGAGATGGCTTATACCTGGCTTAGCACTTCATATGTCTGTCCTGTGTCTTGTGCCACGCTGCTTAGCAGTGCCATGTAGTTTGCTGGAGATCAGCAGATGCGGTTTGCATCACTCAGTGTATCTCAGAAAGTCTTTCTGATAACATAGGAACAACTATTGAAAGAAAACAGGACAAAAAATTATTTATGAGGGGTGTTTTTTTTTTTTTTTTTGGTTTGTACCTCTTGAGGAGCAGCCAGAAAGTCTACGTTTAAGAATAATCCCTCCTAATTTAAAACAACAAGGAAGTTTCCCTGCGTGTTCCAACACAGATATTTAGGATAAAAGTTTTCAAAGCTCCTGCCAGCCCCAGTACACAAGTCTGATCCATTAATTAACAGTAATTGTCTAAGGCTCCAAAAACAGAAGACATTTTGAAAAAAAGACAAGGATTACTGAAGTTCATAGATACCTTTAGAAATGTTATCTTTTTTGTCAATAAATTCTAGTCACGGTGCTCCAAAGCCGTATTTGGGTGGCAGTTAAACTCTGGTCTGTGAACTGCTGGTGGTCGCAAAGCTGTGGTAAGTCATCTGCATCTGGTCTGTGGAACCATCTTGCCTTAATTACACAATTTATGATAAGAGCACAGAGTGCTCTGTGTGAAATTCAGAGGGTTGACAGAGGTCTGTGATCCAAAAAATTGGAAGCCAGTGGCTGAGACTGATAAGTACAGATTCAAAGCTTTATGATTTCAGTGAGAGCAATGTTTCCCTTCTTTCCCCATCTGCCTATCATTACTTGTCATTCTTGAGTAAGGAGTTTAATTTTTCTTTACATTTTTACCCCTTTGGAGATCAGGTTGATAACATTTGACTGAGCAGTCGTGCCTGGGGTTCAAGAAGTCAGATATACCCATATCTCCAGTGTGGTGTGGATAGCTAGCTGGGTCCAGTTCGGGGGGAGACTTTGGATGGGGGGCTTGGGGGCAGGGAAGAGTCTTTCTCCATTCTGGGCTATATCATGCCTGCTGTTTCTTGTAATGTGCCATTTTTATCAGGTAGCTGTTAAGTGAGCATTTGCCTTTCTTTGAAATATTTTGAGGAATAGATCCTTTGGCATCGGTTGTGTATTTTTGTGTCAGCCTCATTCAGTGACTTCATACCTCTTGCTAACTAGGGGAGTTAAATGGATTTTAGCAGTCTGCAATAAGATCTTCATAGTGCTTTGTCCTTATGCTTAATGTTACTACACAGCATTTTCCAGAAGTTCCTTTCTGTGTCCTCTTTTTTTCTGCTTTAATGCTTTTCCTCATTCAAGCCCTACAGATGTTACAGTTTAAAAAGAAGAGGAAAAGGTATTGCATTTCAGTCTCCACCAAGTTTACACTCACCCATCTCTTGCATAATGGAACTTTCTCCTTTTTTTTTTTAAAATTTAAATCTTGATAATAGACTTTCTTTTTCCTGTAAACCTTCAATTACATTAGTAATATAATTCATTTTTTATCTCTGTTTTCTTCCCTAATTCCTCATCTGTGTTTACTGGCCTTGAGTGGGCAGCAAGCTTAGTTCTGTGCTTATGGCAGTTTAGATTTTGTATGCCAGTTACAGATGAAACTGTTGTGATGGGCTGGTGTGAGGGTGTTTTCCTTCCACATTGATCTGAACAATGAGAAAATAAATGAATTGGTGCTGTTTCTGGGGAGACGTGCTAAATTTTGTTTTGGGACTATCTTTTTCTTCTGTCAGGAGAGAATTCATAGAGCCTCAGTAATTTTGATGGAGATGATATATGATTAAAATAATTTTGAAGCCTGCCATTATTTGCCACATTTAATGTATAAGTTTCTTTACAATGATGTCTTCCAAGTTTTTAAGCTGGCAGGTTCTTTGGTTGTGTAAGCAGTATATGCAGTGTGTCACTGGAGGCTTCCACTCATGTTTTTTATGTATTGTGAAGTTAGGATCTCAGTAATCAGGCAAGATATTACTGTGCACTTCTTAAAAGCATATATGAAACTGCCATTTAAATGTGTTTTGTCTTAGAATATTTGTCCTTGTTAAAATATATTGATATGTATTATGTTAATATATGTTAATATATGTTAATATATATTGAATAGACAGTCTGTATAAATTCTAAAGTACTATTGTATATTTGATTTCTCTCTAATTTTTTTAAGTTGATGCTTTTTTCTTGAACTATGGGAAAATATTTTAAGTTGCTATGCAGCAAAATATAGATGCATGATTTTTTGCATAAAAAAAAGACGTGCAAAACCTGTTTTTTAGTGTTTAAATTACCTACATTTTTATTTCATTTTTTTAATGGAAAATACCTTCTGACTTGGGAATTTATGTTATAGTTTGCAGAATACCTTTATGTAGAATTGGTTGTAGGTTACAGCTCTATTGATCTGAAAGCTTACATGGAACAATCCTGAATGGTCTGCAGTTTGTGTAAAACTGGTGTTTGCAATTTTTAGTAAGCCTCACAGTTAAAAAATAATAGTAGGAAAATAAAAACAGACTTTGGTTCAGAAACTAGATCTTATAGTTTAAAACCACAAAGAAGCTCTGTTTGAAATTCAGAACGTTACCGTAGATCATAAAGGATGGATCAGTTGTCTCCATCCTTTGAGTTCAGTAGATGGTGGTTAACTTCAGGTGGTGCTGTGTGAAATGCATGGGTGTTACTCTGGAAGAACCAGGGTTCAGGGGAAACGGTGACTGCCTGGGTGTATTTTGCCTGTGTCTGTGTAGCTGTCATTTCTCTGCTGAGCTTGCCAACAGGGTGTGTGTTCTTGTGGAGTGATGTGTAATCCTCTCCACCAGAACATGGAAGCATGACTACAAGAGGTTTTTAGCCTTTAGAAAAAATAAGTGTGTTGCCTATCCAAACTTAAATGGTTGCACGTGGGAGAAAAATGCTCAAATGTTTTCTTCTAAGTCTGAAGCTAAAATGGGTCATGAAGTATAACTGGGGAGAAGTTAAGATGATGATGATCTGTACACTTTCCTCCTGCAGCCGGAAGGGTTGAGAATGAGCACGTTGATTTAAAAGCAGTTTGAGGATATGATTTGTTGCTTTTTGGTTTATTTGTTTGAATGTTAATACTGTTGGAGAGTACTGCATGAGCACATGGGCAAGGCAAGCATTTCTATAAAAGCTCTTCAGTGTTATAATCCTAGTTTCTGTTTCAGTGGGAGTGACTGGAAACTTTAGTGAGGATGAAATTTAGTCCTAAAGGACATAAATTCCTCTTCATATATTGGATCTTAATTAAGATTCACTAAATAAATCTTAAGGCATGTCTTTTGTGTCTCTGCAGCTCCTGACATATGGGTGGCCTGTTCCCTGTGCGAACACTTAGGTTCAGTTTAATAAAATAGATAATAATGATGAGCTCATATGCCCTCTTCTAATGCTGAAGCACAGTTGAGAAGATGCCTGAGAAAACTCTGAGTGTGTGTGGCTGTCATACTCTCAGATTATGGACGGATCTTGGGAATATTAAAAGCAGAGGCAGAGCTCAGTCATTGCTGTGTCATTGCTCCCGTAGACTTCTCTGAGCTGGAATGCTGGGAGCTCTACACCTAGTATCAAATAATCTTTACCATCTGCTTAAGAGATGGAGAATAATGAAAAGGGGAGTCAAAGGAGATGTTATTCACAGATGCCTGGTAGAAGAGCATGAAGAGCTCCTTAAAAGTAGAGCTGGAAGCAACCTAACCAAACAACAATTCAACTAGAAAGTGGAGGTCTCAGTTTCAACCAATATTGCTGAATTTTTCCTCTTTCTATAAGGGCCCAAAGTCAAGTCTGCAAGGAGCTTGTTAATATTCTATCCAGATCCATTCAGAATCAGATGCAGAGCTCAACACATCAAAACCATTTTGGGAGTTCTGAAGACTGCCTGCATCACACGTGCAACGAGCCTAGTCTTGCTGTGCTGGTGATACAGAGTCATTCTGCATGTCATGATGCATACGGCGAGATCAGATAGGCTTAGTGTCAGATCTACTGTGCATTACCTTCCTGCTGTCTTTCAAAGCATACTTATTGTCCTTAAAGTATGAACTTGCTTGAACTTCTCTGTAGATTCACAAGCATCTCAGTGATGTAAATTATTCTGAGATTGCCTAATCCTTTTCTTATGAATGTCAGAGTCATGCTGAGTTTGACATTTTGTTGGGAAACCTTAGGCTTTCACTTGGCGACATAGTACACGCTTGCCCAACAACAGTGCTTGCATTACTGAGAAGAATGGACATCTGAAAGCATTGACAGGTTTTCACTCTGCTTTTACTTTCCATGCATCACATACTCAGCCTACTTTTTGAAAAGATGCAGTTTATTGGAAATTGTTAAAACTTTGAAACAGTGCTGGAAGTTTATGCATGTAAGGTAACAATTACACTGTCTTATGGGCAAACAAAATTTTCCATATCCATCATAATTCATCTGTTTGTACCTTAGAGAGCTCTGTAATTATAGGAGAAAATGGAAAGAGAAGGAAAAGAGAAAGGAAATACTTAATCTAGCAGCACAGGAATCTGATATAAAATCTTTAAGTTCTGCCCTGCCATGGTACAACAAAGTCCAGTAAAACTCTGGGCAAGTGCCAGGGTACCACTTGTCTAAGGCTTGTGATGGATTTCCATCCTGTCCATTCCCCAGCCTTGCAGACTCATAGCACCGTACATACTTCCTTTAGAGATCACTTTAGGAAGTGGTAGTGTTAAAATATTTGCTGCACATGGATAGATATTAGATCTGTTTTTGCAAAATCTGGCCATGATCAAAAGCATCATTGCAGGCTTGAATCCTGAGCTAGATTTGGCTGTATATATATTTTTTTTTTAACTGAACAGGTTTTCCATCAGAAACCAGTAATCTGTTGAAGAAGTGACATTTTAATAGGAAAGTGGTAGATGAGGGAGAACTTCTTTGGAGAAGTTTTCATATATCTAAGGTTATTGCCATTCTACTGTGCTATGAAATATTACAGTTAAGGTCCTTGGTCTGGCTTCCTCTTGTAATTCATGCTCCTTAAGTGAATACTTAAGTGAATAAGGAGCTTCTAGACCTGATTCATAATGGGTAAATTATTTACTGGAAGAGGAACTCAAAGGTGGGTCCTCTTCATTCCAGGTGAGGTGGTCTAACCATGCAGCTGTAGGCAGCACCTCTGCCTCTTTATGTGTTAATAAAGACCAGAACAACTCCTGTAAAAGAAACAGAGATCCCTGTGTCTACACTGTCCTGGGAAATCACATGAAATATATAAAATTGGGAGATGAGGGGATAATAGCTAATGCCTTCAATTGGGGTCCCCTAATTATTTGCTCTCCTTTTCCATGAAAGGTTATTATTTGTTTGGCTCATAATACAATCTTTCTTTTAGATCTGGGATTCAGTGTCTTGTCTGCTTCTTCTGTTTTCCACATTTGATCAGAGCTCTGAGTTTCCTTTCTCACCAGATTTATCTACAAATACTTTGTGGTGGTTGTGTGTGCTTCCTAGACAAATTGACTCATAAACTGGAATTTTGAATGAAATATAACTTTGCTTTTAAATCCCGAGTATTGCAGTGGTTAGGAAGGTGCTTTGTGTGAGTCTTAGTGGCTGTGTACATACTAGGATTATTTTTCTCGTTTTCCTCAGCCTAGCATAAGGTGACAATGGAAAGTTTCTTTTCCTCTTGCTGCTAACAATTCACACGTTGATGCCTGATAGGAAAAATAATGCTCTCAAGGTTACCATATTTTTCATATGCATGCACTGTGGCTTATCTCTGGCTTGAGAGTTTTGTTTGTTTTTAAACGCAGGCCAAGTCAAACCCTGCGGTTTAGCAGCAGTGTGTTTTGTGTACAGGCCTAACAGGAGAGCAGTCCTGTTCCATGATTTCTTCCTTAGCAGTATCCCAGTCTCTTGGGTTGTTTGCTCAGTGGATATGAGTTATCTGTGAACTTCTTTTTTTAAGAAATTTTTAAGATCTCTGAGTTACCTGAAGCAAAGGTTATATATGGGCAAATACAGTGTTATTCTAAGCCTCTGGGATATTATTGCTCTACCAAATCTATGGAGGCTAATAGAAATGGCTGTTTCATGATGTGCTGTGTACTGTTTGTTACTTTGGGACTGTAAAACTTGATTTGCTTGTCATTCTAAACAGACACAGTACACAGTAAACAGCTCACGCAGTAAATCCAGGTGTCCTGCACTCATATCGTATTAATTTAGGAGAAATATGTGCTAAATATCCCCATTATAAATCACAAGACACAATCACAGAAGAACAATTAGTCAACTTGTGGGTATTTTTCCATTTATATTGCCCTGTGAAAGTAAATATTTATTTTTCATTTCTTTATTGTTGGTTATAACAAGATCTATTGGCTTGGGATTTACCAGGAGCCAGTAACTTTTCATGTTGTTGATACTTTCAGATTTCTAATAGTATTCCTGTAGAACAGAAAACCAAGATAAGACATTTATTTCTTGTACTTTTCTTCCACCATCTCCCATTTCCCTTCTTTTTGCAGAATATCTCCATGCATAACACGGTTGGAGGAGCAATGGCGGGACCTGGATCCCACCAGCTGACAAACACAAGGATGCCAAACCATGACACCAGCGTTGTGATTCAACAAGCCATGCCATCTCCACAGTCCAGTTCTGTCATTACACAAGCACCTTCCACAAATCGGCAGATTGGGTGAGTCCATTTCCATTTTCTCATTTCTCTGGTTCTGTCTCCTGCAGCTGCCCGTCAGACCAGATGTTGTCCTCATGGTTCTTAAGGTCCAGCTACATGCAGGACCAGATGTTGTTCTCGTGGTTTTTGAGGTTACAGAGTTTGCACTTGACCCTGCCAACATAAGCAAGGATGCCTGCAGCACACGTTGCAGACTATGGGGAATGGCCAGGTTACTCCAAATGTGGCACCCCGCTTCAAAAAGGATGGAATGCTCTACTTACTGGGAAGTCCTGCTTTCTCCATCCACTTTTTTGTTTTTATCTTATGAACATACTTCATGGTTTTTTTATAACTGCTCTGGGAAGAAAGACAAAGTGTTTGTGGAGCTGATCCTTTAACTTCCTTCAGTGGGAATTCTGGGTGTTCTATGGGATTGAGCTATTTCCTATGTCCTCTGGTTAACTGAGGAATGCTGGAAGACAAAAAGGCCGTCGAGATAAATAGAGTTTGTCACAGTGTGAACAGTTGGTCAGTTTGTGATGATAGATCCATATTTATTACCATAAATTGACAGTATGGATGCTTATTGTATTGGCTTGAATGCCAATTGAGTGCTAATGTTTGGAGAACTGTGTGAACAAAACCATCCATGTTCAGCATACCTGGTTACTTCCAGCAAGTATGAGATCCTCATAAGTCACAAGAACATGTTTTTAATTGTACAGTAACTGCTTTGATGGCTTGAGGGTACAGTTTTTCAACACACAGCTCTGAGAATTTTGCATGAAAATGTATGGATAAAAAGATATATATTAGTGGACTAAGAAAGAAGCAGCAGTCTAGATTTGTTGTCTGTCATTGTAATTTGGGCACATCCATTATTTGATAAGTGTGAAAGCAGTCTCTGTCCCCAGTCATTGTCTAAATAATTGATGATCAACTTACAGTCTTTTCAAAATAAAACCAAAAGGTGAAATCGTGGCATTGGCAATTGAAAATCCAGTTATTCTTGAGTTTTCTTTCAAGATTCTTGGTGTAGACCACAGGCTCTGTATCTCCTGTGGTAGCTGGGATGGCCCATGGCACTGAGCTCCGTGTTATCCAGCCATTCACAGAACACAGATTCCATCTGCTGCCCTAGTTTTGTGCTCCTGGCCAAGCTCCTCTATTTTGCTTTTTACTACTATTTCAGGATTTGGTTCTTAATATATAAATCTGGTAAGATGGGTCAGGTAAACGTATTTGATGGATGTGCCCTTTGTATATGTTACATGTTGACAAAACACAGTGTTCACTGAGATTTCACATGCAATACCATTTGCCTGTGAATCCAGCAAAATTGTTGGCTTCTATGTGTCCCATTCTGCTCAAAGACAGGGGGCTGGGAGAGAGGGAGGGAGGAAGAAACAGTTTCTTTTTCAGTTTTAGAAAGAAAAACATTAACTAATGCCATTATTTGCGTTAAGAATGATTAAGCTCCTGTTCAAATTGTGACTTAATAGGTCTAGTGGTAATTATGATCCTAATTAAAAGCATAAAAAAACCCCAAACAACTTTTAATACTCAGTGGTGAGGTGTTTTATGTAAGACTGTACTTGGCTTCCAAACAATTGTTTCTATATAATGAGAAAAAAACTGCATGTGGTTTTGCAAGACCCTGTCAGTCAGGTTTTAGGTTTGTGTTGGTTCAGGGCCACAGTGATTAGAATCTCCAAAGTTGGAGAGGTTGAGGATAAAAAGGCCTTTTCCTAGTCAGCGGTGTGTCTCATTTGGGAAACTTTGTCATGACATATCTTAATTCTTCCCTGTGACTGAATCACACAAATGTTTCCTAAGTCTGAGTCTAAAGCTGCTTTATTGGGAGGCATTTGTCAGCATTTTAGTCTCTGTGCGAGTTGGTGTGTGAATGAGACTTAGGGTGTTACCTCCAGCATACTCTGTTCCCCATTCTTCCCTCTTCCTAGGAGGTTTTGTTTCTTGTTCATGGTGTGTCCCAGGAGATAACTGCCGTATTTTCAACTTCCTCTACTTGCCAAAGTATTGAGCATCCTTGTTTGTCTTCTCTTCCTTCAGTCTGTGGTGTCTGTTTTACTTACTCAAAGAACATATCTTGTCATTTCCATTTATCTTCATCTTATCCTTCTAAATATGCTAAGAATTATATCCACGACTCATACTTGAGGAATACAGCCTGGACAATGGTTTTAGTATTAATCAACTGAAAAAAAATCCAGATGAATTCAGAAAATGTTTGAGTTCCTCAAAGTTTGGTGGTTTTGATTTGGCCTTGCAAAGTTGAGATTTTTCAGCTATTTAACTAGCCCAAATTCTGAGGTGCTCAAATAGTAGGTTTTGGTTGAGTTCCCCTTTTTAAAAAAATCATCTGAAGCTGCCTCAAAGGGTAGATGAGTCCTTACCATGAAGAATTGTGCCAGGGAAAATGCCTTTTAATGAGCAGTAAAACCAGCAGAAAGAAACTGGGCAAAACTCTCACTGAGTTCTGTAAGAGTAGGATCAAGCCCTGAAGGTTATATAGAACCATCTTGTAGCAATATTCTGATTTTTATCACAACCACAAATATTTTAGTGTCAGACTATGGCCAAGCCACCTGCAAATGTTTATGATGGCCTTGCTCCAATGAAAACAGGGAACAGCAATGAAAGTCTTCATTTAGCCCCTGTTTGTAGGCTGTGCTCTAGTAACAGAGAATGGGACCCACCTGTGCCCGCACACAGCTCTTTTCATGGTGAGGAGTGGGCGAGTTTGTAGCTGCTGACATTCCCAAGGGATGTAATTTTTCCCTACTTTTGTTTCTCCTTCTCTTTCTTTTCCCTCTCCCTCTAACCTTTTCCCTTCCTCCCTCCCTCTCTCCCTCCATGCCTCTCTTTTTCCCTATCCCCTACTCTGGGGGCTTACATATAAAATGAGATATTGACACAAGGCATGGGAAAACATGAGAGAATGTGCATTGTTGGGCAAGCCTTACTGGCACAGTGTATATCCACACATTGTTTCAGGTATTAAGCTTCAACTACTACTGAACAGGCACCCAGCCAGATTAATCAGATAAAGAGAAGAGCATGAAGGTTATTAACTTAAAAAATAAGACAGGGTGAAGTCCCACTTTCCTCCCACTGTGTTCCTTTTGTTGAGAACAAACAGCAACATTACCATTCCAGCAAGCTGGCAGGTTGGTGTAAAGGTCCCAGATAGTATTTATGTGGTGAGGCAGTCTCTAACCTCCTTGCCATCCCTCCTCCCTCCCTGCCAAGCCTTCAGCATGTGGGAGGAATGCTGGAACTAGTAACTACTTGTGCTGATGGAAAATCAGTTGAGGAACATTTAGCAGTGAAGGGTGTCTTTGGCTGATTAATAGCACATCATTTCAAGATAAGATACACGGAGGAAAAGCAGTATGGCATATGGAGGAAGGCAAGAAAAAATGATATAAGACATACATTTGTCAAAGGTATAGAAAAGCAGATAAGCTGAATCGGCTCAAGATATGGGACTCTGAACTAGGCTGTACGATAGCAGTGATTGTCTTCTTTTTAAAATAACTCCATTTTTTTTCTGTGACTGAGTATACAGTAGTGTGTGAGAAAATTCTGGTCAGACAAATTGGTGACAACACAGCGTGCTGCTTGCTCTATCTGGACACATCTTGTGCTAGGAAAGATGTGTTTTTCAGACTATCAAATACAGTTGGTAGCTGCAACCTAACAGCTCAGTGTTCACAGAGAAGGTAACCTGCTCTCAAGCTAGTTTTTCAAGCTATTAGTGGACATAACTAGTAATTATTCCTGTTTGAAACTCACTGGTACCACTCTGCAGCTGATAAAGAACATGGGTGGATGGAGGATTGTCACAGATGCAGCAAGCTGTTAACATTGTACTAAATGGAGAGTGAGAGTGCGTCCAGTTTCAGTGAACTCAGGCTCCAAAGTGGACATAGAGCACTAACCATGTGATGTAGATTATCTGTTTTTAAAGTGTTGTAGAGCATTTTAATTGAGATAAGATGGTCTTCTGGCACAACACCAAAAGGGAGAAATTGCAACCAGATTTGGTGAAATGCAAGCAGGTAGGAGAAAGCAACAAAAGGGGTTTGGAAGATGCCTCTGGTGCCTTGACATACTGAAGAATCATGGTACCAGTGGGAGAACAGATTTTCAGTCCCCACATGCAGCATTCATTTTAACATCTATACATCGCCTTACTGTTCCTCTCTCTTTCCTCTCATGATGCCACATGTGTCTCTCTGGTTCCAGTTTATCATCTTTTCAGGGGTTTGAATGCTTTTCAAACAGAGGGGCATGGGAAATGGAGTAGTCAGAAAAACTGACTACTCCATGCCTGTAGTGGGACTAACAGGTTTGGCGGCCTTGGCCGTTTGGAAAATGAAAGAAAACTTCTCAGTCTTAATTGGAGGGCCTCAGATGGCAGAAGGACAGATCTGTCCTGTGTCCTGGCAAACACGGGATTTTCACCATAGCACAAGCTATCTGAGACTGCAACTGCTGTTGAGTTCTCAGAGTATCCTGCTATCATCCTTCATATCTTAAGGAAACAGAGAAGACTCCTGTAAGAGGCAATCACAGGCAGAAACCCGTCCCTAATGCGGCTAGTTCTGGAAGGCACTTGGAATAGGTGGGTGACTGAGAAGGGTCTTTGTACAACCTCGAGAAAGTCTCTCTTTAAGCTCTTAGTAAGGTGGTGGAGTGTGTGGCATCAAAGAGGCCATGGAATGATGTGCTTTTATTAAATTCAAAGACTAGCTCCCTTTCCAGAAAATCTGTGATGAAAGCCTCTGTTCCAACTCATGTATTTGAACTGAAGTACCACAGTATGTTGTGAGATGAGAAGAAACGTGCAGTGAGAGATGAAGTATCTAATGACCAGTCAGTCCCTTGATGAAGTCCATTCCATAGCCTTGGTTGTGCAGGATGTAAGAACATCAGTTAGATCACTGGAAAGGGGAGGAAAAGGAAGAGGTGGGAAGAGAAAGCATCTGACGGTGTCATTCTGTCCAAATTTTATTTTTTCTTGTCTTTGTACTAAAGGTTTGGCTTTAATTCCTGTTTAATGGTCCTGCTTGTTTTTCTTCTGTTTATGCTAAGACATGTTTTCTGTAGTCCCTTCTACCACACTGACCTTGGCCAGCCTTGACATGGAATCCCATCAAGCTACACGTGAGCAGCAGCCACAAGTCTCTGGGAAGCTCAGGTGAAGTACTTAGGAAATTATTACAAGTGCACCATTCCCAGAAACAAGTTGTCTCATAGCTTAGCTTAATAGAGAGGGTGATGAGGGAGGAAATGAGCTGGACTCTCTCAAGCTGTTCATCTCTTTTAGCAAGCTGCTGCCCAGGTCCACACACTGACCTGCAGGCTCTGTCTGTGATGTTTAGAAGCTCTGTCTGCTCTCCAACCTCCTCTGTTGTTGTTTGCATTGCATGTTCAGGACTTGCTGACTCAATTTTTCCCCATAATGCTGAGTCAGGAAGAAAAAAAGCAAACAGCACCAGCCTGTGCGTCAGGCACAGCACAAACAGGTGGTTGTTCACAACATCTCTCTTCTGTCCTCAAGAACATACTCCTCTGCCTTACCAAAAACGCTTTCTTGCTGTAAGGTCAGGTCTAGGAAGGGGCTGGAAAGTTCTGACATATATCAAGGTGACTTTTGAGGGACTGAAAGGAGGATCATTAGCCAGGTAATAAACAGCCTGTCAACCTGAAATGAAGAGAGTTTAGTGTGTTTCTTACCTGACTTGATGTCAACTATTATCCTGAAAGTTATGCACTTGTTATACGTGTTGGTTAAATTTATTAATGAACATTATATTTTACACCTCATACTTTCTACTCGACAGAAGTCCTAAGTTTGTTAGAAATGTTGTTTCTACAACAGCAAAACCAAAAAGTGTAAGGGATATTGTGTGACTGGCTGTCCACTGACTCTTACTAGGATTGTTGTCTTGTGTTATGAGAAGAAACAAGCCGTCTCTCTCCTGATGGTGGGTTGAGATAGGCAGTGAATCCATGCTTGAGCCAATTCTCATGCAAGTGATTTCTAAGAAATGGATCGTAATGGTTTTGTCCTGAAAAGCTTGTCCCATGCAAGAACTATAGGAAAACAAGGTCAGAATAGTGTACTACACCCATAATTGTATCTGAACAGAAATACTGAGCTTTCATAGGCGTTGGTTGGCTCTCACATCAGAGAAAGTCATAAATAGGACTTATATATGATATACAGAACTTGGAGAATCTATCATTGATTCCTTAATTTTAGTGGTTGGTATCTCTTACATACCTCCTGTATATATATAATACACACCGTATAAATCTTCTTTAAAGGTGTCATCAAAATTTATGGGCAGAGCTTCTGATTTATATGACTCTTTGAACTAAAACAGATGTAAAATCATTTTCGGATGGAAGAGGATCTCAGAATTGCAGTGGGTTTGATATGACGGATCAAGCTTCCCTTAGACCAGAAAAAGATCATTAGGGCTCTGCATAGCCGAATCACATAGCTCTGCTCTTCATCACAGGTTTGTGCTTAACATGCCCCAATGCATGATTCCAGTATGTGTTTTATCCAAGTGTCAGCCTGTTTGACAGGTAACTAAGCCTCAGTAAAACACTAACTCAAACAATACAGACTTTGTTTGGTGTAAGGCTTTTCTAAAAATTTCTTTTCATTTAAGAGAATAATTTGCGGGTTCCAGAGAAGTAGCAAGATTTGGGATGCTGTCTTACACCATGTCAGTTCAGAGAACGGCTTAAAGCTTTGTTGGGGGTAGCACAATGGCTGTAATGAGTAAAAAGTGAAGACCTTCATATGAGAAGAACTCTGATAAAAGATTAGTTGCCCACTGAGAAATTATGTTTGTATCTGTTTCAATAAGATAATCGGCTCTGATGTGCTGAACAGGGAACACGTCGATTTTACATGGTTTGTGTTGCCAGTGTCTTTTTTGAACACTTTCAAAGGAATATAGAAGCATACTATAAGTTAGTAAAGTGTTAATGCTTTGGGTTTTTCTTTCTCTTTTTCTTTCTCTTTTTCTTTTTCTTTTTCTTTTTCTTTTTCTTTTTCTTTTTCTTT
>NW_024581137.1:24662303-24677113 GCF_017639235.1 Corvus kubaryi | reverse complement strand
TCTTTTTCTTTTTCTTTTTCTTTTTCTTTTTCTTTTTCTTTTTCTTTTTTTTTAAGCTGGTACCTGGCTGCAAACCAATTACAATCATTCAGAGGAAAGCGCCTGAGGGAAAACACAGGAATTACAGACTTTGTGTAAAGTGTATGGATCTTATTTTACCGCCTGTAAAAGTAGGCCTCCTTATTAATTGATGAGTTGAGTTTTCAAAATCGTTGGTACAGTATAGTCCCATTTAGGCCATATATATGGTTCTATTTATACTTATGGACAGGCCAAATATGCATTTGAAAAAGAAAAACAACCAAACCAAAAAAAAAAAAACCCAAACCACCAACCATTTGAATCAAAGGCATGGACAAATCTAAGATGACAACATCACCAAAAATAATTCTTTACAAAAATGAAATTATGCTTGATTTAGAAGGAAAAAAATAATTTAAATAAATCTGTCATTTTGGAGACCTTCTAACAAAGTTCCATGTAGTAAACCATAAATTTGAATTCTCTTAGCAACATTTAGTAAAAAATTGCTGAGTTGAACAAGGAACTGATGGCTAGACAGAACCTGCAGGTAGATTGGGAGTGCAGAAAAAGTGGTCCTTGGAAGAAGGAACAAATTAGAGAGTGTGTTTTAGAAACATTTGCTGCTATGAGCATCTGTGTTCTGCCAACAGAGACGTTTATTCTGAGCTCACATAAATGAAGTGGAATTTTGCCAGTAAAAGAAGGGGTTGTGTTACTCTAGTTGTAGGATCCAGGTCCTAATTGGTTTATGAAATGAAGGGGGCAATCTTTGAGCTATTACCAGTTTCCTCTGCTGCAAGTGAAGTGAATCGCAGCTGTTCTGATAGGGTCCATAAAACTTGGTGAGGTAATAAAATGTTTGCAGTGAACAATTCTCAAAATGAGTGAAATCCAAATCCCTAGCTTATTTGACAGTATTAAGAGAATTGATTGTACTTCCTGGGGAATTCTGAATTTTATGTTACTTTTATCTAGTTCTTTAACTATAAGATCCAGGCTCACTGGTGCTGTAAATGTAAGGGCTCAAAGTAACATTCTTCTTTTTTAACCCTACAGATAGAAATGCAGTATGTACGTATATACATGTGTGATACAAGAAAAATCTGCGCTTGTTCTTAATTTTCTAATGTTTCTTGCTTGTACTTTTTACTTCTTTATACTTTTCTGTCCCCCCATCTCTTGCTCTGTTTTGGTGAGATTTAAAAAAAGAAAAAAGAAAGCATGGTTAGCATCAAATGATCCTATACAGAAATACTTGTAGTGCTCCTTCCTAGTCACATTATTTCTTTAACGGAAACAATAACTTTTGATCTTTTAAGTTTTCTTCAAGCAACTTAAAATTTTCTAAACCTGGTTAGAAGTCAGATATGGTAATTCTAACTTCTTAGCAGAGCAGTTGTTCTGAACCATTTGTTCAGTTCATAGTGGTTTTGACCTAAAGATCTTTGATGTGGATTCAAGTCCAAACTGACATTTTTGGTATCGTTGTATACATTGAGGAATTCACAGTTTTCCTTGAAAGCCATTCAGTGTTTTTATAGAGTTCTGTTGTTCTTCTCAGCATTCTCAGAATTAAGTATTTTTATGTGGGGCTTGGATGTCTTTAAACTTCTTTTGTTTTTCCTCTTTTTTCTCCCCATTATAGAAATGTCTGTGATTTCCCAGGCAAAGACAGGATGATTGCACCTTTGATAGTAAAATGATCTAAAAAGAATACAAATAGAGAACATAATGAGAAATTTCTTGGAGTAATGAATTGGGTTTCCAGGTTGATTAAGTCTCAGCTGGTTGGGCTTGCTGCTCACACTGCTGTGAGTATCCCCTTTCACACCTGAAGCTGGACACTTAGCACAACATCAAAGCTCCCCCCTTTATATCAGTCCTTGTGTAACACATGTTGCTCATCATATCTCAGACAGGCTGTTGCCTTAGGTGTCTGGAGAGTGACCAGCCAGCACTTCAGCCACAAGGTGCTGCTTGATGGGCCTCTGATCCTTTAAGCACTTTGGAAGGAAGTGCTGGCAACAGTGGAATATCTGGCTTCCTTTTCTGGCAGGTGGTTGCTCATGCCATATGTCCCTGGCTTGTAACATTCAGTAGGGTTGTCCCAGGTATGCCATAGGAAGATGCGCAAGAGATGCACAGATCTGAATGGTGATGGTCTCCTGGAGCTTCTGGGCAGAGCTTCATGCAGAAAGCTTTTCTGACATACTCAGGGCTAAAGCTTGTATTGTCAGCAAGTGGTTTTGAGCTGTTATTAGCAACTGTCCCGGGAGAGATGAACTGCTGACTTAACGTGCCTGAAGGAATCTCTCTTTGGGCATGCTGGACTTCATTAATTCATCATTGTTGTTGTGAGTTGTCGATGTAGCTTTTTTGGGCAGCAGATGTAAATTAACATAATGAAAGTGGGCAAAAGGCAGCAGTAGTTTTAAAATACTCAAACAAGAAGGTCTGTTAAGCTCAACAGTCTGTTGTGGATGACTGAGTCTGGTTGAAATACAACTACAACATTTGAAGATGTGAACTGTAGCTGATAACCAAAGGAGACCAAATTTGAACTGATTTCATATTATTTTACTCAATTTGTGCTTGTTTCAAGTGTTTTGTCTGAGATTATATGGCACAGGTTATACCAAATCCAGACTGACGATATGTAATCTGTAGATGCCAACTGGAGCCTATCAATACATACACCAAATGGAAGAGTTGTGTGGAAAACTTAACCTCTTTATAATTAATTTCCTTCTTATTCTGTTTTAGTCTCTTCTTTCTCTGCAGTCTGTTCCAGGATCACAGAGGAAAGAGACGCAGAGTGTTGTTGAATTTTTCTGATCCGTAGGGAATTAAAATAGGAAGCAGAATAATATTTCTACTGTGAAGTAGCAAAGGAAGTTGAAAGAAAACAGTCAGTGAGTTTCCGTTGTGCCATACTAAATGGATGTGGAGAAAGATATGGATTCTGGGCTCCATGACAGGAAAGAAAATCCATACTTTCTTCCAAATTTTCCTCTGGCCTCTATATTGTTCTATTGTTCCAATAAGAAATCTGTGACTCAGAGGATTTATTCAAAATCTATACAAAACATAATAGGCAAAGTTCATTCCAGAAGCCATCAAGTGAAACTGTATTTCTCTGTGGGGAAAGCTGGGGTCCCTTCCAGTCTGATCTTTTTCTGTACACAGCCTGGTAGCATGGAACTTTTTTGTTGCACGTTAATGCAACATCAAGGCTTGTGGGACCCTAAGTCCTATAAAGCAAATGCTAGAAACAATACTGGACACAAGCAGAACCCATAAATGCAGAGAGAAGCAAAAACCTGTATGTGAAAGAAAAGAGGGGTTGAGAAGAAAAGAGAACAAAAGCACAATCTGCAATCAAAAGGTGTCAGGTCTGCATTATCAAATATTGCTTTTAGCAACCGTTTAAAATACGGTGAGCCTATCCCATATTTCAAACCTCAAGGGAAAAAAAAATCAGTTTTTGTTTTGGAAGAAGCATCCTTGGAAATGTTCAATTTTCCTTATGACCAACTTGGGAAGCTGTAAGCTGTGTCCTTGAAGACAGTGTAAATGACTCCAAGCCAAAAAAAACGATTCTATGTTGACAATAAAACCCCACTACTGAGGTATACATTTCCTTCTTACTCCTCCTGCTTGCCCATTAGACGAACAGGAAAGTAGACACGCCCCTGCCATGTTTACAGGCCTTGCCTTGTTATTTGTATGATGGACAGAGAGCTAAGAGCTGCATTGCCAACACTTCTTATTGGAAAAACCTGGAAATAATTAAGGGACCTCATTTGTTATTGCTCGTACATTCACTGGTGGAAATTACTTGGGAGAACAGTTCTACTGGTACAGAACAGTGCTCAGTAACAGAACTGTAGAAAAATGACAAAGACAAAAACAGCTTTGGGGAATGGGATGTAAAATATATCCTAAAAAAATTTGCTACATTGGTTTTGAAAGGTTTTTTGTATGTGCGTGTGTGTTTTCTAGTAGAGAAAATAGAATGTAATTTGCCTGAACTAGAGGATGACTTGTAATGTTTTTACTTGTTACTGATTTATTTACTTGAATGAAAGTTATGAACTACAGTGGAAGTTTCAGTTGAGTAACATTCAATATTGTGTTATGTTATTTTATTACTGGGTCTGTTGAGTGTTCCTTTATTTGGTGTCTTCTTCCAAGAGCTATGAGCACTGTGAATCTTTTTCATGTTACTTTTTCAAAATCAAGGCTGTGCATTGCAAAACCAAGAAAACCAGCTACCCAGGCAAAGGGACTTTTAATATTTCAGCACACTGATCCTTTTCTACCTACATTTCTCCTGAGCTGTCTGCTTAATTCCAGATCTGCTCCGACAGGCCAATACAGGTCTTTGTTTACAAGTCGGGCCACAGGATATGAGGCGAGTGTACCTATTGTACAGTGCCTTTCTTCTTGTTGGGATATGATGTGCTTTTCTGGGTGGGAAGTGGCAGTACTGTTGTTTCACTCGAGTAAGGCATATGGCAGAACACAGTGCAACAGAGAGGAGCGTCGATGAGTGAATGAGGAGTCATTAAGGCAAAGCAGTCTATTGTCAAAAGAAAAAAATCAACAATTCCAAATCAGCTTAAGACCATTATCTGAAGATTTCAGGCTTTGTTGGAATTTCTGTTTGCAGTTGCTTCTCTTCTATGTAGCGTGTGTTGGATGCATTCTTTGCTGTAACATTTGCTGTGACAGTGTGAGGCATACATATGTTTGCATGCTCATGCAGTTTTCCAGGAGATGTGATCGCTTAGAGTTGCACCTACATGCTCTTGTTCCCTCCGCTCCTCTTGTTTTGCAGAGTTGCAAGGGGACACAATCTTTTACTATAAGTTGTGACACTTCTACTCCCAGTTCAGTGGTGGCTCCAGGGTTCAAACTTGCAGCCTAATAATGAACCAGGGTGAAGGGCTGTTACTGTCAAGTATAAAGCCATGTACTGTAACTGAGGGTAATCAGTTTGGATCGCGTTTGCAGATTCTTTGTATTAGCTTTATCAGGTCGGGCCATCAGAGAGCAGATAGACAGGTAAGACCAAAAGACCTCTGAACCCAATTAAAGTTGTACCACAAAGAAATCAAATTCATGTGGTTTACATTTCAGAAAGTTACATTTGGTGGGCTGTACTTACTTTTATTCTGTAACCTAATGCAGACCATGTGAACATTTGAAACGCTTTTAACAGTTAACCAGCTCAAATAACACAGAACCAGAGCAGCAATAAAGAATGAATTAAGAATGATTGCAACTAAAGCCAAATTTTTTTCCCTCATAAAGAAATATAAATGGCTGATATATTTAAAAACTACCATATATATAGTAATTTTGTCTTCAGATTTTAGCATGACAATAGCTATTGTCTTATCTTTTAAAATAAAAGTTTGGTTTAAAAAGCAATCCTAAACCCACAGACTTTTTTTTATTTGCAGAGTTTTGGGATGAGTTTGGATGTGGTGTGGAACCACTGATAGTCCCATTGATGCACACAGTTTGGGAATTGGTCATACAGCTCTGAGATAATCTCGAGGAGCTGACATTTAAAATACTTGGCACAATAAGAGCATGAGCACGAGAGGATTAAAAAAACAGGTATTTTATTTGCTGTCCACTTTCTTAAAAACCCATAGATGTCTGTGCAGCTTTTCATTTGCAAATACTTCTTGCTTGCTGACATTAGATAGGCCTTATATGTGGAGCAAATAGAGGTTCAGCTGGTGCAGACTATGTGTTCAGTTTTCCTATTTGCTAAACAAAGAGTCTGAATGAAAGTCCTGAAGCCTCCAGGAGACTAAGCTAGAGGTGGACAGTGCTAAATGTGCCTGTGTCCTGCATCTAACTTCAGGAAAGTGATGCGGTTTACATACAAATGGAAGAAAAGTGACTGGCTTTCCTAGCAGCAGAATCATTCAGTGGCATCAGTTTCCTCATTTTTGCTCTGTAACAACGAGTTTTCTGGACTTTAAGAGATCTTCTTGGTGTTTGGGAAAGAGATCAGGCCTACACTTCTTGCCTATGTGTTACATTCTGTCCTCAAGAAAGAAGTTCCTACAGCCCCACCTCTTTCCTAGGGTCTCCAAGACACTGAAGTGCAAATCTCGTGCCATTCTGCTTTCTGGCACAGAGCCACCTGGCTATCAGCAACCAAGCTCAGCTTCCTGGCTCTGGAGCATGATTGCTATCCAGGGTGGATATAGTTCCTTTCCTTCAGCAGCTGTCCTGATGTGCCTGTGTACAACAGCTTTCACTGCTCCTTGTGTGGAGCAGGCTGCTCTCCTGTCTATGTCCCCCCTTTTCCCATAAGCTTTTGGGGCTGATCTGGCAGAGAGGACATTCAGGCATGGGGCTCTCAATTTGGCCAGATTGAAAGCTAAGGTTATGTATCATCCAGACTCTTTTGTGGCTGCTGTTCTTCCCATGGGCCACAGAAGCTGTCCTTCTCTCCCTGAGCTGAGCACCTTGAAGATCTGTTGTCTTGCTTACTTTTCAGAAGCAGACAAGTAGAGAGGAAAGACCTGTGCGGATTTTTTATCTTCCTTTTTTTTTCCTTTTTCTTTAAAATCTTAGTTAAATAGGTAGCAAACTACTTGTTTTCTGTGAAGAAATCTTCCTTGTATCACCATTTCCAAGCAGTGGGTGATGTATTGCTCATGGAATGCAAGCTGTTTCAAGGTGTATGTGTGGGAAACGGGGGCTGCCATTGCCAATTCACAGAAGTGCTGGGACGGGAAGAAAATCTGCACCTCCACCAATGCACAGAGACTGTCCTACTATGCACGGACCAGAATGGGTGGAGTGGGAAGGAGCACACTCAGTTTTGTTATGTACTGGGTTTGGCAGGGTAAACCAAGATGCTTGCATGGAACTAGTAAAAGAGGGATATGTTCTGGGAAGGTTAAATGGCTGCTGCTTCTACTGCTGCCCTGTCACTCAAAAATGAAAATAACCCAGAAGACTTTGTGAAGATCTTTACAGAACAGAAACTGTAAATGGGGAAAACATTTGAGTTTTGATTATAATAACAACAGAAGATTCATCAAAGAATAGATCCCATCAAGTGGATGTTGGACAGAAAGCAGTGGCAGAAGTTATCAAAGTGCTAGTCTGGGCCTAGCGAAGTTCACTTTGGTTTCTTGTTCACCGCTGATTTCTTTTGGCAAATTTCTTGGTCTCTCTCAGATTCAGTTCACCAACTATAAAATATGAAAAGGAATACTCTCTCACTTACAGGAATGTTAAAATGAATTTAGGTATTACAGGAGCAGAAGGTAAATAGGTTCCTCTGATAGGTCTTGAACATTTGATGTAATTAAACATCAGGAATTTTACTCAGTGTATAGCTCTTTGCCACAGAAATAGAGAAGAATTAGGGTATTATGTAATCATGTCTAAAATAATGTGCTATTAATTTCCTGGAAGCTAAAATAAACTGCTGAAGATTCTTTAAACAGAGTGAGAAAAATGAGAATGCTTATACTAGACTTTCTCCAGGCATCATATTAATCTAGTCCCCACCTATGGCAGAAGGGTTGGACAAGATAATCTTTAAAGAACCCTTTCAGTGCAAATTATTCTATGATTCTGTGTTTTGCAGAAAATAAATTGAAATGGAAGTTAATTATCAGACATATTTATTAAAAGCAACAAGTGCTAATACACACAAAAAGTATAACTAAAAGTAATTTCCTTTAACTTTTCAAAATCAAGATAAGGCAAAACTAATAAACATTAAGATCTGCTTCAAAGGTGTTCAACATATTGAAGTGTAGGAAGGCTTTTGTTTTCTTTCTCTTTCTTCTTTTTCAATTAAAATTTGAACTTTTTCATTAATTCAGTGAAAAAAACATCCTCTTAAATCTGACATTCAAAAATCCTGTAAGGACTGATTTTTCTTCTGAAAAAGTATTGTGCTTTGGTTATTTTTCCTTTTCTCATTCCAATTAATTAATTCTATTATAGTAGCCCTCAAAGGCTCTAAACCAGACTCCATTATTTGCAAAATACTCAAAACAGAGTGTTATTTCAAGAGAAGTACAAGCCTGAAATCCTCTCTCTTGTCTTCCATCTCTCTATTACAGGCTTTCTTCTATCTCTTTAGAAGGTATCCATTCATTCATCATCCTTTGTGTGTGTGTTTTCCATGTTTTCCCTAGACTGGGCTATGCAAACAGTCTTAGTGGCAGAGAGACTCTGAGGAAGCTTTCCATCCTATTTTCTTTCCATTAATGAAAGTTATGAAGCACTGCCAATGTGAATACTGCCTGTAAACAAGATGTGCGTGAATTCAATGCACTTCCCTAACCCCTCTCTTCCATGGGGCGAGTTGGACACGCAACAGATAAAAGTGACGCTATGACAACAAACGTTGGAGGCATATCCATGCAGACTCTTTAAATGAGACAAAGCATTTTAGAAAAGAGGAGAATTAAGGTTTCCCATACATGCAAAAGAACTCCTTTTGCTTCCTCCCAATGGGAAGAGCCTGCTGAATTCCAGGAGTTTCTGCATTGCCTTCAATGGACAGGGTAACTGGAAAGGTGATTAGAGACCGTAGAAAAGCATGGCATGTGCTCTCATGCCAGCAAATGTGAGCTTCTCATTTGGGTATGAGAGCAGCAAGCTAAAAGAGTAGGAGAGGAAATCCAGTATGCTGTACCCTGAAAATATACAGCTTCTGTGAGCCGGGACACACCAAACACAAACACTGGACTATCCACCAGCCCTTCAAAGTAAAAAGCTTTCTAAAATGACTTCCACCTGGTGCGCTTCTAGGCTCTTAGAACAGATTTTTCCAAGAACGACCAAGTATTTTGGTTTTTTTCTAGCAAGATATTAGCAGCAGATGAAGAATTACACCTTCCAAACAATTAATGCAGCCTACGGCCTAGCCAGAAAAATCATTATTTCCAAAAAGTCCTATTGACAGAATGCTGCAGCAACCTTTCAAAGCTGCTCCCACATCCGATGACAACAACAATAAAACACTGTGCTATTTTTCTTACCTCATAAAGTTGTCATCTCAGCACAGCTAAACATCTTAGTTGCCACCCAGCCTGTAAACATCCTTATGTGAGGAAGGTTATCAAATAGGTCATGGAGAAGCAGCTCTCACATTATCTAGAGTATTATCTAGAGCCCTCAGGTTTCCTGGAGCCCTTTCTGTCTGGTTTAAGACATGGTAATGTTACAAAGACACAGCTATTTCTAAATCAGCTAGTCTCTGATTTACTAGCTTCTACTAATGGATAAAGACTAAGTGCTCAATCTAATCTGACCTTTCAGGCGTGCTGGCTGTCAGAGTGCGTTTGCAGTCACCTCTTCTATTTTAACACTGTCCCTCTAGTAAAGTGCAGAAATCTCAGAAGGAGAATACATTCCCTTTGGGTTACCAGCTTTAATTCTGTGCCCTTCACAACTTCTACTGTTAAATGTGGTAGATTCGGCGGCTGCTTCTGGGAATAGGAGCAAGCACTCCACTGTCCTAATCCTCCTCTAGCAAGCCCCCTTTCAAAATGTCCAGCAATGGATAGGTAGCATTCTATGCAGCATTTACACCAGTTTTATAACCTTCTTTAGTATCTATTTGCCATGCCAGCCTCTAGACTGCTGGCTGCCAGGCGCTCCCTCCCCTGCTTTCGTCAGTGTTACTAAAACAAGGAGACTGCACTGTCCTCTTCTGCAGATTCACTTTTAGAGGTTCTGTAATCAAGTTTTCTGACATTAAAATTGAGATTACATGAAATATGGATGCCTTGAAGTATTAAAAAATAAAGTGGGCAGGAACACTATCTTTAAAGATCAGCTTTAGCCATTTAGAAGCAATGTATTCCCAGATTCTGGGTCCCCTTAAAGCCTTTTCTCGGTACACAGCCAAGTGCCTGCACCTCATCAGCAAACAATGGAAAAGATTCAAGTAGCAGGATCCTGCCCAGTTCACATTCATTTAACCCTTTGTTGCCACTATATTCTTTTCACCAGCCTTCCTCTTTATGTCTAAAACAGATGCTGAGATTGTTGGTACCAGAGAGTTAATCTTATTAATAGTTTCTGTGTTTATTGTCAGAGGGACTTGGTTACACTCTCTTCTCCAGGCCAGTAGGTCAGGGGATTCAAGTTCCCCACTGAGGCTTGGAGCAAATCTCGGTGCTGACTGTGCACCTTAGACTGGAAGAGGGGGAATATGCTGCACTGGTACAGACTTTGAATTTCCAATAAGACATTAAAGCAAGGCCTGTCCTGTCTTTTTCAAATACATTCCAGGTAGAAATTACTGAACCACTTCTGCAGCAGGGAATTTGATCGCACTTCACTCCCTTTACATGATGGGAAGATGTGAGTTTGTCTACCCCAGACCAAGAACCAGATCTGGCTAATTTACTTCATTGCCACCCAGCAGGGAAGTGTCTCTTTATATCCCTTAGGAAAGATGGTAGGGAGGCAGAGTTTGAAGTGTCTGGGAGCAGAGCCTGTGCGCATGAGGTACAGGGGTCTGACACACTCACTTCAGACCAGCAGTAAGTAACAGATATGTATTGGAAAGAGGAAAAAACTATGAGTCCAGACTCTTTCATAGTATGGACTGATGACTGAGTTAAGAAAGGTGAAAGGAAAGGAAGGGAAAAAAGCTGAGGAAGATGTTTTCTTTGGGCTTTCCTTGGAACTGTCCCTTTGTCTTCACTAAATGGGAACTTCAGGAGTTATCTCTGCCGTTCATCCACCACTCCTCTGTGCTGGGAGAAAGCAGCAAAGGGGGTAAGAATGGAAAAGTGCTTGTGCTCAAGCATTTCCAAATGTTTCACAGCCATAAGCATTTACTGGTTCTCACCCTCCACCCTATCACCACTCCCTCCATATAAAATCAGAGACTGAGCTCCGGCATCCAGGAAAGAAGGAAGCCTTCTTCTCCTTTTTAAAAACTTGCATGTCGCTATGCAAAGCTTATAATGCACTAGCACTCAGCTAGGACAACTTGCCAAAAGGCAATGTCAGAAAGCTGCTGAAAGAAATGTCACTCAAAGATATCCCAGAGAGTCAGGTCATTTGGTGTGGAAAGCAGGCAATAGTTCTTTCTGGGCTCACAGATATAGGGAACTTCAGCTTGACTGAAATGAAGGATTAGCAGAATTATTCTCCCACCATACCCCCTGCCTTTTATACAAACCCAGCAGTTACTTTCCACTCCATTCTGTGTGTAAAACAAGGCTGAAATATGATATTTAAATTATTCCCAAGGATGCATTTGCTGAAAAGGAAGGCATGAGCCAGATCCTCCCATGTGCTTGTTCTTTGTCAGAGTCTTGGATATTGGATCATTATAAGGAGGGAGAGAACACACTAATTCCTAACATTGCTAGTGTTTTAATGAGCACTGCTATCAAACATTTAGGTTCTCACTCTCTCTTAATATTTGGATAAGTAAAATTGCCAATAGTGCAACAAAATCAATCTAAGTCAGCCCACAGAAAAAAAAAAACCCACCGCAAAACAATAGGATTGAATGTAGTCCATTGTCTATTTCTGTACACAACAGAAATAGTAAACCAGCATGAGTGTGTGAGAGGAGCTTGTGCTTAGACGGAGCTGTGGCACAGGGGATGAGGAGCTTATAAATACCGGCTGCCATACTGCAGTTCCCCTTCACTCCTGGCAGCTTGAATGGCTGGGCGTGTTGCCTGGTCATTTAAACACTCTGGGTCCGAACCCAGCTTCGCTGCAGATATTCTGTCTGCTTTACAGGGACGCTGCGAAGGGATGTTTCTTGATATATCCAAGAATCAAACAGACTTTAGAAACTTTCACCCATGCCATTATTTTCAGGAAGAAAAATAACTGCTGCAAACTGCATTACAAAACATGCATTTTCTTCTTTACAATTAAGCCTGTTGCTGTTCCTTGATTTACCAATAAAGAGAGCAATATTGGAATAGCTAGTACATTTTTCATATGCAAGATCTCAAAAAAAAAAGAAAAAGAATATAGGGGCTCTAGAAAGACACCAGAGCTATGTGCCCAAAGTAGGGTACTCCTCGTCACGGCATTGCCCACGAGTGATTTCCTCACACATCTTGCAATTTGGGGTTTGGTTCATTTAATGAAGCACCAGCTTCTACATTTCTGCAACTCTAGGAGATGTTTATCGCCCATTTTCAAGACACTTCAAATTCTTACAGCTGGAGATAAATCTTGAAAACATGAGCCAACAAGTCTATAAGAAGAGCAAAAAAAAATGTTTACTTCTTTTTAATCTTTTTTGGCTCTAATCAAGAGTAAGGCACAGACATTAATAAAATTGATAATAAAGTAGGTGTTCCTTTTGCTTGACATCTGGTTTTTCATCCTGTGGGGGTATGTTGAGACATGCTTTCAAGTCATGTTTTTAAGGTTTTCTCTGTGTCCATGAGGGCTAGTAATGCAAGTTTTCTTTTTAAATGGAGCATCAAAGCCTTCCAGAGCCAGTATTTGAAGAAAAAAATGCAGTGATGCTCTCAGTAATAATACTAACATTCGAACTGAAGTGATAATAATGGAAGTCCAGAAAGGGTCTCATATCGTCTTGGTCAATTACCTCTTTTCTCAACATCTGTCTTGGTACTGTGGTTACTTTCCAGCTCTACATGTGTAGTTTTTCACATCTTTTTCTCAAGTGGCAGAACCAAGTGAACTATTATATATGAATGATAGAGAAAAATATATTGAGCTGTTTGACCTAACTCTGAGATTTCATGATGTCACTCTACAGGTTTGGTGTGGACCTTCCAGTGAAGTTTCTGGGTTCACTTTCTTGATGGTAGCAGCCACCTCCACTACATGAGCTGTGCCCAGGAAAAGGGCTGCTGCCTGCATGTCTCTTTTCACCAGAAATTACTTACACATTAAGAAAATAATGGTGATTTTTGCTTGTGTTACAAATGTGTGTATGTATTTGCTTTGCATTTTATAGTGGTAAGATGCAATTGTGGGGAGAGGGAAGTGTAGATGATGTTAGCTACTGTCAAAGCCTTTGGCTCATTGCTGGCATCCTGGCTAATGCCTCGATGGTTGTGAGAGGTAGCTCACATTGGAATGGTGTGCTTGCTTTTTTGTTCTTGCTGCTGCCTATCCCAGTTAAGAAGCTTTCCACCCACAGGAGATGGCTGTCTAGAAGGGATGGGGACCCTGCTTTAACATCTGCTCTTTTAAATAAAAAGGAAAAAAATAAAAGCTGGTAAATAGTCCTTGCCCCGGTGCAGGGATGGCTGGATCACAGCTGCAGCTGAGCCCAGCCTGGCCCTCTGGGCAGGGAGGGATGGGTCTGGCTGACACGCTGGCACTGGCAGACTGCTGAGGGACCCATGTCCAACCTCCTTGGCTGGAGGGGAGTTGACTGGGAGAATCATTAGGCCTTTGGGGAGCGAAGGAGAGAGGAATAACTTGCTAGCTAACACATGGTAAAAGGCTTCCACCTCTCAGCTTTGGAAGTCTTAAAGAACAAAGTCCCATATGTGTGGCATTCACATAGTAATGCACTAATAAATTAAAAAAAAAAAAAATAGCCAGGACAGAAGTTAAAACTTCCTTTAAAATGAATGGATATGTCAAAACTCATATTGAGAGTTTGGAGAATAACTAATGTAGATCTAATAAATGCCTCACTGTTTTGATATGATTTAGAAGTCACCTTCTTCAACTGGTACTTAGTCCCAGTGAAGCTACTGGCAAAATTTTAATTGGTTTCAGCGTAGCTAAAACTTCTCTGTTACATACTACATCGTTTTTGGGGAGCAATCCACCATCAAATCTACCAAGACTGTTTGTTTTTATGAGAACCAAGCACTGGCATCTACATTTAAAAGGAAGTGACCTTGGAAGATCATTTTGTGCTGAAAAAATTAATTTTTTTCTTTCTCATGTTGGTTTAATAGAAATACCACAATATTTCTTTTTCAAACCTGTCTCTTTCTGGTCTATTCTACAGAATGTGCTCTGTGAAACACAAATAGCATGGGATACAGGATTTTCTGGGCTATGTCACTGGTCAAGAGAATTGTTTATCAGTTCTGACACAGGGGCATAGATATTTTCTTATATTTCTTCATCTTGTCCTAGACAGATTTCCCCAAACCACCTCTGCTTTTCTTCTCCATTCATGTTTGTCTTTTCTCTCTATCTGAAATCAGGATGTGGATTTCTTTCAAGTGCCTTTAATATTCTTTTTTTCTTTTGTTTTGTTCTTGTTGCTTGTTAAATGGTTGATAAGTCTGAAAGTTAGAAGAGATAAAATATGGGAATTAAGCCATGTTATCTCAAGCAGAATGAAACTCAATTTATTAGTTTAAATTTTGGAAAATGGAAGATGAAGTCTAGAAAATTTATTAAATAGAGACTCTGATAAATGCTGATAGATTTGGGAAAAAAATAAAAACACATTTTAAAGAACCATATTTCTGCTAAAGAATTGCTTTTTAACTGTGGTTGAGTTTGCCACAGATGACTTCTTCCTCTCAAATCATATTTCAGATGTACTTACTCTTTCCCTTCCATGAAGCCTGAGCCAAGGAGTGACACATGTGGTGCCTGCTGTAGTATCAGGTCCTATGTCTGAAGATTGAGACAAAGCCAGTATAGCACTTCATTCTCCCATGTTCACCACCACTGCTCATTTAACATGTTTTCTCTAACCATGGCCGTGACCACTATTTCGCCTTGAAATCCCTAAATGACACATTGGTTTTGTTTTGTGTCTGGCTTGTCAAAATCTTGGTGAAAAAATT
>NW_024581137.1:24454803-24657303 GCF_017639235.1 Corvus kubaryi | reverse complement strand
GGTGAAACATGCCCTCAAAGGACAAGCCAGCAATAAATTTTGTGTCACAAAATTACCTGTCAGTGAGATTATGTTTAAATAACGTAGAATTGTTCCTGCTTCTTGAGGGGTTGGGAGAAACTTCACGGGAGATTGTTCAAAGTATTCAGAATTATGTGCACAAATCCCATTAACAATAATGGGATTTGTGTGTTCAACCCTGCTCAAATGGCATTGAAAAATGTGGCTGTTGGTTGTTCTTCCCCAAAGCACAGACATAGCAAGGGAGCAATGAAATCCAAAATATTTTCTCTCAAGATTTCTCTTTTTTTTATTACCTTCCAGACGCAGAGTATCTGACTAGCAGCCCGTGTGTACTTCATTATGATTAAAGCTTACAGGCAATTCTCCTTTTCCCTGGGTCAGGGGTGGGGTGGGAAATAACAGCAACAGCAAAAAATCCCACCAAACAGATTTGACATGTCAGCATTCCCATTATCTGTGTCGATGGGGAGCATTATTACATAAAAGATCAGCAGGACCATGAGCATTTTGAATGAGTGGACTCCAGTAAAAGAGGTTTGGTGTGGCTTTTTTTCTCTAATGTCCTTATTTAAAAAAATCAGTCTTTGTTTTGATGTATTGTAGATGAGACCGAGTTCTTATAAATTATAGTATAAGGCAGAGAATGCTCCAAAGGTGGAAGGCAGAGGAAGAAAGGGGAAAATATACTATTAAGTCAACTATGACTGAACATGTTGCCATGGGATTTGATCTTATCCTATTTACAAGAGAAAACTTATGACTCATGGGTTCTAAATGATCGAGTCATTACTCATTTATGGAGTAAAAAAAATGGATACCTTTTATGGGATTTTTATAAATAATGATTACTTCCCCATATTTTTGAATACTGAGCAAAGACATGCTGCAGTCATAAATCTCTCTGCATGCATGGCTTCTGTGCAGAGTTTTTGAGAAGTATTTAGTGTTAAGGGATTGTTTCTGTTTTCAAGCTTTATTCTCCATGGGGTTTTGCTCACTGCCAGTGCTGAGTTGTAATCCTTATTTCACAAAATCACAAAGGGAAAGCAGGATAGGTTTTGCCAAAATCCAGACAGATACCTAAACACCCTGTAGTGCAGTTCAGGATGGACATGTAAAATATATCTTTTTTGAAACTATTTTCTTTCCACCTAAGCCTGGAAGGCCTCTGCAGTATTCCAGCTGTGCTGGTTGCCAGTGGTCTGTTGTGATGGTCACGATGCTGCTTACCATGTCCTTTTGCCTAGTCAAGATTTTTCAGCTGTTCCTGAGGAGCTTAAAAGACTTTAGCCTGGCCCTGCACCCTTTCTGGACACTGTTGACTTGTGGCTTATCACCCTGTGGCTCTCTGTTCCAGCTTCAATGCTGTTTTCTTCTGCTGGTCTTTGTTAGGTACAGTTAATGCCTTCTTTTATCTCTACCACTGCCCTCACTCACAGGGTTGTTCAAGGGTAACCATTATGATCTGGTTTTGAACTCCGTCGTTTTGCCCCAGGAGGGATCCATGCAGTTATCATTTTGCATGTGAAGTGTTGGCCTCTTGTGCTGCTAACCTTACTATATAGGTTTGGGGAAGTAAACATAACCATTAATAAGAAAGAGATCTCTGCATATTAGATTACAATCTGATTTGGTGTGAGAGAAGTCTGTTTAAGAGCTTGTGCAATATAGACAATCACAGAAAAACCCATCTTCTTTTGAAATTTTGATGTATGATAGCTGGGTAGATACATTAGGAAAACGGATTTTTCAAGAGGAGCAATTGTAGTTTTAAATTTTATTGTTTGATGCACAGCCTTTGCAGTAATGTTTCTCCTTGGGTGGGCAGTAATTTTATGAGGGCCACAACTGGCTTCTGACTGAGTTCAACTCTGGAGTGTTCCGGATCCTAGAGATCAAGCCCAGTTATAAATTTTGCATTTGAAGTTATGCATATTTTCCTGAGGGAGACTATGTGAAGAGGAGAGGATGTGGGAGCAGTGAATGCTACATTCAAATCTTGGGTTACAGTCTACCTATAATATCTTTCCAGTTGTGTTTGTGTATCCATTTTTTTCATACCCATGAAAGTATCTCTCTCTGAAAATCAGACAGACTTCTACAGAGAATTCATAGATGTGGATTCTTGAAGCAGCTGGCCATGGTATTGAGATAAGCTTCCAAGGCTTTACTTTATTCTCTGGAGAAAATAAACAATTGGAAGAGAAGCATAAAATGAGTATGCTCGTGCAACAAAGACATCCCATGGATGTAGAGATTGGATAACCTTTGTTCACATGCATTCCTACCACCTGTCTAGTAGTGTATCTTTCTTGTTAATTCTGTTTCTGTGCTAAACTCTGTGTTTGTGGGAGATTATGGCTATTAATGTACTGTGCGGTAAAATCTAGTATTTGACTTACTGTGATTCTAGCTGGCCTATGACTTCCTAAGTGTTACAATACATTCACACATTTTAGTGGTTGCTCCAACTCCTACAACCAGTCAAAGAGTTGCCCTTGACATGGTAACACTGTCCCAGAAAAAATGAGAATTAGAATTTATGTTTTCCCCTGTTTTCTATATATATATATAGGTACAATTGAATTGCAATCTGTAGGGAATCCTTTGAAGAAAATGGAAATTCCTACTTATAGGAAACGATGTACAATAGACAATACATTTATAGAGAAAAAGAGAGAGGATACTTGAAGCCTCTCTGGAATAGCAAAAGCTTTTCAGTTCTGGTATTCTTTTATTTGCATTACCCAGTGCTCAGAGACCCTTTTTGTAAGTTATAAGAAGCATTAAAACTTCACACATGCTTTAACTTGAGGATGTGGAGGGAATTCTGGATGGCCCTATTGTTCCTGTGAGCAAAGCCAATAAACTATTATCCAAATCCTTTTCTGCTTTGGTGTCAGCCAAGGACATCAGCCAAAATGGTGGACTTATCTGGCATGTATTGCATGTCAGTTATGAACAAAATCTTGGTTCCAGCTACCAGAGTCATATCTCAGAGCTGCTCTCAACAAGTTAGATCAGGAAAGCTGTTGGGTTTTTAAAAAAACATTCTGCTCTGTGCAAGTGAACTAATGTCAGTTGTGTTCTGGACGGCTGTTGGACATCACAGCTGTAACAACAAAAAGCAAAATTTTCTTTTTAACATAATACTTCAAAAGTTAAATTAAAAATCCTCTTGCAAAAATAACTCTGTAATAAATAGAGTATGCATCAATAAATGTACCAAGGAAGGGGCAATCTGCACCTGATATAATAAAAATATTTCTAATGAAACTTCTGTTCAAAGAAGTGGAGCATTTAGTTGTGATGGGTGACTTCTCTACAGAATTTTAGAATTCACTTATGGGATGGAATTTCTGTTGTATTAATGTCCCATTTACACCATTTTGGCTTCATAAAAGGTACTTAAATATATATGAATATCTGGTCTATAGAACATTTTGTGCTCCAAGAAGAATCCTTTATTAAATTTTACAGGTTGCCACAGTTTTCAGGTCCTTTTCTGTGGAACTTAGACATTTTAATAATTGTTAGTGTAAATATGGTAGGCATGTATGACTTTAATTTGAAGCAAAGCATTCAACACTTCCTGTTTTAGAATTGCACTTAAGCTCAGGCTAAATTTGTGCTTACAACAGCACAGAAAGATGCTGAATTATCCTGAAAACAGTTGGCAGCATTCAAACTATATAAAACCTAAATCCTCCTCTGGCCTGTTGGACAGAGGAGATTCTTCTGGCAAACTTTTTTTGGCTTGTAAATACTTAGCATGTGGTAAAATCACTGCCTGATTGAGAACTGTACTTGAGAGGAAGGTGTCTGACCTTGCACCAAGTTGGTGTTTTAAGCTGGTTTTTATTTTCTCTCTCTCTTTGGTCACCCATTGTGGTTTTCTAAATACTTGTATATAGCTCTTCAACTACAGACAATAAAATTATAATAAAATTCCAGTATTTGAAATACACCCTAGATTTATCCTACAGGTCATATATGTGAACAACTGGCAGTGTTGCATGAAGCTTCCAAGAACCTTATTTATTGAGAAATTAGATTTTTTCCTATAAGTGAATACACCCATATTATTTTTAGGATAATAGTATATTAACTACTGTGACACAGTCTGCTGTGAACTAACTTCAGATGTTCATGTTCTGTGATCTGAAAAATGCCTGTGTGGAGATTGATTTTGAAAGTACACATGATTCTGCAAACTGAACCCAATGATCTAGCACACTTTAATCAGGAGCCATTTCACCACCCTTTTGTGGTGTACCATAGTGTCTCCTGTTACAGAAATAAATATCATATCATGATAAACAGAGATTGGTTTTTCATTTGTTATAGAAAGAAGATGTGCCTTGATAACAGAAATGACTTGCCAAGTGTCACAAGATTTAGTTTCCCTACATTGAACCAAAAACCTGAAGAGCTATGGCCTCTTAATACTGGTACAAGTGGCAAAATGGAAATGCCTGATTTCTGCTCCTTTTACTGGAATGATGCCCCAGAAAAGGTGTAAAAAGGTGTGAGGTTCTGCAAGCATAAACCAGGTTGTACACACGCTGCTAATCTCTTCATGTGCTTGAAATCCTGCTTACACACATTGGTACCCACTTTGAACAGGGCTCATTTAAGGAGAGGGAAGTCTTTCACAGTCTAACACCAAGAAATAAAAGGTGATGAGGAGCTGTAGGTTAGTGTCGCAATTGGAGAGAATGCCCCTGCTGTCTCCCATGGCTCCTGCCTCATACATGCACCTCTATGGCTGTTATATCACAGCTCCTGACACTCCATCACTTCTGTTCATCACTTTCTCTTCAGCTCTAACTAAATTTAAAGAGCTTTTGATTTATTAGCCATTATTCTTATTTATCATTATTGTTATATTTTTGTATTATTGCTGCATTTTCATCATAGAAGAGCAAGATATTGCTCAGAGGTGCTGGTTTTTCCCCTTTCACTTAAGGATTTCTCTGTCCTTTTTTCCTCTCCTTCATGTCCCCAGATTATTACACTGAGAAAACTTGTCTCTTCTGTCTACTAGTGATAGCCTTTAGATCAGGGTATTGTTTACTTCATAGCCTAGAAATGGCTCTTACTCCTTGATCTGACTCACTGTTTTACAATACAGTCACTTACAGATCAGTTTGGTTTCAGATTCTCAAAGAAACAGATTCTATGGGGATCATTTGTTTTGGATCAAGAGATGGTACCAAACTAAAGTACACTGCTGGAAAGAATATCCTTTCAACTTGGCATTTAATATACGGACCCTCTGACAATTGTTTCATGACATTCAAATATCTGTTTCACCCTTCTGAAAACTTTTTGGGGTGAGTTTAAGGAAAAAAAATGGAGAAATGTCCTGTGAGGCATTGTTTACTGCTTTTTTTCCCAAGATACATAGGTAATTTCTTTGTGGATGGAAGATTTTGCTCCTATCTGCTCTATGAATTTTCTTTTTCTGTGAGTGGTGTGGGGGGAAAGAATCTGAATCAAACCCCACATTGTCATACAATTGTCCCGTGGTGTTTGAAGTAACTGTTTAGCAGTTTTGAAGATGGTTTCCTTCATGTTTTTTAGCTCAAACGTGGAAGGGTTGGGAGCACTGTGGTACGCTCTGTGCTCACTCAGTCATACCTGATGGAGTGGTTAATTAATGGTTCTTTATTTATTACCTGACATTTCTTGTTTTTTGGAAGAATGCTAAATACTGCAGAGAGTTTATATTGGTGTATCATCATTACTACCTGACATATTCCTCTTAATATTAGTTTGGTTTTTAAATTTTTTTTTTGTCTTTTGCATTTTTAAAGAAATGATTAATGAAAAGATATTAGCCTGCATGGCAAAGTAACAATACACTGTCTGTAAGAAAGGAGAAGGTCCCTGGATCTACATACTGCAGACCTCTAACATTCAGCCAAGCCCCATCCAGATGCTGATACGTGACTGAATGTTTCTGTCTGCTGAATCCCAGACAAGCAATGAAAAGATCATGCTGTGCAGTAGATCCACTAGGGAGAAAACACATGTACACATCTAATTAAAAAAAGAAATCCACCCCAACCCTGAGTACAGCCCTGTGATGTCCTCTCTATTTTAGCTGAGGGTGTCCTAATATTGAGGGGTGTGAGGAATGCTCTAACAGTATTTAGTAGTACTGTTCTTCTGTAAGGTACCTGCTTGCTTCAGATGAAGTCGTTGCTATCCTAGGCTGTGTTACTTACAAGTAAAATGTAAGGATAGCTTCTTGTATCCCTGCAGTGTTCTAACGATTATTCTTACAAGTTAATGTTAGATTTAGAATTTTGTCCTCAGTATGTTAAGAGGGTAACAGCAAAACAATCTAATTTGACCTCTTCTTGTGGAAACCAGTGCTTCAGCCTTAACCTGTGAACTCTTTTTAATACCAGGGACACACTCAAGGATAAACAGCCTGAACTTGCTGTAACTGCTAAATAATTTTTTTTACAGGAATGGCAGAAGGCAACAGTTTGCCTTTTCTTTTTTGAAGAAAGAAAGGGAAGGAACATAAGGAAACAAAACCAGCTATGCCTTTTCCTCATGAAAAGAAGTGCAAAACACAGTCTGATAAAGATGACTTTCTAAAGCAATTTTTTTCCTTATAAGAGAAAGGGAATAAAACATCTACAACAAGTTTGCTTTACAGATTTTCCTTTAAGTATGTGAAGTAGAGAACATACGGATTTGCATTCTTTTGGAATCCCTCTGGCTCTTGCAGAGACTATTCCCTTCTATTTGACTTGGTATTAAGCACCTGAATGTCTGGATTGAGGACCATGCTGGGGTTTGCCATATGCTGACAAGCAGTCAGCGAGGTGAGTGTGAAGCACTTGGGCATCACGCAACATGTATTCCACAGATAACCTAGAAGGAATTTTCACTGAGTTAGGGTTGTCCTCAGGCTATCCCAATAGCTTACTCCCTATGCTCTTTTCAGCTAATTATAAGAGATAATGCTATCTCCAGGCTTTTTGGATTTTTGTGTACCCCACAAGAGAATCCGATTAATGCCTATTATGGCATTGACTCTGTGAGAAGTCATTTAAACGAGGCTATCAATCTGCTGTCCAGCTGTTACAGATCCAAGTGGAGTTTGAATTGACAGCAGAGCCTCAGAGGAGCTGTTTTATCTCTTTACCGTTTTTGGATGCATCACTTTAAAAGTGCATGGCAATAGATAGGGTTCCCAAATCTGTATTTTGGGACTTGACTTCCAAAGGAGGTGAACACCTGCATTTTTCATTGAGTTGTGCTGAAATTGTAGGCGATGCCCCTGCAGATCAGGCTCACTGGAATTCTTGAAACAGAATTTCAGATGTGTGCTCTGTGGGCAACTACATCCAGGGATCCTTCTTGATCACCATTGCTTCTAACACATACCAGCAGGGCTACCACAACCACCTCTTTCCCTCCACGAGTGAAAATGGGAACTGAGATCCCTCAACAAGCAATTCAGCTTCCTCTTCAGATGACTAAAGCTTCCTTGATGCAATGGTTGCCACTCATAGAGGAGAGTGACCACCTTCCTTCCTGCCCATATTTCATCAAGCCCTCCTGTTGCATACTATGCTAATTTTTGAGTTACAGGGAAAATCACAGAGGTTTAATGGAGGTCAAGGCAATAAGCCAGCAACTTCAGTAAATTTAACTCTAAACAAGGGCAGCAGAAAGGAGATGCACTAGGATGTGGGAAGTAACCAAGCAAAGGAAAGCCCTTTAAAGTTTGAAAGAAGTTAATGCATTTACAATGTTGCCTGTATTTTGGGCTCTAGGCAGCAGGAGATGGGAGTGGAGGAAAGGGAAGGGAGGAAATTCATGAATTCTTTAAAGATTTTGTTCTTTCCTAGAATGTGGTATTTTTCAAAGGCCAAAGTTCAGTTACCACCCATGTGCTATCACTTCAAGCATATAATATTTGTCTTTGTCTTGCACAGGGATCCATTTGATAAAATTTGTGATCCTTTTCTATCAGTGATGCACTTCTAGAGTACCGCTAAAAGCTTTGGGACTTGCTTAGGAAAAAAGACCTTTAATGTCTTTAAACTGTGGACAGCTTTTGAGGTGGTGGTGGTAACGTCCTGTTACTTTGGCTGTGATCTAAAGCCTGTTGAAGTGAATGGGAGTCTTTCCACTTATTTCAACAGGCTTTAGATCCATATCCCTCCCTGTAAGCAGAGCTAAGTCTAAACCATTTAATATTTGGAAGAAGACAGCAACACAGATTACATTTCCTGGCTCTGGAGTTTCCTTTGTGTTGTCCTCAGGTCAAAACTTGTCTTCAAATTCTCTCTCTGCAATGTTTATTCTCCCAAAAGGAGATAAAGGTCTTTGTTCCTCTAGAAGTCCCTAGATGACTAGATTGAACAAACAGAGCAGCAGTGTTCTCACTGTTTTCCATCACCTACTAAAGAGCAGAACCTTCTCCCTCCCCCAGCATTTCCATTTCCTCTACTTCCTGTCTTTGCAGATTGGGTAACAACTGCTGAATATTTCCTGAAGTTGACTAATGACAGGACGTTGGTGTCTGCAGCTGAGCAGTCTGGTTAGTGCTGGGTTGAATTCTTGACTGAAAGGAGGTGCTACAGCTGTGTTTATGGAGTCGTCGTGTCACCCCTCTGCCTCAGTATGCTTCTGTCTTTTTAATACCCTTAGGGTATGGTATCAGCCTAGTCTAAGCACCCTGTGGGAAACAGACTTCAAATTACTTTAAATTTTATTGCACTATTATTATTCCCTCGACAAAAAGATTATTATAGGCCAAACTGAGATACAGTGTTTACATGGGTTTTTTCCACATTTTGCTCAACAAAGTCCATTAATGATTGGGGAAATCCATTAGCTGGAATGAATGGTTGTATCTGGGTTGTGCAGGTTTTGGTAGCAGGGCTGGCTACAGTGGTGGCTTCTGTGAGAAGCTACTAGAAGCCTCCCCTGTATCAGAGCCAATGCCAGCTGGCTCCAAGATGGACAGCCAAGTCTGAGACCACCAGTGATGGTGATAGTGCCTCTGGAATGACAGATATAAGATGGAAAAAAAAGTTATTGTTCAGAAATTATTACATCCAGAGAAGGTAGGAGTCAGAATGTACGAAAGGAACAACTCTGCAGACACCAAGGTCAGTGCAGTAGGAAGGTGAGGAGATGTTCCAGGTGCTGGAGCTGAGATTCCTCTGCATGGTGAAGACCCTAGTGAGACAGGCTGTCCCCTGGCAGCCCATGGAGGTCCATGGTGGGAGTAGAGATTCACCTGCAGCCCATGGAGGAGACCCACGTGGAGCAGGTGGATGTCGGAAGAAGGCTGTGACCCTGTGAGAAGGCCATGCTGGAGATGGCTTCTGGCAGGAGGTGTGGACCCATTGAGAAGGGAGCCCACACTGTGCAGGTTTGCTAGCAAGACTTGTGACCCCATGGGGGACCCACACAGGACAGTCTGTTCCTGAGGACAGCATCCCATGGGTGGGATCCTACACTGGAGCAATTTGTGAAGATCTGCAGCCTGTGGGAAGGACTCATGTTGGAGAAGTCCATGGAAGAAGGTTTCCCATGGGAGGGACTCCACACTGGAGCACGGAAAGAGTGTGAGGAATTTTTCCGATGAGGAAGAAGAGGCAGCAGACAATGTGTGATGAACTGACCACAGCCCCCATTCCCCAGCCCCCTGTGCTGCTAAAGGAGGGGAGATAGAGAAATCAGGAGTAAAGTTGAGCCCAGGAAGAAGAGAGGGGTAGGGAGGAAGTGTTTTAAGATTTGATTTTATTTCTCATTATCCTAGTCTGATTTTATTGGCAATAAATCAAATTATTTTTTCCTCGAGCCTGTTTTGCCTGTGATGACAACTGATGAACAATCTCTCCCTGTCCTTATTTTGACCCATGAGCCTCCTTTTGTTATATTTTCTCTCCCCTGTCCAGCTGAGGAGGTGAGGGACGGAGTGGCTTTGGTGGGCACTTGGCATTCAGCCAGGGCCAATGCAGCACAATGGCCTTTAAAATTAAGAGGAAGAGAAGATAAAATCTTCCACAGGTGGAAATCACATTGGATTTGGTTTACACAAAGTTTGGTTACACGCTCCCGAAACTGAGAATGTTTAGAACTGGGTTTCTTAGGTCTCCCAGCTATCCTTTATACTGAGAGTATAACTACTGAGAGGGAAAGGAATTTTACTTTATAGCTTAGGCTTTTCCTCTGAAATGGCTAGACTGTCTCTCTTTTTGTCTGGGGGATTTCTTTCTCATTATGTCATTAAAACTTCAATTGCTCCATTTCTTTTGTGCTGACTGAAATGCATAGATCTGTGTTTCTGTATGTATCAAATTATATGATCTTCTATGAGAAAAAAATCAAATATCCATGCGTCCCTTGGCCTGATTAGTAATGGCATTGATGTGAGCAGAGAGTGTCCAGTGGCAAAGAAAAACAAATTATTTCCTTAGCTGACATGCAGTGGCTGTTGATTCCAGTGTGATACCATAAATACCAGTGTGATACTAAAGTGATACCATATATGCTTGCTTTGGAGCTGGAAGCACCTCTTCAAAGACAGAGATCAGCAACCAAAACAATGGGCAACACAAAAATTTAAGCTCCTAAACAAGGAAGGTGGAAAGATGGGATAGAAATGGGTTGTGCAGTGATAGGAGGATTAGGATAAACAAGGAATTACAAGGAATCTCTCCTCTGTGGCAGCACTGTTCATGTATCTTTGATCTCGAATCAGATTGTTCCTTTGTATGTGAATCTAATGGATGGAATTCACACCCTGAATATCTGCTGGCAAATATAGCTGTGAAAAAAATCTTAAAATAAGTGGGCTCAACTCCTGGCATATTACAAGAAACTATTTCTTTAACAGATATGCTTACTTTGGTGACACTGGCTTATTCTTGACTTAAATAGGATTTCAGCCTTGTTTAGTAAATGAGAGTGGAAGACATAGTTGGGTTTTTAAATATGTTGAGAAAGATTAAAGTAATCTAAATTTAGGATACACATAGAACACTTGTGACTACTTCTGGGGCATGTTTTTACTTGCTATAACCATTTGTCCTTTTTCAAATTGAATAATATCTTTTCTTTTCTATAAATGTTTGTCCGTTGGCTGTAACAAATGTAGGAAAAATGTGCCGTTCAGTAAAAAGCCCACACACCATCAAGTCCACAACCCTTTTCTTCCTTTTCTCCATCTTCTCCATCACTGTTATTAGCTTTTTCCTCTGCTATGTTCTGATTCTCCAGTGTAGAGACTTTCAAATGAAAGTTAACAGATGCTCTTCCACACAATCTGACTGCTCCTGAGGGGAGCTTGTTCCCACCAGACGTTTTACAACATCTGTTTGAAGCTAAGTTCACGTTCCTTCTGTTCCATCTCAAACTGGAAGCCCTGACGAGAAGAGATGAGAAGGTACAAGTACAGAGGCAGGGCTTTGATCCGTGATGCCACACACTGACTGACATTTCCACTTACATTGAAACATGCTGCTCTCAGATACGTGGTAATAAACAGGACTGTTCAGCTGGCTAACAGAGATGGTGTTGAGACAGCAGGGAAAAAATTTCACCTTTGTTAGCAGAAAAGTTTTTTTACATCTAAACCTTGGAAATACATTACATCGTTTATACAGTCTGGTAATTTTTAAATTTTTTAAAATTTTTTTTTGTTTTATTCACCTACAGCATGAAACTTTGTGAATTTATTTATAAGCTAGCACACTTTCTCTGCTGGGTTTACTGGAGTTTGTAGGCAGAACTTCAGGAATTTTTTTTCCCTATACGAAATTTTATCACTTCAAATTTATGCTGCCGTAGTGTGTAAATGCAATTTTTTTCTCCATTAGAGCAATGCAAACTTCTTTGTTCATACTAAACTTGTCTCATTCCAACTATTTTTTCTCTGTGTTCTTAATTAAAATTAGTTGCCTTTGAAATTATAGCATTCAATGATGTCTCTTTAAGAATATAGGGAAACAAAGATACACATTTTTCAGAGGGGGAAGGATATTGCAAAATTGTTTTCACAATTCTTCAACGTATCTAAAAATATAACACTGCTGAAACAAAGAAATTATTTCATTTCAGTGCCATAATGCAAACAGTTCTGAAGTCAACTGAAAAGTTTTCCTCTGAAACTGATGAACAGAGTTTTCTAGAGCTCTTTCTTTTCTAACATGTTATCTTTTGAATGCTGGCCTGTGAGAATAAAGAACTTTTATGCAGCATTTAAAAAACTTTGATAAGATATAACTTATTTTCCTGTTTTGAAAACTGCATGTTTTGTTATTTCAATCTATAGCCTGAATACCATTGAAAAGTGCTGAAAATCTTAATTTATTCTGGGCATTTTACATAAAGGTTCTGGAGCAACCTAAAAGCTTATATATTTTGAAAATAAATAGTAATTTTACCAAAAATTGTCCCTGCCCAGTGATCTCTCATTCTGTTCTGGCTCCTGGAGTTTTCATGAACTGTTTAATTCCTAGTCCTCTGAGACAGGAATTTAGGAATGAATTGGGTCATCTTTCAAAATAGTAGTATTGACTGAGTAATAATTTTAATAATATTTCATTCATCCTTCATGTATTGCTATGGTCTGTTCCAGTCCTTCTTCTAATAAGTCATCTTCCTGACTTCCCTACTTCGTTGTGCTGTATCAGTGGCTGCTGCAAATGCAGATGGCCAACGATGCAGCAACCCTGCCATGCCCATGAGTGTCACAGTTCTTTCCAGACCCAGTATTTGAACTGCTTTTAAATTGTCTCCGCAAAGTTCTGAGCATATCTTCAAGAGTTCCCAGTTGCTTATATAGTATATTGCATGTGTCACATAACAGAGATGGACTGAGTGTCTGCTTGAAGATCATCACTTGATCTCACTATGGTGGACTCTGAGAGACAAAGGAAATCCAGGGAATTCTCTTACTTTGTTCTTCTGCAAACTAATTAGCTTGGACCAGTGGTATGTCCCAAGATCAGTAATGCCAAATCAGTAAGCCAGGTGGGGAAAGTTGCTCCAAGATGTGAGAACCCAGTACGAGAATTTCTAATATTTTAAGCTATTTGGATTTGATTGAAGCAGGTTTTTGAAAGTACTGAGAACCTTAGCTGAAGTATCTGGTGGGATTGAGGCCCAAGTGAATTTCCTGATCTTCTTCCAGAGCGTTTGTGAATTACCATGTCATGGCAGAGAGAAAGTGTGGTACTATCTTGAGATTCAACCTCCAAATCCACAGCTCCTTCCCTTCCTAGATGGTTGACTCCAAGAAAGATTGAAGGTTTAGACAGTCTGTTCACATCACTTCAGATTCATGCTGGTAGATCTAGCAGCAGTGACATGGATGAATGACTTCAATAAAATACAGTGGAATAGCATCTTCAACAAACCTGTTTGTACCATATGTCACGCTCCCAAATGCTGCTTGAGTAGAACCCACAACCTTGGGGCCTTCTACTTGTAATTAGTAACATTTGCTTTGAGTTGCTCGCCATTTTTGGTGGTGGTGGTGGTGATAGTGTGGTGTGGTGTGTGGGGGGAACATGGAATATTTGAAAACAGTAACTCTTACTCTGTTCATTGACATAAACCGGCTGTCAGTTCCTTGTGGGACCCAGGCTGATAAAAAGCAGGGAAAAACTATTTTATTTGCAATGTAAGGAATTTTAGCCTGTGGAGATTTTTTAGTTCAACAGCAGTAAAGGTAGGGACAGCAACCAGTGAGGCAGTTAAAGGTTACATTCTCTCCCACCCTCTCTTTTTTCCCAGTCCCTTGAGTCTTAATTATGACTCCAGAAAGCGAGAAGCTGTTACTAATGCTAACATACAGTTTGGCACAACAGAATCATGCATTTACTGACTTGTGGTTTTATTTAATTTCATTTTTTATAGGTCAGGCTGAAATTTTACTTTACCGTTTGGTTTAAAAAGGGCTTTTTTCTGAATCTGAAACTTTTAATTTGATTTGAGAGTTTCTCAGGTATAACAACTATGGAAACAAACGCCTTGTTCAACAGCCTGACAAATAATTATCTCCTAATGGAACAATTAGGCACTTTAATCAGATGTGACTTTAGTGCTCTCAAGTTGGAAGTGCTGGAGATGGTCTCTTGTGCTTTTTACTTCTTAGGATTTCTTCCAAGAAATTAGCTGGACACAGAGATGAATTAGTTACCCTTTGAACCTTTTTGAGAGCTGTTCAGATTTGAAAGAGCAGTTTCATAACAATGATATGCACAGACTATCTTTCCCAGGACTGAAACAGTATACAGGGTTACTTAGAAGACCCCTACTCAGACAAGACTTTGTGAATTTGGTGGGTAAAGTCTGAGAAAAAGTTTAGGATTTTGTAATGCTGCTTTCACCATTTCCTTGATGCTCCAAAAGGTTTTGTGACTCATTTATAAGAAAGGCTCTCCGTCAACACAGGATTCCTTTGAATACCTGTTGGAGAGGTTTATTTACAAGCCTTTATGACTATTCATGTCTGAAGTTAACTACTGACAGGTCTCAGAAAGCCATGCCTCAGTAGAAGGTGATTATTTTTCTAAGACCTGCTGAGGTGGCAGCGTGTTGCTCAAACCTGAGACTCATATATGAGCTTATACTTCCCGTGTACAAATATCACTGAGGCAATTTAAACTGGTCAGTGAGATTCTTGGAAAATCTCACAGGGAAGGAGAAAGAATTATTGGCACCTGTTGGATCACCATTGCCATTTCTTAAAATACATAGCCCCTTCTAAGGTCATCTGTTGAACCACCCCTGGGGTTGACCACCCCTGACCTTGCAGTCTGGTATGAATTCACCCCAAGGTAATATGAACTACTAGATTAAAAAAAAAGTCTCCCTCTTTCTGCAGATACATTTCAGTTCTTAATAGCAATTTGTGTTTGCTTTTTTCCCTTTCTTGTCTATGGGACAAGATACCTTTGGTCTTAGAAAGCCTGGAAAGCCTTGGACTGCAGATCTCCTGATGGCATACCGTTCACAATAGATCCCAATTTTTCTTGTGTACCGAGACCACAAAGTTTAGATCAGCCTTTCCCTGTTTCCTGATTTGGCATTGCTGTGCAGGATATGGCAAACTGTGGGGCACAAGTTTTCATGGATTTACTGCAACACTGCAGACATGCAGATACAAAAACCAACAGTATCTCTTGAAATGCAGCTATGATCCCTGAAGAGTACTCCAGCTGCCATCCTCATTCTCACATTATTTCTTGATGCTGCCGTCCCTCCATTATGACATGAGAAATGTGAATTGTGGGGACAGTTTGCCTTTTGTTCAAAGGATAGTGGACACAAGGATTAGGTCTTCTCCATAGATTGGCAGTAACCAGTCTATTAGATCAAGCTGCTTGCAGAGAACAAGATGTTGCAAACTGTGAAATCAGAGTACTTCCCCTGTAATTGTTTAGATAGCACATCAAAGTGTATCTGTTGCCATATTTAATAAGGCAGAATTGAAATTCTGCATTCAGTTATGAGATTGAAGCCTAAATATAAGTGGTTTTTACTTACTAAGATAGGAAAAGAGAATAGAATTTCTTGATAGACTTACCTGTGCTGCTGCTGCTTGGAGTACTATTCCGTAGTGCTTATTTTCTACAAATAGCCATTAATCCATTTTTAATAAGAGTGAATCTCAGACCAGGATACCAATTTCCAGATGCATATTTGCTATCCTGGGGAGTGTTTATTTTCATTTTGAAACAAAGTGAACTTTGCTATCATAGAATATTTTAAATTAAACCAAAAAATCTCAAATTATGTATTGACACAGTGCACTTGTTTCTAAAACCTCAGAAGAAGCCAAATAAGTATCCATACTGAGTAAAGAGATTATTTGCTTTTTAAGTATTTTTAGCTTCTGGTACTGCTCCTAGTTTGACCTCTGGCTTCTTGATTATTGAATCCTGAGGGTAGGGTCAAAGAGCCAGATGTTCTCTCTCTTGGTTTAGGTCAGGAGTTGGGAATACTTCTTTCATGTCTTCATGGTTTGTGACCTGTAGACACCACCATAATATAAGTAATAATAAACACACTGATGTGTGCCTGGTGGAACTCCTCTGAAGCCAGGGGGGTCATGTTAGTATAAGGTAAAAATTAGGCTGATTATTTGCCTTAGAGACATCCTACACTTTATGTATCTGTAAAAAATATTAACAATTACTCTCTGGGTAGCATTTACAGCTATGGTGCAGCTGTATGAAGTTTTTCTGAAGGTTTTCATCTTTGTCTGTGTCAACAGTGCTTAAATACATGTTGTCGTGGAGGATTATTAGTGCATCCCTAATATTGCTGATCACCTTCGTATTCCGTAATGGAGCAGCGTTATAAGTGGCAGTCTGTAGTGCCCTTCACAGTAGTGTAGCCCAAGCTCCCAGGACTGTTTGTCTACGTGCCATGACAGGAGATGGCACTTGGGTTGACATTCCAACACCTTTCTTGCCCACACAGCGAAGCTCCAGCATTGCCAGCTGACACTTTCTTTTCACACTGGAATTCAGTAGTTAAAATTCAGTCTGTTTGCATGTCTCAACTTCTATTTTTAAGCACCACTAATCCTCAGCTAAGGGCCAGCCTTCATCTGGCCTTACAAGGGTGTGCAGTGGCGAGGGAGGTGGCGAGGAGGAACTTTCCCAGACCTTGTGAGGTTGTCCTTGAGAGCCAGGCACAACTGCTACCTTAAAAGCACGGACAGACAAGATGCTCTTGCCTTGTCTCCCCATTGAACACAGAAATGGCAGCACCTGGAGGAGCTGTGCCGTACCACATCCCATTATGTCCCAGAGAAAGAATGTTCCCTCTCTGAAGGACACTCCGCATATGGCATATAGTGCTCTCTTCTATTGTGAGTGTTGTCTGCAGAATGCAGCTGGGCTTTGAAGTGGTTGGATATGTATTTTTTTTAAACTGTGAAGGTCCTTATTTTGTGTGCTTTCCCTCAGGTCCACAGAACTGTAGAATGGTTTGAGTTGGAAGGGACCTTAAAGATCATTGCATTCCAATCCCCCTGCCATGGGCCAGGGACATCTTCTGCTAGACCAAGTTGCTCAAAGCCTCATCCAATCTGGCCTTGAACACTTCCAGGGATGGGGAACACAAGCAGAGCTTCTCTGGGCAACGTGTTCCAGTGCCTCATCACCCTTACAGTGAAGAATTTCTTCCCAATAGCTAATCTAAACCTACTTTCAGTTTAAGCAACCACCGCTTGTCTTATCAACGTTAACAGATGTCAGTTCACTCAAGGGAAGTTAGGTCTGTAGTCTGTGCAGACCTATCCTTGCATTTGTTGCGTGTTTTCCTAAACAACAGGAAAGTAGAGATAATAGAGTGGAAGTCATGTTGCGAACTGAGCAAGGAGCCTGTGTGCTGCTAAAATGGGTAAGGAAACTCTTCTGTCTGTCGGGGAGATACTGTTTCTGCTGGAAAACTCTGTGGGGAAGGAGTAGGGCACCAAAAGGGCATCACTTAAACAAACAAATAATTGCTTGCTTGAGAGAACCCTACTCTTGCTTTTTTCTGTGTGGTTTTGGAATCCACCTCCTCCAGCAGCCCAGTGAGGATGATGTAGAAGGTGACTTTCCTACCACAGACTTCGACTACCCAGCTGCTGTTGCATCCAAATAGACCGTGGAGACTGGAGAGCAGATTTTATAGTCTTTTGAAATAGCTGGTTTATTGAAGCAAGGAAGGATCAAGCCTGTTCTCTTTTGTCTTCTGGGAATGTTGAAGACCCTACAGATAGGGAATAATGTTACGCTTTCCAAAGAAAAGAGGGTTAATACATGCTATTGCTTCCTGGCAAAGGCTCTTGTTTGTTAAGTGGCCAGCAGGAATTTAACTGCTAAAGCTTGAAGAAGATATTATTTCAGCGTGCCTTTGCAATCAAAGTAGCTGAGAATGATGTGGTCTCCTGGAACTTTTATTTGTGTTCTGTTTACTTGATATCCTTTTTGTCAGATGTTGAAATTAGTTTCCTGCAAGGTCTTGAGTAGCCCATCTAAGTCTGGAGCAGTTTTTTTTTAGCAGGGCAAGGCCTTGGCTCATCATTTGGAAGAAAGATGGCGATTTGGAGGACATAAAGATCTCGTCAGTAGTGATACCAAAGGGTGTCAGCCAAGCCATTGTTTGCAGGAGGCATAGAGAGAACCTCGATGCCTCTAGGTTGAAAAGCATCTATCCATTAACATTAACCTTTTGTGACAAAGTAAAACACATTCAATTAACTTTCTCCTTCAAGTCAGAGTTTGCAGTTAAAGGTTTGTTCATCCAGGCACAAGATGGACCTTTCCATTTTGTGCCTGGATCCCTGATATTAAGGGCCAGCTGGGGAAGTCTGTCACAGTACAAACTCATCTGCTGTGTGTTAAATTCAAAGCCTAAGAAAGAGGGGCCATACATCCTGTGCAAATTAAGTAAGTTTAATTTCCAATAGGTAGGCTTTCTACTTGTGGCAAGCAAGTATCTTGCAACTCACCAATTTTTCCATTACTCACTTGCACTGATGTTTAGCAGGATGCTGAAGGTTGTGGAATTTGTTGTGCACTTTTATTGGTACTATTCTGCTTTATTTACTAGCTTCAGTTATGATATTTCCTTGCCATATTTCCATGGTAAACTAGTATGAAATTGTCCAAGTCTGGACCTGAATGAAACTCATTGGTATCTGCCTCAAATCTGATTCAGTGGTGAGTAGCACACAGTGTTCTGAAAGCACCAACTATTGAAACTTCATCTTTTAATTTTTAACAGTAGAAATAAGAAAAGGAAATAATTGACACTCTGTGTATGATGAAGCTATTAATAATACTTTTCTGTTTATTATTTTACTTTTTTATTAGGGAAATAAAATATACTATACATTTTGTTTTGCCTGAAATTATATAGGCAGTAAAAGTTTGTGAATGAAGAAACACATTTTGCACTAATACCACAGCAGTTCTATTTCATTTTATGATTTTTTTTATTTCATTTCTGAGAGTACTTCTACTGAATTCAGGGAACAGTAGGAAACCCACCCACTGGCTAATTTAACCTTTAAAATCTGTCTTTCTTCAAGTGAAAAAACCCCCACAGCCTGATGACTATTTTATATATCTAGTTTCTGTTTCCAAGATTGTTTATTCATATCCTGATGCACTTTGATTTTGGTTTTTTGGTTTGTTGTTTTTCTTGTGTTTTGTTTGGTTGGTTTATTTTTGGTTTGGTTTGGTTTGTTGTTGTTGATATTTTTTGGATGGGTTTTTCCTCCATTCATTTCATAATGTATTTCTGCTATTAATCTAAACTAGGAAAAAAGAGCCAAATTATGTGCTTAGAAATTCAATCAAAAATGTACAAAAAAGGTGAACTATATCTATAGATGCAGAATGTATTAAAAAAAAGAAGGAAAAAAGGCCAGCTTTTTTCCTGGTCAAATAAAACAAGACAAAACCAGACTGCAGGTGGGATTCTATGAAGCAAAGCATTCTAAAAGGAAGACATGCAAACATTTAACCCTATTTTTGTATGGATAGTCTCAATATAGTTTATATAGTGAGTCTTTATGGACATGCCTGCTTATCTAGGCAAGACAACTTTATATGGCTTATTTGCCCTATTACCAGTTGTCTTTTAAAGTCCCATGTGGAATATTTTTGATCATCTGTTATGATCCTGTTTGATGCTTATCTGAAAGCATTTCTTCTCATTTAAAAATCTAACTGGAATGTGTCTGCAATCTTTTATTTTACTTCACAATTATTTTACTGAAATGTTTGGGTTACTTTTTCAGAGCAGAGTTTTCTTTTAGCTATTTTCTTCATACAGTCACTGTAGATTCTGCTAACAGCTATGGAGTTATAGAGTGAACTTTGAATACAGAAGAGAATAAGGATTTGCGTTTTACTTTAATAGACATCTTTACACATCCCTTTTCTATTACTGTGCTTTAGTCCGTGATTCCAGCTCATTTAATTTATCATAAGAAAAAAAATGTTTCCTTGTTCTGCTCGTCTTACAGACACATGCATTCAAAAGACTTTGAGCCATCATGTTCCTTCCCATTATTTATGACCCGCAGAAAACATGCTTATTTAGAAAGTTATGTGACTTAGCCAACAAATGCTGTTCAGTGTCCAAAAAAATAAGCTGTGGAAACAAAAGAACTTTTATTTAAGAAAGAACTTATTCGATGGGATATTGTACTGAATTCCTGGAAGATTCTTCTTTTTGGGTTAAATTAAAAGTTTGAAAAAGTTTGTGACTTCATGTAGAATAAGTGTATGTGAAAATGCACAAGTAAGCTGCATATGCAGTCACCGCAACCCTGCCTACTGGGCTCCATCTGTGCTTGAAATTAAATGAGGAATCAGTGAGCCTGTGTGTAGCACTGCATGTGCAGCAGGTGGGGGTTTGACCCAGTGATGTTAATACAAGTTGGGCTGTGTATCTTACAGGAATAGGAGGTTTATACTTCTGATAAAGATGCATTTTAGGGTGAATTATGGCATGGTTCCTGCTGAGGTTTTACTTTTTGCTGACTTTTGCACTCCAGGACAGCCTGGAGTTTGTAGCTGGTGCTGCTGCTTTTTCCTACCACACGGGTAAAAGTTGATGTTTTGTTGTTGGTTGAGCATCTGGCCTGGATCATGAGGCTGAAAAGAATGGTATTATCTAATTTTTCCCAGCTCTCTGCCCTCGGTTTGGGTCAAGCTAAGCTTAGTTGAATAGCAAAGGAGCCTTGCAGGAAAGCAATCTGAAGGCTGCTGTGGAAAGCAAAGAAAGACACTGTGCTATTCAAACACCATAGAGCAATGGGTGGTTTCATGTGTAAATTTTTGCTGTCCACTCCATCTGATGTGCAGAAGTTCTCTTTTTCCCCACACTTCCTTTTCAGTCCTTTCAATTCTTTAGTATTTTATCAAGCGAGCCTTATATGACTACTCCATGGTGCAGCAGATGGTAGGCCCGCCAGCATTAACAGTTCAAAATCTGTGGTTAATGGGAGTACTCTACCTAACTTACCTACACAGAGGCTCTGTGAAGAGAAAAAATTATTTGAACTGGTACTTAAGATTGAGAATAAAGTGCTAAGCATAAGTCTTACAAAAAATGATGGAGGATGAGCATAATTGCTTCTCTAAATGGTATGGACTTCAAATGTAATTGTGCATAGCCCTGCCAAAAAGCTCCTAATGCCAATACAAGGATTTGACTTGTAGTCAATTGACATTCAGCCAGTTTTGACTCAGAGGGTAGAGTGCTACTGACTGAATTGTTAACAGTCCTAAGAGGCCAAAAATGTAATCTTGCACAGCAATGCAGTACCTAACAAAACATGATTAAATCATAATTTCATATGCTATGATCTCCTTGAGGCTGATACCTGTTAAGACTTAGGTGGCCATCAGATCTGGGCTAATGAGCTAGACTTTCTAGCTATGTGATGTGATGACTGCAAGGTTTGCTTTTCCACTATTCGCAGCTGTTGTCCAGCTATGACTGTTACCTGTGAGCTGGGGACATCCATTCTGCAGTTTGTGTAACTTTAAACGTGCTGGCTGAGCTCCTGTCATCCCTGCAGGCTGTGCCACATGGAGGGTGAGGGAGTTGTCCATATTGACCTCTTTACTGTGGACCTCAGGCCTGTGCTACTTACAGAGCCTGACCTATACAGCATCAAACTGACTCCACATATTCTGTGAGTTACAGTCAGCACAGTAGAGACTTAATCCAAGACTGTGGTGAGAACTACTTGGATCAATCCCAAACCCAAAGAATACAAGTTTGGCATCAGTGTAGCTTTTTACCTTAAGATATTTAGTTTTAAACCCAAGTTCTTTGTCACATCTGAGGTATTCCCTTACTGTCATTTTATGACATGGTTTTTCAGACAGCAGTGCAGGTGAAGTTCATGTTTGTGTTTTCTGTACTGACACATATTCAGTATCTCTTTCTTTATAATGATTCCCTGTCATTGCCATGAAATCTGTTTGGCAGCCCAGGCATTTTTCCATAGAATAAATGACTTGTATGATCAGTGAAACACCAATCTTTAAATAACAGTTCACCAGATTATTATGTGGAGCCTCAGTTCATACCTCCTACTATTTGACCCTCTGCATCTGGAGGTGTTGTTCAGACTGTGTGTCTGTCTCAAGTTACCCTGATGGTGGGATAGTTTGTTGTTGTTTGAGGCTCTTTTTCCTTGAATAATTAATTTTGCAAAATTCTAGCTGATCAGTTTCTTGTGTAATATAGTGGAACCTATCAGCCATCTTAAACTGTCTGGTTAGATATACGGTATAGCTGTTAGTGCAGTCACATCCTCATTCACTGAAAAATTCTGAGAGATGTTTTCAGTGCTTTATTATGTTTGTAAATCTCTTTATGCACAATGAACACTGATTGAGCAGAACGATCAACTGCTAGTTGTAATTTCCAGGCCGTTTACTGAGCAGGTATAATAGCCCAGCTTATGACTGTCTCAAGCTTTTTAGTCAGCTGCTGCTGACATTGTTCACTCTGCACCTATCACCTCTTTAATGAATAGGCGCAAAATAATATATGTGCACAAGACCGTGTCTTATGCCGCTTGAGCACTGCTGGTAGTTACTGCTAGTGAAATAATAGAATGTGATGCCAGTCTTCTGACTTGCCTCCATCCATCCATCCATCCATCCATCCATCCATCCAGTTGTCCAACTGCATGCTTCCCTTTACTGAACTATATTGATTATCTCATGTTCTAGGAGTCCAAAAGTAAGCCCCATTTCAGACTTCGCCAGAGCATTTTATGGCCATTGATAACTGTGGCTGATAATTTATATACTTTTGGAAACACTTTCAAATGTGCCCCCTTGAAATGCCTGGCCCTGATCACTTTTTGCTCTGCACCTAGCCCATTGTGTGTCTTTAATGTAACTTTTAGTTTTCACTCCTCTGTATCTTCTTTCTGAAAGATCACTCAGATCTCACAGCTGTGCTGGAGGGCTCTGGCATGCACCAAAAAGAGCACATCTGCACTGGTTCACACAGAAATGGAGAAGACAGTATCAGATAGACAGCTAGATGAGGTCTAGCCCACTGGCCCACAGGCAGTTCATAGTGCTCCCATGGGGACTTAGGCGGGGTTTCTCAGGCTCCAAGCTGATTAAAACAAGAGGTAATGTGAAGGCCATATCAAGTCTTGATTCTGGGGCTGGGGAAGAAGCTGACAGCTGTCTTGCAACTGGAGGTAAAAGGGGCACAGATAGCAGTCACAAGTATGGGAAAATCAACTGTAGGGACTGATAGTCAAGAGCAAATTAAATTCTGGCATGCATGTGTTTTTCTTCAGGGCATACATATATTCACAAAAGAGTCGTTACTTTTCTGTGTAGACTTTGAGGGTCAAAATTATGCACCAAGTTCTGTGTTTACTGTCTCTTAAAGCAGAGCAGTTCTGGTTAACAAATTTTAAATGTAAACATTGCTAATTTACTAAACACCATGAGTATGTAGTGTTGTAGAAAACACATGATGTAGACAGCCCCTATCCTAAAGACCCCGTAACATATGCCGTGTGTGACACAAAACCAACAGAACTCACTGGGAATAATTAGCATACATTCTTAGCATGTGGTGGTGTTTATGTATCTTATAGCTGGGATGAGCATTGTCACAGGAGATGCTTTTGAAAAAAGTAATCTGCATAGTTTGTCCTCGGGCATCATGTAAAATGATATCACTTCTTTCTGAGTCACAGGGGTAAAAAGAGGTAATGTGTTAGGAAGGCAAAAGCAGGTACTGGTTTGAGGAGCTACAGAGATGCTTGTAGGGAAAGCGGCGTATCGGTGCTGTTGGCATATCATAAAACTAGAGATAATTACCACTGTAGAAACTCAGGCATATTGTTAAAATAAATATGTTTGGGTCTTTTTGCCTTATAAACGTACAAGTTGTAGGAAACTCAAATCTGAAAATTTACTGAGTATGGCATGGAGGGTTTGTAATTGCGTTTCTTCCCTACAGCTTTTCTCCTGAAGTATCATTGCTACATTGCAAAGTGTCTGAGAACATTTACCAAAGCTCTGGTCAGATTTTTAAAGCAGGTACCAAGGCCCATTGAAAACGTATCAATGAGATTTTGTGCTCAGTTTAGCTCATATTATGTCCTGTAAGGTGAGAAACTTTTTGAGAATTTGTAATGCTGAATCTGAGAAATGTATGAAGTTCAGAGGACTTGCAGAAAGGATTTTGATTCTATAATGCCTGGGGTGTGAGGCTATCAAATCTTATTGTCAAACTTGTGATTCTGTCTAGACATCTCATGAGTGACTTCAGTCAATTGCACTTACACAGAAAGTTAAACATCTCTAAATTTGATCTCTTAGATTTTTTTGTTTCTGAAAAAGCTGCTGCCTAACTTGCATTCTTATGACTCCTCCAAAAAGTACAATTAATTAAGTGTAGTGATAAATAGACAAAGACTTACCCGTTTTCCCAAAGCGTTCTTTCCTAACTGACTTGCCACTGTCCTTTAAATTTTCTGCCGTGAAGACTGTTTTTACAGGTAAATTCAAGATCGTGTGGCTTCAGTGAGATTATTGTACAGTTTGCAGTTAAGGGTGGGCTGAAGTCACTTCTGCTGTAGTCCTCACCCACACAGTCTGGGCTTAGCTGCCAGAATATTGAGCAAGGCGCTGCATACCATGTCATCTCCTTAACTATTTTACCTGGTCCTTTAGCTGACTAAATCATGAAAAAGAGGAAGAATATTGACTGCCACCTCTTTCCACTAACCTCTTGCTCCCTGGCTATTTATTCTTTATAATATGAAGTGTCTCAAGCAGCTGAAAATGACCACCACAGCTTGAATGTCTTTTGAGGCAGGCAGATAAATAGCTGCTCTGAGAGGTTGCAGGGACTCAGAAAGGTCTATAAAACACTTCTTTCTCCATTCTGTAGTTCACTGAAATCATAGTGAACTCTAGAATCATTCCACCAGTAATTAAGCAAGCTTTATGTCAGCCCTTTTAAAAATAAATGCATTTAAAAAAACCCCCACCATAATCAAACCATCAGATGTAAAGATTACTTGCTAGTGTAATGGATGGCAGATATTAAAAGAAAAAAAATTATTTTGGCTGATTTGAGTGCAAATTTCTACTCTACTTTTCATGTACTTGTACTATATACTTTGGGTATCTACATACTTTTTAAAATGCAGCTTAGCTTTGCATGGTTACTGTAAGATCCCTTTGACATTGAAATATGAACAATTTTTTGCTGCAAGCCCTGTGATAGTATCACTATTAACATCACAAATGCTCCAAAGTAGCATGCATGACAGGTAATAGTGTATCCAAGTAATAGCTAATAGAAATTTTAGAAGAACTTATTCCAGAGAGCATAGTTTCCTGAGCTGGATCTGAGCTGTGGTATCAACCAGGCTGTCTCAGGAGGGTGGTGTAACCATGTGGTTTATTTCTAATAAAAAAATTATATTTTGCTCAGGAATAAAATCAAGCCAAAAATTTCAGTGGGGAATAGCTGACTTCTCATTCAATACCCAACAGTTTTGCAGTGTCAGTTTCCTGTGGGTTGGGGAAATAAATCAGGGTGTTCTTGCAGAAAGCAAACTTTTTATTTGAAAATGGCAAAGTACAAAAGTTCTAGTTTTTCAAAGGTTCTTTCCTCTCCCCAAATTTAGTAAAATGTTTTTAACCATCCCTTACCCATGCAGTTATAAATATTGGCATGGGTTCTTTAGAGATCAGGGACAGACTCCATGGTGTCTAGTGGACAGTGAGGATGAAATGCTTATTTTTCTAGCTTAATATCTTTTTCTGATAACTCAGTATCTTTCCTGATAAAATGCTCAGTAAGCACAACAAATGGTTTTGCCTAGTCTATGCATGTATGAGGCTGATTGATGTGGCTGGGATTTCTTTCAGGAGCAGATGTGAGGAATGGGAAACACTGCTGATGAGAAATGTTGCCTGAAGGGATGGGATGTACATATTATGAGGATAAAAGGAGTGGCTAAGATGCTTCCTTAAAAGGGAAATTTACCCTAAAGTGATTTCTATAAGCTGTCATCCTGAGTCATACCTTATTTAGGAAATAGAACTTTAGGAGCAAGGAATGTGTGAAGTATACACCTTGGACTTTACGGAGTATTAAAGAAGCTGAAACAGAGCAGAGAGATTGAATGTTGCTTTGAAGAGCCTGGGAGTTGTTGTCGCTGGTGGAGCTTTTGTAGAGGCTGAAATAAATCTTTCTTCTGTGAAAATGTGGTGCTACAAATGTGTTACTACAAATGTGGTGTTACAAATGTTAGTTATTTAGTTAGCCAGACTCTGAGTATAAGGAAGACCTTTCTCTCTTCCAAGTTGCACATTGACATGGCATATGTTTGGGAGTAAGTTATTGCAGTCACGTCATGCTCTGGGTGTAACTTCACTGCAGAGTGCAGTGGGAAAGGGTGGTACCTATTTCTTGAAAAACCAGCCAGTGCAAGAATATTAGAGTTGAAAAAAAAAAAGGTGTTGGTTTTTTTTTTTCTTTAACAGAGACATCATATATTGAAGGATGGAAACATAGTCATGGATTTGTCAATATACAGTTGGTCCCGTACATCTGTCTTAGGCTTTTCATCCATGTGCAAGCAATTTAGGCTTGTGCCCCATTTGCATTTTGGAGAAGGAGCAGGCAGTGTTGTTCCTGTGCACGGACTCCATCAGTGCTTGCACAAGTGACTGTTCACACAACCACAGGAGCACCAGGGGCATGCCTGCCTGCCTGGCTGCTTTGGTGTCTCTAAAACCACTTCCACAGATTTAGTCTGACTTTCTACAAGGCAGCTCTAAAAGTGCATGTTCTGGTGCTCTTTCGGCTTATTTTGAGGATTTTTTCCCCCCATCACTGGAAGGCTAAAGATATTCTGCAGGACAAATTGCATACATTTTGAGAGGGAGGAAATTAGTTCAAGGGTGCATAAACAACAGAATATTACTGCAGCGAGTTCGGGTTTATAAAAATAGCAAGAATTTGCCTTGCACCCTTCTGATTATTTTGTTATATTAAAAACCAACTAATCGATTTATTTTTCTGGTCACAGAAAACTGACTGGACTTTATTCTTTTCTCTAACATGGCAGCACAGGTCATATATTTCTGTTTTTATTTTGGAACTGCTACCCGTTTTTTGTTAAGAGCTTTCAAAAACGTGTTATAAGATAAGCCATTTATATTAAAACCCCAGCAAGAATCCCACATGCCAATACATGCATATAAAATACAGTGAAAAAAAGGAAAGTTATGAGCAAATGATAGTTGTCCCTGAAACAACAGGCAAACCAGCCAGCTGTGAAGGAAACTAACATGATGTACTAAAGCAGAAACACAATATAATGGGGAAATGCGGTTCTTTGTTCAGATCCGTTTCCTATTAACACTTATAATGTTATGCTTGTGCATGCCATCCCCTGAGGACCACTTGGTCAGCCTTAAATGAATAACAGTGGAATATGTAAAAACTGCTAGATGCATAAAACTTCTGTGCACCCCTAGTCTGTTGTGTGTATGTGTTCCTTTTAAAGGAAACCTGAGCTATTTATTGCATGGAAGTTTGAGTTAAAATGCTGTTGTGTTGCCAGGGGCCAACCACTAGCAGTAATTTTAAAGGGTGAGAGCAGAGGAGATTAGGGCAATTTGAGCATGACACTTAAGGTCTCTCTTAAGGTCTCTCTGGCTATTAGTGAAGGAGAAAATGTTTTAGCATTGAAGCAGGGGAAGTGGACTTTGTAATGCCACTCAGCAGGGCTGAGAGCAGTAAGAGAGGCTTTGTGAGGAGCTGCAAGTCTGATGCCCTATCGAAGTCATCTGTTTCTTTGCTCTGTAGGCTACTGAAGCAGATGCAAGTCAGGTGTGTGATGGAGGTTCGTGGGGAGGGCTGCTGTGAAACACTCCTTCCTGCTGATTTGAAGCTGTAGAAGAAGATTTAAAATAATGGTCCATATGTCTGATCTTACATCCTCTGCCTAATTTGGGGATAAATATTGAAGTCAAAGGAGTAAACATTTCTCATTTACAAAAATGCATTCTTTTGAATTTCTTTTCTTTAACACTGTATACAGTCTCACTGAAAATAATTCTGAAAGAAGCTGAATGTAACTACCTAAACTACCATTGACACAGGAGCTGACATTTATATTATGAAAAATAAGTGGGTTTATTGATCCATACATGTTTTGACAACCTGAGACGATGTTCCTCTGGATCTGGGCTATCTCCTAAGGATGTTTGGTGTTTTAAGGACTGTCCCACTCAGAGCTTCACCAGTTCTGCTTGATCCAGACCTGTGGTCTTCCCTGAAGAGATCTCTGATCAGCACAAGAGGATATGATACCCATGGTTTGAATGTAAACTGTTATTAAAAGGAGAGTATTTTTCTGTGTTAGCTGTCTGACTTACTCAGAAGAATAATTGCTGGACTTTCTTCTAGGGAAAAAATGAATTTATAATATATTCAAATAATAGAATAACATTTTTCTATTTAGTCCCATTCTAATGAGGAGAAAAATGTTGTTAAGAATAAAAAAACCCCTTTTAAGTGTAGCAAATTTGGGATCTCAGAGTCTACAAGGGCAAAAGAAGTGCATTTTGTATCTCAGCTTGTTAACTACCTTATTTATATCACTCCCAAAAGCACAGCTTCAATATGTCTGTAATTACGCAGAATTACTCCCCTAAAACTCTCTTACCACAAGACATTCTCTCAGTGTCTCCCTGTGCAATACTTCTGAACAGTCATCATGTCCATTTCTCCACCCTGAGGTCTGACTAGTTGAGACTGATGAAGTCTGGACAGAAGACTTTGAGGGATTTCTAATGGTATAATGAGGAGGTGGCTGTTGAGCTTCAGAATATGTCATTTTAAGGCTTTGGTGTTTGTTTTGAATCCTAAAGGGCACCTTAGGATTCCTAAAAGATCAGTGAACACGGCCTCCCAAATCTGTGCTAATGCTCTTGTTGGTTGTGTTTGGGTTTTTTTTTTTTTTTTTTTTTTTTTTTTTTGGTTGTTGTTGTTTTTTGTTTTTTTTTAAATTGTCAGCATAGTGAAGAACCTGTTAGGTAGAGGAGATAAATATAATGGAAGAGCAAACAGTGGGAAAAAAGAGGACGTGTGTGATAACATATTCTTCCTGGATGTCATAGACCATGTGCAAATAATGAGTGCATTGAAAGGAAGGCAGAACCTGGTTAAGTACTGTGTCAGGAGAGCCTGTGATCTCAGGCTATTAAATACTACAGCGCTCCTTCAGAGCATCATAATTCACAAAGAAGGTGACAGTGTGGTACCCGTGAGCTGCTGCCTGGCATCGGGCTGGAAGGGAGGGGCAAGATCAGAGCAGGCTTTGGGATAAAGGAAGGTTATCTCATTTTCATAAGGAAGATTGCTCGAATACCTGCTTTGACCTCTTGTGTTAGAGCATGAATTTCAATGAAGGGATAAATGGTGACATCTCACCCCTTTGCCAGTTTTTGAGGATTGAGCTGTGTTATATTAAATCGTGCTTGGAAATCTCTGGTTAATACATTTAGAGAAACAGCTCTCAGGAACATCTACCTCCCTTCCTTCCTCCTTAAAACAGTAATGAATCCAAATTGCTAATAAAATATAGGAGCTCAAAGATGTACAAAGACCATGTTTCTGGTCTGAGTGTTTTTTTAATGTCAGTTTTCCCACAGCTGTTAAAATGTTACAATCATTAAGGTATCAAAACTGTCTAGCCAAGAAGAGAGACTTTTCTTTCTTTACGCTCTTGAGTTGTTTGAATATTTTGTTTAGAAGAGCTCCGTTCTTTGTTTCATTCTGTGGAGAAAGTAAACTTGTAATCTGTCTACTGTAAATCTTAGTTAAGAGCCATTCATTGAAGAATATACTATGCTTTCTCCTGTGAGGCTATTTCTCTAACAAATAAGACTACATGCCTACAAACTAACAAAGGAGATTAGCAAATACATGTTGTCCTATACGCATTTTGAAACTGTTTTCCTGAATTTTAGAAAATACTCATTTTAAGGTTATGTTTATAAAAAAAAGAAAAAAAAATACTGACATTCAGGATTTATTTCTGCTTTGCCATGAGTTGCCAAGCAAAACCAGGAAGGCTGTGCTGTAGTTGGGAATTAGAAAAGGACTTGTTGAAGGGATCAGGAATATTCTGAAGTGTATGTATTTATTGCAGGAAATTAGGTCCTTTTCGCATGAGCACGGGGAGCAATCAAAGGACCAAGGATGTCTTCCCTTCTGCAGCCCCAGACCCCTGTACTCAACATCCCAACCCAAGAGCATGTTTTTTCTCAGGGCCACATGCCAGTACTGCTCAGGCTGTGTTAAACCTTTCTTCTTATTACATTTACATGCTGCCTCTTCATCTCTCTCTAACGTGACAGCAATCAACCCACACGGCTTTCCCTACAAAATAACTTGGCAAAAACTTTTTCCCCAGATCATCCTTATTACTGAGTAGCTTTTTACTCTTTTTGTCTTTGTTCAAAAGAGAACAAAAAAGCATCAACAGAGAAAGGAAGGATAGTTTCAAGGTAGTTTAACCTGGACTTTAGCAATGTGTTTTCCGGGACTATGTTCATCCTTAGCTTTTTTAATGCAGGGTGCAAGAGGCCCCGTCAGCAGAAAGGGTTTTCAGCTAACACCAGCACTGTAATTTATGCTCCAGGGGGGAGATCCAAACTGCCCTGAACTCAGCAGCTAAACAGGTACCAACTGATGAGAAAACCTCCAGGAAAAGTTGGTGTGTTTCTTGAGGTCATACATAAACATTGGGAAATGTCTTCCTCTTCCCCTTTCCCCCTACTTTCCCCTTTTTCTTCTTTAAATAAAAAAGGATCTGACACTTCCACAAGCATTAATAAGGTTTTCATAGTTTGCAGCATTGTTTATTGATGTAAATGTGAAACTCAGATCTTCTCTGTGACTTTTTGAGGAAAGAATGGTGGGAAACTCTGTTTACATCTATGTAAAAAAGGAGCCAAATGAGCAAGATCACAAAACTAATTTTGCTAAGAAATCTTAAGAATGGGTAATTTTTGCAGTCATCCCCCTAAAACTGTGGCACTGTTTTTTAAGCCTATTTAATGTCATGTGTTTTAGGCTTTTTGTTGGTGGGGTGGAATTACTGTTTTAAAGTTAATATAAATAGGAAGAAGTCTGTAATCCCCAAGCTATAAATCTTTTGCTTTCATAAAAATTATGGAATTATTGAGCTATATGGCTGGAGGGAACTTCAAGTGTTCATCCAGTGCTCTGCCCAAAGTAGGATTAAGTAACATCTACATCATTTCTGACAGAAATATCTTTAATGTGTTTTTGACAACCTCCAGAAATGCAGAGCACACATCCTATTGCTGTGCTTAACTCTGTTCACTTTGAGACAAGTTTTTCTTTCAGGCCCATCCCAAGCCCTCCCTGATGCAAAAGCAAAAGATCCTTTTATTTTTGATTCTACCTAATATAGAAATGGAGAGAGATATTATTTCTTCTTTCTGTCTCCAGCAGCCTGCTGTGTATTTAAAAATGTATTATGTCCACCCTCTGCCTTGTCTTCAATAGAACAACCAGGTTGCTCAGTCCATCCTTCGTCATCTTCTAGACTTCAAAGTATTTCTCCAGCTGTCCAAAGGCTTCTCCTCTCCCTGATCCCCCTTTAGCTAGGAACAGTACCTAAAAGTGGATGTGGTACTTCCAATTGGACATACTGAAGCAAAGGAAAGGATTCATACACCCATATTCAAAAATTTGGGTAGGAAATAAAAAATTCACTTGCTGTTGGTGAAGACCAAAATGTCCTGCAACACTTACAGATGGTTCCCATTTGAAACACGTTTGCCACTGAAAAAGCTAGAAATAAATTCTTTCAGCTTATCCAAACTAAGGGAACTCTGCAGAGGGGATTGCTCAGCAGCAGCGACTTCTTTGTTTTTAATTGCAGAATCCATAGCATCACTAATAAATCATGACAGTGTGACAAATGACCCGTCTCAGCTGAGGATCCTGCCTGAAATCCCATTTGGTTAATGGTGTTGCACCTACCAAGGTTTCCGCTGGAGTGGTTGGTTCAGAGCTGACTCCAGGGGAAGTGTGCCACCTACTGAATCACCAGCTCTGCTTCCTGAAGCACCCTGGGATTTCCTTGGAGGGCTCCCAAATGCATTTGGCCAAGACCAACCCTGTTTAGCTTATGAGAGCAGACCAGATCACAGCCTGAGGCTGTTATGGCTGCTGGCCATATTACTCATTGGGGATGTTTAGTCATGTATCTCTATGAAGGGAGACCATATTGCATTAAATGTCTCAAGTTAGTTCTGCATATATTGTTTGTAAATTGCTTTGTGAGCCTTTCTGAGTGGTAAGAGCTGCATATGTATAAAATATTAAGACTTAATGGAGTGTATATAACATGTATGTATACTTTGAGGTAATTTTTATAATAACCATTCACATATAGCTGTGACATTGAAAATGTAATAAAACAGAGCAGGAAGGCAGCCTCTCTTAAGTTCTGCTGTTTCAGTTCTGAATTACTCTGATTTAACTGTTGAAAGTCTGGCTTTGATACTTAAATGTTGCTAAATTTCATCAACATGGTTGTTTAATAGAAGTGAGTACTAGGGTAAACACTGTACAGCTAACATTAATTGGAATGCAATTCCACTTGACTGCAGTAAGTCCTTATTGATATTTTATTATTCATAAATTCACAAATGGTAGATGTCTTTGCATTAACACACCTCATTTTCTCATTCTAGGCAACATGCCCCCCCTCCAGTAGGTAGCTTACAGCAGTACTGTACAAGTCTCCCAATATTAGGAAGAGTTATAATCTTAAGAGAGTGGATGCTGCTACATTGTAGGAGGTATTTGCTCCCTCTCTCTAACTTTTGCAGGGGATAAGAGTCAGGCAAAACAGACACTGGTAGCTGAGTATCCTCACTATAGGGTGAACTATTAAAGTCGGTTTGGTTTCAAAAGTACAGATAAACCCCAAACAACTACAAACTAGCATACTTTAAACCTCTGTCCAAATTACTAAACTTGACATTATTTTTTTTTTTTGTGTTCTTTGAAAGGTATTAGTATAGATACTAGCCCTAATACATGTCTTGTTTTCTATGAACAGTCTCTGATCCTGGCATTAATACCTCTTATGACTTCCCTGTCTGCAGTCTTTGCCTCATTGTACCCCTGCTCTGAGTGTATACAGCAGGAATTGAAAATAAAAAAGCATTAAAGAACTGCTGGCACCTTGTGGTAAATGTTTGAAAAACATTTTTAGCAACAGTTTAGACTGTAAAACACATTAATTTTATCAGTCATTAAAACTATTCTGATGAAAAAGGGATCCATGTTATTTTTTTCTATTTACCTCCCTTCTGTGACCCTTCAGTCCATTTTCTGCCTGCTGCCTACAATGCTACCTGGCACATGCTAAAAGTAAGCTTTTTTAAAAAGCAGTCTGTGAAGTTACAGTGGACCTGGCTGCTTCCAAATGTTATAATTTTGTTTGCAAGACTATTGAGTGAGAGGCAAGACTACTGAGGCAGAGCAGATTTGTATGCAGGAAAGAAAGCTTAGCTCAATGGAAATATGTTTAGGCAGAGAAGATAACTCAGATGTTTCCTTGTGCTGGTTTTACTTCTTATTAACTCAATGCAGAGAGGCAATATGAAAGATGTGACTTGGGTGGGATTTGTAAAAAGCAGAGCAGTGGTTTGGTGAACTAAGTTGGGAGGTTTTGCTCAGGAAAAAGAAGAATGAGACTTCAAGGAGCCTTATCTCAAGGGAAGAGATGGGGTGGAAGGGAGCAGAAGGACTACAAAGGTCACAAATGTAGACTAGAGTAGGCCGAGTAAGTGAGAACAGGAAGAATAAAATTGGCATCATAGACCAGGATAGCCAACAGATTAGATCAAATATATGTGTGAAGAAGACAAACCAGAAAGCTCTTATATGAAAACATTTCTTGGGAACAGGCTGAGCTGTGTTTCAGACAGTATATCAACCTGTCTCTCATCCATGCTTGTTTCTAAATTCACTAGCACTCTGCACTTTACAGACCTTTCTCTTTCTATAATTTTTTATAGAAGCCAGGTTAGCTGAAATGAAAAATGGAGTTGTTTTCCTTAGGTGCATGATTTCAAGCTTAGCGAGAAAACTTGGGGAAAATATAATTGGCCTGAACAAAACAAAACTTCCAAGGGCTTCACCAAATAAAATCTAATTTTTATCAGTGCCCTTTTAAGCATTTTTTTTTAGTGGATTGCTTTCATGGCAAAGTTCAACTTTGTTCCCAGGATTTCTGACTGTACAACTTTTTACACATTTTGCTATCCTTATAAAAGACAGACAAAATGGTTTAAGGAAATATTTTTTAAGATATTCATTATCTGGCAAAGACCAGGCCTGCAGTATTTCAGCCTAAAAAGGGAAAGTTTTGGAAGTTTTTAAAAGTAACTAAAAAAGGGAGAGAGAATGAAAATGAAGATACAACTGTCAACATAAGTTTTCATGTCATTCATCCTGCATCTTTTAAAAAAGTCAGCTTTATCTTTTTACATAATCACATTTATTATATATGCATAATGCTTTCTGTATGATAATTTATGTTATCTAGGTATGTGTTTGTGAGAGGTAAGCCCCTACATATGGGTATTATGAGCACAGCAGTGAGGCAGGTGAAATCAAAACAGTCACAACCTAGAATTAATCCTGGTTTTCCTTTGTGTGTACCTGATTGGCTCTCGATTGACTAAATCCTTGGAGCTGCTTTTTGGTAGCTGCAGCTCGCATTTCTTTTACAGTACTTGCAAGTATTTAATATGTTTTTGTTTGAGCACTATGGAAATGCTGACCAGCTAAGGAATGAGATGCAACTGAATAGAGATTTTCTGACTTGACTCCAAAATATAGAGGACCAAGAATCTTATAAGCTGTCCCAGGTAAAAGTTATGTGATGGCTGCAAGGGCTGCCCATCTTTATGTCTCCTTAGGCTGGAGACACAGAATAGCCAACACGGGTAATCAAGGCAAAATAAAAATACGAGAAAGTGAAGACATATTAACTGACCAATAAAAATAATAACATTCATGATAATCAAGCAACCAGACTGTAGCTTGTGCTCTGAACCTTGCCAAATTTGAGGCTGCTGGCAAGCCACCAAAAATAGCACATCCAACAGACAAGGGCCCCTCATCTGAGAGAGCCTCGCTGCAGTCTCCAGAGAGCTTTGCCCTACGAACCGACAGCAAGAGCATCCCAGCCGCTCTGAGCAAACGGCATGAGATCGCTGGGAAGGGAGACCCAGCTAAACTTGTGTTCTGTGTGAATTGAGATTAAATGAAGGGACTCAGTTGTTATTTAGTAAAAACAGTTTCCTAGGTTACCTTGGAGTAATTTTTACTGTGTTGGTATGATGTAATCAGCTGGTTTAACATTTAAAGCTAGTAAAATATGTGCATATAATTTTTTTAAAAAAAGATGTGCCTAATCACTTTCATTTTGCACCCACTTAGCTCAATATTAATTGTTTGTGTTGGCTGAAGATTTACAAACAGGCTTAGAAGTGTAATAACCTAGATTTCTACATCTGATGGCCTGAAAGTTAGAGGGAGTGAAGAGTTTTGTCAGACTCCTAGATCTTTCCTCCCACACATGCTGGCCACCAGATAAATCATGTGTATGAGTTTATAGTGGAGTCAGTGCTGGATGTTAAGCAACACCCAGAAGTGAAGTTCTTGAAATAATTTCCTGTGAAAGCAACAGTAGACAGATTTGTAATCACAGATCACGACATTAATCAAGTAAACAAACCATCCATTTTTTCCTGTGACATTATTGAAATCCCTTTTAGGAACACTGAAAATTGTACATAATGATACTGCCTAATAACAAGCATAACTGGAGCAAAATGGTACACAGTGCAAGCAGCTTCTCAGGACTGTGGAGCACAGATGTAAAATTCCTCTCTAAAACGTGCTGAGTGCCAGCAGACATCTGAAATGCTGCTTAAATATTCTAGTAGTATTAATGCAACTACTTATCTCAGTTGTAATTAAAACATTTTTTCTCTTTAAAACTTTACAATAAGTTGCTTATCACACTCTGTCAGCCAAGAGAAATTTTAGGCAAGGCTGAGAGCAAACCTGTAAATAAGGGTAAACTTTGTCCTCTTATTCACTCTAATGAATTCCCACTCAGTAAAAGCTGCTGACAGCTGCAGACTGCTTGACAGCTACAGCTAATGTGGAGGAGTCTGTCCTAGGAAATAGGACAGGTGGGTTTCACTCGATGTGCTTGAAAATGGGGTTTGCTGGAGGGGAGAGAACTGGGTGGTGTTGAAAGGGAAAGTGCCAGGCGGGGGGAGGCTGCTTGTGGGGCTACACAGCATCCAGAATAGTCCTGATTTGGTTTAGTGTTATCATTAATGATGGTAGTGGAAGTATAACAAGTAGGGCTGGTGACGCAGGGTTTGGAGACATTGGCAATACCGAGATGGACCTGGATATCATACAAAAGGAACAAAAAAGAAAAACCAACCCAAAAAACATAGATGAGCTTTGAGTACTGAAATAATGGCAATGGAATGAAATGCAGTATTAAAAAATGCAAGGTTGTGCCTGGGGGGACTAATAAAAATTTCTAGAAGCAGAAGAAGAAGCTGGGAGATCATCCTCTGGAAATGTCTGTGTAGGAGGAGGGCTCATGGATTGTGGTTAAGTGGTCATGGAGTGGCAGCAAGCTTCTGTGATGATCTGTTCATTTCCTAGGAACTAGTACTTGTAAATAACGCTGCATCAGGAACATGGCTTTCCAGAGGGGATGGGAGCTATTAGACTGGCATGGTGGATTCATCTGGAGCTGACTTTTAATACTGATGAAAATATTCTAGGGAAGGTGGTGGAAGGTTGCAGGAGGAAAACTTAGCTGATTAAAGGATACACACACAGGGTTGGCATGTTCAGCAGAAAGGGCTGGGAAAAAGGTCCTTGCAGCAGAAGCCTGGGCAGATATGAAAGAGGTACAATTACACTGGTAAAAGCCAGAGAAAATGATGTTGCAACTATTGACGTGCAGGGTGGTGAGACATATGTTCTGGTTATGAAGCAATTGCAAGAATATATAAGCCCTGAAGTGTTTCCATGCTAAATTCAGGTTAGCACTCCATGCAGAATAATTAACACACAGAATCTTGAACATAAAGAATGAAGACTGTAGGAAGGAGGAAAGAAAGGGAAAGTTTTGGGCAGACAAGAGAGAAAGAGTAAAGGCTAAGGGTTTGGAAGGTTAAAAACTGAAGGGACAGATCCCAGCTAAGAGGAGAAACTGACTGAAGGGCTGCTTCTCTTGCATCAAAACTATTCAGTTACAATCACAGAAATGTTCACTTATGTTCTATCTTGGGCTGTGAGCGAACTCTGCAGGTTCTCGGATGAGTTAGTCATCATTGTTTTAATCTGTTTATCCTGTTTCCATAATAGATATATTTTTTCTCTTTGAACAACTTTAAAACCTAGTTTGTTTGTTTTTCTTTAAATTGAATTGTGGATTATTATTCAACAAGGTGCACTTTTTCCAATACAGAATTTATGGAAGTGCCTTATTGACATGGGCTGCAGCCACTAAGGACAAGCACGACCACTTGGGTTTGTACAGCAGCAGGAACAAGCTAGTGTTGAGGGTATCCAAGCAGAAGACTGTGTAAATCTAGTAGAAACAGTTTGTGTGGAATGTGTGCATGCTCCCTGTGTACTTCAGAGTACATGCGTGTTTGTATAGATACTTTTTCATTCTGGAGTTTGTTTGGGGTTTTTTATACAAGAATGGAAAAGCTTTGTTTTGATTCATAGAAACTGATGCTGAAACTAAAGCAGCATCCTGCACCACAGAATGTGAAAGTAAAGTTAAGAAATTATTTCTCTTTCATTTATCATCACAGTAAAACTAGTGGTGTAACTCTGATGTCAGTAAAATGCAGATGCTTTCCAGTCAGTCCTGCAAGGATGTATTTGGGTGTCTGCAATACATCTGTTTGGTTTTAATATGTTTGGAGTTAATAGATAGCCACATTTTGAAAAGAAAAGCATTGGAAGACTAAACAACTATGTAAATATTAAAACCATAAGTGGGTACAGATGGACCTCACTTGATTTCAGAAAGGATCTATCAGATAATGAATCTATGGCTGGAGAAGTTCCTACGAAGGAAACTGAAATGGGATTTCCTGGTTAACTCCTATTAAAAAAGAAAAAGGAAAATACATTAATTATTCCCTTTAAAAACATCTAGTCATGTAATAGCTTTATGTTACCAACTACAGAGTTTTAATTTTTATGACTGACTTGTGACACTGGAAACTTTGCATCACATTATATTTCAGCAAGAGTCACTGCAAACAGGGAATTGCAGGCTGGCCCTTGGTTGTGGCTGCATCTCAGTTTCTGTGCTGCAGACCTGTGTGGTTTTTAAGAAACATTAAAAAATTCTAATTCACACAAAAAGAGGCAGGCATTTAGGTGTCGAGATTCTGGATGTAAATTAAATTCAGATTCTTGGATAAAGCCAAGTTAAAAATGGTACCTCTTGGATCATGAATTTTCATCATCCTGATAGTGATTGAATGCTGTAAAGCCTGTGTGTGAGGATGAGCCAGGATCAACAGAATTACTGGGCTACTTGTAATTCATGGAACTCCAAAGCTTAAGTCAGTTTGTTCAGCAAGAGTCCAGAAAAGATTTCCTTGTGGACGGTTATAGCTGTTCATTTTCAAGGAGGAAATAGTGTACTTTCAGCTGGATTACTAACAAAAGAGGGCGTATCTTTAAAAACAAGTTATCTTGTGTATGTTTTTATCAGATAGCACTATGAATTTGTCCTGCTGTAATGAGGTTGACCTGAGTCTGAGCACTCTCCTCTTCCAGTTGGAACTGAGTTCCAGATACTTGCCTATTTTTAAAAAAAAGTTTCATTAGAATATTAGTTATTGCTATCAGGCTGAAAAATAAAGATGAGAGCTAACAAAAATGCATGTAGATGACAGTTTAGGGGCAGAATAAAATTTGGTTCAGTGCTAAAATTTGTTTTAGAGCTGTACTATTTATTTTTCAATGCTTACCATACTGCACTTCAGAGCACATATTTTTAATTACAGCATTATAAATTTGCTCTTTTAATCCAAATGTTGCTATTTCACCTTACTTTTCTGTCTGCTAGAAGTAAAATGAGGAAAGAGCATCAAAACCAGATCCTTTTACCTGTTAAAATCTTTGAGATGCAGCTATATGTTATAAACTTTTCACTGTGTCCAAGACAAAGCCTGTAGAGTTTTGACTAAAGATTAAGATACTTGAGATCTAGAGTCAAAATAGTTAGTGTAGATGTATGGCAAAGCTTCTTCAAGCAATTCTAAAAAGAGCAGTGGCTCCACAATTTAACTAGCACATACTAATTATCTGTTAGAGTAATTAGAATCACAGTGGGGCAAGGGAACCTCATATTCACTGTGCATGAATAGTAAACATTACACGATGGTTTTTACCTAATTGCAGCTGTTTGCTTCTGTCCTTAGTCAACATCTCCCCTCTGCACTCCTGTGCCATTGGCTGGCTGGCTGCGATCTCTCATGTTGGGGGTAATTGCACCACATGACTTTCAGTGGCTGGCCTGCAAGATGCTTTGGGATCTTTCAGGGTAAAAGGTTCTACAGAAATCTAAAACATTATTAATTATTTGGCATAAATTGCTACATTGTTGTCTTAGGTATTTGTGGTTTACAGCTCCAATAAAGAGGAGGCTGCTCACACTGCACGACTCAGTGATATGTAACTGGATACAAGGCTCTTCACTTCCAGGTCAGCCACTTGCCACTGGCTGATGGCTATTTGTAGGCAGTTCTATTCCTAGTAGTTGAGTGTTCCCAGCACAAAATCCCCATGATCCCCAGTGCCTTTAACGTGCTTAGAACTGTTAATGGGAAAGCATTTCTTATCTTGAGACCATTCTTGAAGATTCATTGCCAAAATGTTTTGGGGAAGTCTACTGGCCATCATGCCCATTGCACATTTCTGTCTCCAGAGAAGTTGGACCCAAATTTTGGCAGTTCTTCATCCTTAAATATTTTCAGTGAGGTGTTTCTAGTGTAGCTGCACGTTTGAGCATGTGTGTGAAAGTGGGAGATCTTTGTTCCAGGTTTCATTTAGACTTCATCCATTCCAGTGTCTTATAGTGCTTATGTTCAAGAAATCTGGGGCAGTTCTCACAAAAGATATTTCCAGATATTTTATTTCATTACAACTTGGAGAGTTCATAGGAAAACCTTTGATACAGCTCAATGCTGAGTGCTTTGATCTGAGTCTTCTTAAACAAAGAATGTCTTTTTCTAGAGCACCAAAGTGACTTGGGAACATGTGCCCCATTTTCTTATGAGTAACTTGAAGAATCCACTCTTAACGCTGCTTTCTTTAAGTTTCTTCTGAAATTGTGGATATTTTCTTTCTTGTGTCCCTGCTAGTGACAGCTAGCCTTCTCCAACAGCCTCCCTGTGCAGACACTTGTGCAGACAGTCCTTCTGTCCACTACAAAAACATGGGACACCCAAGTTGAACTAAATGCTGAATACCACCACATGGGTTTGCAGTGGTCTGTAACTGAAAAGGTTCACTGGAAGCAATTTGCAAAGAAATCCTTAGGAAACCACCTGGATGGTTATTTTAAATTAAAAAAGGAAGAGATGCCACTTTAAAAAAATAATTTTTAATACTGGGTTTAAGGTTCCATACATGTGATAGTCATTAAAGCTTATTTAACCCTGAAATTATCTGGCCTCTTTAATTCCACAGGGACTGTAAGGCTCTTGGGTTAGAAATGAAAAATAATGTCAGAAAGAAAATGAGACTTTCCTGAGTGCAGGACCACTATTACAGAATATTTTCTTAATCAAGCCTCTTTAAGAGCCAAGCAGTGGAGGAAAAAAATTATCAGGTTATACTGCTTTCATCCACATGGTCTTTGCTGATGCTTTGGGCCACTGATTGACATAGGCAAAAGTCAGTCCCAAGGGCTGGATGAGGCACACTCACCTAAAATGCATGTAGGACCTGTGATTTGTCCATCCACAATCTCAACTGCAGTACACCCAGTTCTTTGTCACAATACGCATTTGGGATAATCCCAGTGCACTCTGACGTTTGGGCTCTTAAAAGTCAGAGCTTTCTGGTTGTTGAGACTGGAAACTTTCAGCAGAAGCAGTGATTTTTGTCAAGTTTCAGTTACACCAAACATCTGTGGTGTGCCCCACCACCCTTTCCCCAAGGATGAAACATTCTGCAGGGAGGGTGTTGCAAGAATTCCTGAACTAGACAGCTAAGCTGGAGTCGTAACTGTCCTGGCCAGGGCCCTAGTTTGAAGAAGACTCCCATTAGAATTAAAACATCCCATAACTCTCATAACAACAGCCCTATTCTTGTTGAACATGGAAATTTAAGGCTGGGGTTGGAATGGGGGGAGAATGAAAAGACAGACAAGTAAACAGATAAAGAGGGAGCTCTTGCATACAAGTGGAATTTCCTCTGAGCACAGGATATTCTTTATCATTAACTGGTCTGTCACAGGAAGGAAAAGGGGAAAACAGTGTTTCCTGTTAGGGGGAAGAAAAAATCAATAGGCTTTGGAGATACCTGCCTGGAAAGAACTTTCTGTTTTCCCATCAGCAAGAACAAATAAGTTTTTAATTCCTTTGGATCATGATGTCTGTTTTAAAACAGTTTATTTCTTGAAATAGGACTTCAGTATAAATAAGTAATTTAGAAATGATCAGTAGCTCAGACTGCTTTGATCTTTCTTGTTCATTTCAGAAAATGCTCTTACTCCTGAAAATACCTTCAGTAAAACACTGTTTTGAAAGCAGTTACATTCTTCTGAGTTTATGTCTATGAAAGTAGTAACAACTAAAAGAGCCATTTGCCATACACATGCAGTCACTCCTGTGATATTATGGTTAAGATGCTCACAGATGGGCAGTGGATCTGCTATTGCTTCTGGTGAACAAAATTTTCTTTTGGAAAGAGCACAGCTGCCAGGCAAGTGTTCAAAGCCTCAGGATGACAACTACCCTGCAGATCCTGCATCATCTCTTTGGTTGCATTTTGCTTCGAATATCTACGGTGGTAGAAATGTGGGTTTTTCAGAAGAGTGAGAAGAGGCCCAAAGACTGTAGGAATGGATATATATGCACAAGCAGACCCATGGTAACCCGAGTTGCTCAGGGTAATCCTTTTCTCTTTAGCTGTCAGCTTCCTTCTTTGCAAAACTGGACCTGCAGATTTAAAGTCGTGGCTCGGTTGTAGCCACATTCCCGTGTTCTGAGCCAGGGATCTGTCCTGGGCCCATGACAAAGTTTATAGCAATGTCAGTGGCATAACTGAATGAGCAGAAGCTGTGTAATCCAGCAGTGTAAATGTAAGAAGACAAAATAAAAAGAAGGAAGGAGGGAAGATGACCTCTTAGACATGCACAGAAAAAGGGGTGGAAGTTGCATTTTTTTAAATTGAGAGGGAGAAGGGGGGGGTGGGGGTAAGCTTAAAATGAAACTATCAGCCAGGCTGGAATTAAAAGAGGGCTTTAGGAATGATCTAACTTTTATTTTATTACATGACAGAAGACAAAAAATCAATAGCTGGTAATTCAGACATAAATGAGTTATACAGGCCATTGACACAATGGACCAAACTTTATAACAACCACATCTGATGCTGTCAAGCCACAGGCTTCAGTGGCGCCAGTAATAATTATGGCTGATCACCTCTAATTCAGAGCTGCCTTGCTTGATAAAGGTGTCACTCTGAGTGGCTGCAGCATCAATATCAATTGAGGATGTCATCCAGCAGGTCAGGCTGCTGTGGAGAACTGTTTTTTTTTAATTGAATCGGACAAACCCTTAGTTTTCTCCTCCTCTCATTCTGTCTGTAAAAATCATACATATCTTAAACAAAACATCATTTGAATTCATGACTGAATCTATGTGAATTCAAGACCAAACCATGACAGACGCTAATAGTTTTGATCCGTAGAAATATATTCTAAGCATAATTTAAAACCGTAGGAGTATCCTCAGGAGGAGACTTTGGTACTTCACAATAATCTCTCTTGCATTGCTGCTGTGATCAATTAAAGAACTCACCCCAAAAAAACCCCAGTGTGGTAAAATGCTGCTAGGCAATAGAAATTGATTCTCCATAGACTCACATCATCATAAAGAAGAAAAGAAAGCACAGTGACTTTGCTGTTTTCTTACTGTTTTCTAAATTTGGGGGGCATAAGTGCATCCACTGAGTGTTGGAAGACTGAGTTTCACTCTGAGATGTGAGGCGAAGTGGCTTTGTGAAATAGTTCTCAATCTATAAAGAAAGGAGACACTTTTAAATGCTTCTACGGTGTTTCACGTGCCATTAATACTTAACATCTGCAGTTTGATGTTGAAGCTATTAGTCTTTGGATTGCTCAGGGATGCTATAAGTGCTTAGACATTTTAATTTATTATTATTATTGTTGTTATTATTATTATTACTTAGGCTTTGCCTTCTGTTGTGGACCAACTGCTTGGTACTGCATTGACTACAATCAGTTGGGAGTGATGAACAGTGAGAAAGCCCTCTGTGAGGGAGGACACGAGAGGTTTTTCAGCCACGACCACTGTAGCATTTAACATCAGGAGGACTTTGATGAGGCAGAGGACTTTGCACCACAATAGCTTATCCCTGCGTGCGTAAAAGTTGATTATAAGTTCCATTTAGAAACATTCTCTATGCTTAAAAACCCCCCAGACTTGGGAGAGAAACACTGGAAAGGCAATAAGAGCAGCACCGCAGTGAGTTAGTTATAAGCTTGCTGTGCCGTATGGCTTTCCTGGTACTTTTTTCTGTTGAGGGGAAAGAAGCCGCCTTGCACCTGTGTGTTTGCATATGGAGGAATACGGTGCAAGAAACAGCTCCGTCGTTTTCCTTCAAAAAGCTGGGGCTCAATTCCAGCTGTGCTCTGCTGAGGCAGAGAAATCCCAGTTTAAGGGATAACCTGCAAAGCAACGCTCTTCATCCTCCCAGACCCCTCGCCCCCCATACACGCTGCTCCCCTGCTTCTCTGCTGCCCTCCGCAACTCGGGCTCGGTCTTCCTCCTTTTCCAATAGCCGCATCTTCCCGTGCGGGCGTTCTGGAGGGACGCAGGATCTTCTGGTGATCCCCGGTCAATCGTGTCAGCCCCGTCCCTGGTCCCAGGGTTTTCCTACGCTCCGGCAGGCAGCTGCGCAGGCCCTTCGCAGGCAGCACTGTTTCTTTCTCTGTTTACTCGTTTCCAATGGCAATTGCACCACCGAGTCTCAGTACGTCTGGAACTTGGCCTGGGGCTGTTTTGGTTACATTGAAGTTTTTGCTTCAGCGCTGCCAGATTTAAATGGTGACTTCACCAGCACTGAGCTAAAAAGGAGAAAAAGGGAGGAGGGAGGTAGTGCAGCGAGCGGGAGCGAGGGAGAGGGCCCGGGCATTACATCATCGCTTGGACGGGAATCAAATGGGAAGGATATGACTCACTCGGGCTAGTTAAGCTTTGGCTCAAGTTCTACATACACTCATTCCAGGGCTCTCATGTTCTGCACCTCAGCAGGGAATTCAGGCTCAGTGATGTCCATGAGGTTTGTTTTTAATTTTCTTTTCCTTTTCTGATTTCTATATAGTTTCCCCCCCTCCTCGCCTTCCTCCTCCTCCTCTCCTCCTCCCTTCCCGAGTCCCCCTTTCCCACTCTTTTCCACTTCTACAGAGTTTGTTTTCTGGTGCGTGTAACCTCAGCTCTTAGGAGCAGAAGCTGTTTTTAAGACCAGACCAAACCCAAACAAGGAGCACAGCAAACTTGAGAGAAGTTTGGTAGTTTGTTGTCGTTTGGTGTCCCCCCCCCCCCATCATTATGTTGTTCCTAATCGGAGGAGACAGGGAGAGAGTTAAAATGCAGGAACCAATCGCTTGGACGGTGATGTAATGCTGGAACTGCAGGGTTGTTAAGTAATGTGAGAGGAAGGGGGTCAGGGTTGCAAAGCATTTACCTGCTGTCAAGGGGCTTTAAGTTTATTATCAATTGCAGTGACTGTAACTGGCTTCAGACTGCACTCTCTAATTATTCACAGACTCCCCTTTTTTATCTTTTATTATTAAAAGTAAAACTATATTATGATATTTTAAAAAATGTGATATTATCACAGCTGCGAATTATTTTCCACCGGGGTTTTTTGATATTTTTAAAATAGCTTGAAACTGGATGTCGCTTTCACAAGAAGCCCGGAGAGAGCGAAAAGAAAAGAGAAAGGCAAAAAGGGGTGGTTCTTCGAGCGTGGCTGGCGAATTTGAAACTGTTTGAAGAAAGCAGTTCAGCCTCTGCCTAGCAGAGCGAGTAAAAGCTTCTACTGTTGGAAATCCGCTGTAGAAAATAAAGCGTTTAAGGGAGGCAGATTGCAGAGCTCATCCCAACGAGGCTCAGCGTTTCATCCCTAACACTTGTCAGCAGTATTCTGATCCTTAGCTCACCCCGGGCTCGTGGCTGTCTTGCCTTAGCTGGAACCGCGGAGGTCCCGACCCTGCACAGCAGATCCCCTCCTGCCACGGTTCTGCTCTCTAGAGCTGCTAGGGTCCTGGGGCACCTGCCTACATGGATTTCCTTTGCAGGACAGAGCACTGTGCTTGTCTTATTAAGTCTGTCAGTCTCCCTACAGACCTTTCAGTCTTTTTCCACATAGCTAACTGTCTCTAGGTCTGGTGTGGAGAGAGAAAAGGTAGCTCTTCCCGGAGTTCACTGGGAGTACCTTGCCCTCAGGGTGGGCCGCAGAGTTTAACACTAAGCCCGTGCTCGGGCATTGGTTGTGTTTAGATGTGGGATGAATGTGTGCTATCAGGTGTGTGTTGGTGTCCTGAGGATACCCGTTCTGCTCGGACGAGCTCTGCATCAGGTTTCTGTGTCAAGAGCTGTCTGCTCTTAAGGTATGACTCTCACAAACGCCTCTTTCAAAGGGAATTTCTGTCTCTGGGGAAGCACTGAAGTCCACTGGAGTTGCAGTGGACTACAGATTTGCTTGGTTAATTAAAGATAGCCTTAAACATGCTCTTGGGGGTTTCGTGATTTTTTTTTTTTTAATTTTTTTACAACCTGTATTGGGAGCCAACTGAGCCAAATAACAGTGTTGTTCTGTGGTTGGTGGCGAAACCTCCTGCTCTCTTCCTGAACAAGACAAGAGCCTGTGGCCAGCTCCTGCCTTCCCTTCCCTCTGGTAGCCCTCTGCAAAGCTGTCTTATGTCTACCTGTTATGTTCCTGCACTTTATTCACAGGTTTTCCCTAAGTGCCCTGATTTTCAAGCTCCTCAGTCAACTGCTCAAGCACAAACAATCGCTCACGGGCCAAACTTTTATCATTTGAGAGCCCAACGTAAGGCCGCACCCAGCCCTGGCCCACGTTGCAGTGCAGATACACCATATGGATTGGATTGCGCAGTGCTCTGTTGGGGAGGTGTGGGTTGAGGAGGCTGCTGCAGGAGTTCCCGTAGGATTTCTGACTCATACTTTCTCCTAGAAATGTTGGGAAGTGCAGCTTCACGGCCCATCAGAATAAAGCCTAGTAGATTCTTTCCTTTGCCTGCCTGCTTTAGATGCTGGGATGGACTTGTCTTCACTCTTTCCCTTCCTGCCTTTTGTGGCTGGAGTCTTTGTTCAATAAAAGTCCATCAGTGTTTTCCTAGGATAGTGTCTAGCCATGCTTGCAAGATGCTGGGCAGAAGATAACAGGCTGTCACACTCCATCTTTCCTCTGCAGAAATGCATCCCTGCTATTTCTTTTATAAAACCACGTAAAATACGCTGTGCAGCGTGTCCTGAGAGTCTTTGGGTATCGGATTGCATTCCACAAGGGATCAGAGTCTCACTTGTCTGGTCCCAGCTATTAACATGTCACCTGTCTGGAAGGGCAGCAAAAGAGAACATCTTGGTGCTCTAGATGGTGTGGACTGACTGATGACCCTGCTGTGTACCTAAACTTTCACAAATTATCCACCCTGCTGATTCATGCTCGCTGAAGTTAGGTAAAGGGTGTAAAGAAGTAAATCCTTCTTGCCTTTCAGAAGTGCACTGCATCTCTATGTTACAATTTACTGCTGCTACTTCACTGATTTCAACACAGCACCACAGGAAAAACAGTTGTAAAAGCTTCTTTCAGAAAGCTGCAGTTGTGAATTCCGTATGCATACACACACAGGTGTATGTATGTATGTATGTATGTATGTATGTATGTATGTATGTATATTGGTTGTTGAAACAACAAAACACATAATTAACGAAGTAGAACTGTCCAGATTAGAGTCAGATAGCTCCGGTTGTGCTGGACAGGTGCTTTTTAAATGCATGTTCTTTTTGGACAACAGAAAAAGGAAAGTAGCTGCCCATTTGGATTCCTCTGCTGCTAGCTGCTGGGACCCAATGTGTGGGACTTGCAGCTTCATGGTCAGAGGTCAACAGCCCTGACAGTCAAGTTCCACATTTGAAGCTGGGTCTTTTGGCAAGAGGATTTTCTTATTGAAGGATTATATCTTTAGGGACCTAATTTTTAAACAGCAGCCAAGAGAAATGTTAACAGTGCTCTGAAAATGAGCATCAGAAGATATATTCAGAAGCACATGTAACCTGTCAAACAAGCCAGAGGCCAAACACACCAGAGCTTGGGAGTGATGTTTGCACTGGAGAGCCAACTGTGCGTGGTCGGCCCGTGAAGAAAGGCAATCTGCTCCGAGCAGAGCCCGGCTGGACGAGTCCCAGTAAATTTTCCCCACCAAGATCCCAAGTAACATTTCTGCCTGCATTGCTGAATGTGTGCATTGGCAGAATATCTGCTCTATAAGCTGTGTGATTTTAAGCCATAATTTGGTGCTCTTTAGCTGGTCTCTGCATGCACAAAAGAATGCCAGTTCTGTAGTTGCAGTACAAAAGGAAGAGGTAAATATCAGACAGCTTGTTTTTATTTCACTGAATGTGATCCCTCTGCTCCTGAATTCCTCAGTTTTCCTAGCTCTAACTTGAGACCTTTCCCTTAGCCTTTTTTGGAAGACTTGGTTGATGTTTGTGAAGTCCAGAGAAGCTTTCAGAGCTGGTGTCATGAGTGCTGGTATCAGAGCAGGTCAGGTGTTGGTGTTTGACAGAGGTGGTGGCAGGGCTGGCAGCTCATCAAGTTTTGGACACAGCAGGCAGGAAGACCAAGTTGTTTCCTGCACCTGGGTGGGGGTGCTGGGGCAGAGTGGCCTCCTGTGCCCTTCCCCATCTCTCTCTCCTCTCACCTTCCCACCCTTCTTTTGTTCATCCTGCACATGCCTGGGCCGTGTTCAGCCCAAACTGTTGAGATCAGCTTTGCTGAAAATTACACTTCAGATCAAAATGTGAGTTAGGTTCCACCAGTGTGAAGTGAATGCTGGGTCTTTCTCTGCAGCTACAGATAAACCAGATAGGAAGGTAATTACATCTCATTCCTATCTGACTCCCTTATTTACCATAATCTCTTTTAATCCCTTTGATACTCATCATAATAATGTTAATCTTAATGAACTCATTTGATATTAATGCGGATGTGATTTGTAAGTTCAGAGCAGGCTTGCCATCCTTGTTTAGCGTTCATTAATATCCACTTAACTCAGTTTATGCTCTCTTTCTCCTGCAAATGGACTTGCATATCTTTGTCTTCCACCTAGATGATGTGGCAATTCCCACAGTGGAACTCTCTTTCCACACTCAGGTTTGTATTTCCTTCCTATTCTTCTTCCTACTTACCAGATCCCAGAGCAAAGAGCTGTTGGAAACACTGCATCCATCTACTAGTGGCTTTCTGTACTCAGTTGCTTAGTCATTTCTTCCACTTTCAACATCAAAATTGAAGGAACCCTTATCCTCTTATTTCTCATTCATCTGGCATTCCTTCTTAGATTGCTTCAGAGATATTACCTTACTATAGCCCTTGTTTTATTGTCTCAGAGGGTGAAAAAGTAAGAGACACAACCCCTAGTCTTGGCAAAGAGTCAAATTATTTGTTGCTTACTACCGTACTCTCCCCAAACGCTCTGTTTATGGGTGGGGTACCTCGCCCAAACAGTTTCCAGTGTGACCAGCCAATTTTAGTGAGTGAGGACTACATTTGGATGTTGAGCCTGATCCAAATCTTATTGCAGTGAATGGGAGAGCTGAGTTGATGGGCTTGGGATAAAATCTGTGGAACTATCCTCTTTTCAGTCCTTTGAGCACCCACGTATTTTTCAACATCTCTAGCTTTGGAATGTGCCCTCTTGGAAAACTACTTGTTCAGCCACAGTGATCCCAGAGACTGATGAACCTTGGATCTCTATTAATGCGTGATTTCCTCTCTACGTGGGTGCTTGTGTTTGTTTTTAAATGTGGCATGGAATTTCTGTGTTGTGGTGCTTGCTCCCTCTCGACTTCCTCCAAACACGTTTTTAAAGCCTTGATTGTAAAATAGCATGATTTATTTTTCAGTCCCAGTGACACACATTTTGCTTTTTAGGTCTTTTGAATCCTGACAGAGCCAGGAAAGTATAATTTACTTAACAGAACGCTGTTGATTCCATCCTCTCTTCCATTCTTTATTTTATGGCCTGATGTTTCTTTGTAGCATCAACTTCCAGTGTTAAAATGAGTATCTCCATTGAAAACATACAACTTTTAATTTACTGGAAGATTTCTGAACATTATAATAAAACTAGCCATTCTCTTGGTAAAAACTACTAAGTGAGAGTGAGAATTGTCGTTTCTGAGATCAGTACAAGCTGTTTTTCTGTGGTGGTCTTCATTTTAACATCATATCTTTCGTTCAAGAGCATTGCAGGATGTTTGGAAAATTGCAACCATTAGTCAAGCATATTAAAGCTCTTTATTAGTATGAGTACAAGACATATTCATGTAAATAACAAGATGGAGAATTTTATTGCAGATATCTGCAACTCTTGTGCTGCTCCATGACCATAAGGAATATGGGCAATGTGCTTCAGATGGGCACTGTTTTCTAAAGATAATAAATCTGTGCCCATTAGCAGCAACAAAATAGTAACTAAAATAATAGAAGTTCATTATCACAAGCCCTGTCAAAAGTAATGTCAGTTGAATGTTTTACCACACTGGAAAAGCCCATCAACACCAGTAATTTTATATGTCAGATTTAACACGAGCTAGTTTTTTCCAAATGAAGTCTTACAAACCAGAAGAGAAAAACATGTACTAGACCAGATTCTTCCTTGACCTCAGTTTAAGGCAACTGAATATCATGTCAGAAAAGTTCCAGTACTGTGTTCTTTGTTATCATTTGGTTTCCAGGTCAAAATGAACTTTTCTTTCACTGCAGCTGAGGATATGAGCTCTTATTTCTCTTGTATCACAGGACTGCAGGAATTCTCATTGCTCTGAATACTTTTCAGTTTTCTGATCTACTTTGAATTAGTGAGTTTCTTTAGAAAACTCATGTAGAAATAAGATTGGCCAAAAAATCAAAATAAACACTAAATTAAGGTTCAGTTTACAGTTTGCCTCAACCACCAGATTCCTTGCCATCGGAATCCAGTGTTGACAAGCATCTCCTGTGGCCATTCATATGAAAGAGGGATGTGTTGCACAAAGTGCAGACTGGTACACAGATCTCTGTATGTGTGGATCTGTTTGTGTATGTAGGGGGGGGTGTGTGTGTGTGAGTGTGTCTGTCTGCCCCCATTTATGAGACTGCAATGCAAAATTAACTTCTGCTATTCCTAAGCAACCATACCAGAAAGAATTTATCACCTGAATAAGATTTCAAGTTGCGTGACTTAAGGTGGTGATATTGGTATATAAACTTGATTGATGGTTTCTTTCTTTTTGAAATTGACACTCTATTAGCACTCCTCAGCTCTCCCTCACATTTCAAGTTTTTCTTTAAGAACGAGAAATCAAATTTAGGGTAAAAATTTAAGCAACAGTTAAAGGGGGACATTGCTGTGCATCCCTAAGTCTTCAGTTTGGCTTTTTACTTACTAATCTTGTGCAGTATAGAACTTTTCCCAGCTACTGCAATTCTAGTATATTCAGTAGATACTCTAATCTTTAGTAATTAATTAAGCCATTTTTTCATTTAAACTATTTTGACAAGACTTTGTAGAACCCTGTAAAAAAACTGCATTACATACTTCAGGAAAAGTACAAATCCTTACCAGCAACCTTAGTAAAAATATGCAAAAATAAGTGAATGTTATAGGAAAAAAATGAGTATAGAGATAGTTGGAAAAGCATGAATTTATAAAGGTCTTCTTAGAAGAGCAAAGTGTGGCTGATTGAAAACTTTCCAATGAGACTCAGTAATTGTTAAAATTTGGGCTTTTGACAACAATTTTTTCACGAGAAATTGGGAATTGTTTTTGCTGAGAAATACCTTTTTTGTTATTAAAGAAAGGTCTTGAAAAAGAATAAGTTTCTCACTTGCTATACACTGAAAGATGATTAAGCTTTGTACATTTTATTTTCTGTTTGATATTCAGTGTCTCTTCTAAATGGTTCTGTTACTTCTGACTTGTTTCTGTGGGCAAATGCCCAGAAAGTGTGAAGAGTAGCAAATGATAAAACAGGCAATAATACTCCGGCATCTGCACGTGTTACATTTCAGAGTTTTAAACTTTGGTCTCACCTGGTCTTGCCCAGGACAAGTTCTTGACTGAAAGCACAGACAGCTGCAGCTCTAGTACCTCTTTATTTTTTCCCCTTAAAAGACAGTTCTTTATCTCAGGGAGACTTGTTTTAAAAGCGCAGTGCTCCAATAACAGGATGTTTCGGAGTGTAGGTCGGATTGAACTGGATGTGGGCAGGGTCTGTTGCTTCCCCGTGTAGCACTGAGCACAGGAGCACTGAATTTCAGCGGCACATCTGCACTGCCATGTGTCTCTTGTGCAGAGGAATTATCAAATTGGACAAACATTAGATATAGTAATTAACTGATTGGCTCAGGGTCAGGTATTTGGGTTTGCCCAAACAATCCCTAGAGGACTTAGAAAGATCTCTATTGTGAGGGGAATACAAAATTTCTGCACCCAACCAAAGTCTGGGGCAGTTTTGGGTGAAATCTGCTTGGACTGTTGAACAACTCCAAGCAAATGGGCACCCCAAAACTGCACACATATTCTTGTGTGAGTCTGCAGTGACTCACTGTAAGGTGGGTCAGTTGCACGGAGGACAGATGGCCTTATGGACATCTTCCCTAGGCTGAAGGGAGAGAGTAGCCAGAGGAGCAGAGAGCAGGGGAACTTGGTTGATTTAGCCTGAAGAGATGGCTACCAGGGGATCTGATTGCAGCCTTTAGCTACTTACAGGGTAGTTACAGAGGAGACAGGGTCTGCCCCACTTTGCAGCATGAAGTCGGAAGACAACAGGCGCAAGTTTCAGTGAGAGAACGTTCCATGAGACCTAAAGAAAGAAAGGTTCCAGCAGGTGAACTCTGGCAAGACACAGCAACTGGCTGGAGTCAGTCTCTACTACTGTAGATTTTCACACTTTGTCTACAAAGAGGACCCCAGCAGCCTGCTCTGATACTGCATTTAGTCCTGGTTGGAGCAGGAGGTTGGACAAGGTGACCCTCTGAGGGTCAGACCTTCTGACTGAAACTATTCTCTAGACCTGCACTGGGAAATGATGGCAGCACGGGCTGTCTGTACAGGGGGTGGAAGCAGGGAGAATTTTGATGAGCAAAAAGCAATACAAAAAGCAAAAGCTGAGATAAGAACATAATGTCATCTAAAGCATATCCTGTGCCTGCTTGTGTCCACCTTGACTTGAGAAATAAAGAATGTATGCACTTCACGTAACACTAAATGCGGACTCTGAATTGCTCTGTGCTTCAAGGTGCTTCATTCCCTAGCTTTCCCATCACGCTGTAAGTGACGGGCACTCAAGTTTTAGTAGATGCCTCATAAACATGCAAAGATAAAACAGTAATGATGAAAACCAGCCATTTTTTGGCTGAAATGTGAGCCAAAATACGGCCAAATATTTTTTCAGTTTATAAACAGCTAAACAGTTCTTGTTCCCTCCTCGACTAAGCATCTGAAGTTTTTGCTTATAGTGAAGAGTTGCAGGAGAATTCTAAAAACTTGTGACAAAATCCATCTCTGATGTATTCCCAAACTAGTCAGCTCTTTAAAAGTACCCTCCCCTCCCCCCTTTTTTTTATTTTTACAAAAGTAAGGGAATTAAGCCATAACAAATAAAACTTTGGAACCCCCCATGGTTATTTTCAGCATGTTTTGCAGAACTAGGAGACAAGCTTTGTCCATAACCATGCGAGGGATCCATTTGCTAATATCCCTGTAAGCTCAAATGTATGTTTTACAGGAACTTAGCTAGCAAAAGCTGTTCCCACTATAAAAGTAATGGCACATTAATGCCTTTTTGCAGTGAACTCCCTGTATACCTTACCCAGCGTTCATGTTTGTCCATTAACTAATGACTATCCAATATGCTGTCACTGCTATCACATGTAAAATCATGCATGCTCAGTTATTTTATTATTGCAAAATTAATAATTTATTATTGAATAGAACATAAAAACTGAGGATCAGTCCCTGTATATGACTCTTCACTGACAAAAACTTCTGGAGTGACACTGACTCAGTCTTATATTTTTCTTGAGGTAAAAGGCTCAGAGGAGGATGTTGTTCATATTTATGAAGTTTCTAGAAGTGCAGTCTTAGAGTGTAGAGCCGTGTTCTCACTACGCCACTGGCACCTTCTTTACTGTCATGCATTCACCTTGTTTGCAAACTCCTTTCTTGTGATCAAGACAAGCTTTGTCCTTTTAAAGTGCTGCGTCTGATGCTTCGGTAAATGTCAAAGATGATTTTGCACCGCTGTTGGATGCAGAGCAAATCACGGAATCTGGACACGTGGTGAAAACTTCCTGGCTGGAAGAGCTAATCCCCTTGGAAAACAAAACAAAAAGTCCCATACTTTCCTGTAGAATATCGTCTTTTCCCTTGAAAACAGCATTCCTACCCAGTTAATTTATTACTGAATCTAATCTGTCTGTAAGATAGCTTTGAAATACCAGTGTTAGTTCTGTTTTTCATTAATACACTGATATTGATGTTCAGGTTTCTAACTAGCTGTTAAAATCAATTAGGAAAAATCTAGGAAAGAAGACATAAAAGAGAGGAATGAGTTGGAATATTGGGTTGTTTTTAATAGAGCAGGAAATGAAGAAAAACTGACAGATTTAAGGTTTCTTTTGTGTCATTGGTGTGCTTCAGGCAGGTGAGCTGTAACGGTAACCAGTTTTATGTGAATAACAAACTTGTTGACTTAGTGGCTGAACTTAAAAATAGTAATTCAGGTTAAGTCAATATGATTTAATTTCTTAATTATTCTGTGCAAATAAGGAACAAAGACATTCTCAGGTTTTCAGGACAATTACATTTTTAAAAATAACTAGGTAAATTTCCAGATTAATATGGCATTTCAAACTGGAATATTTAGAAATGCTAAAAATTTCTGCTTTTCCAAATATTCTATTCTTCTCCACTTCCAAGATTTATTAAATACAATTTGTTAGTGAATTTAATAAATTTGGTCAACCTGAAAGTGCTGCTCTAGCTTTTGTGCTTGGCTGCAATTTTCTGCATAAATCACAGCAGTTACAGTGCAAGTGAATTCACCGTGATAGAGTATATTTAATTTGCACATACTCTATAGATAATCGAAGTCTCTATCCTCATATAACTTTAGCAGTTTGAGTTGATATCAAGAGCCTCTAGAAGAAGCTTTCTGTCATTTCTAACACAAGCACTGCACCGGTCTCATGATGAAAAATAAGGGGGTTGGTGCAGAAAAGGCTTTTGCAACTTAATTTTTTCCAGTATATCTTTGTCCTCGCCCAGTGTGGGTTTCAGGGCCAGCAATGCATTGTGCTATACTTTCGTCATCTCTTCCCTCGGTAAAACTAGCTACAAGTTAGTGTGGCTGAAGAAATCTTGCAAGGTTTGTAAAACTGAGGAATATTAAAGGAGGGCATGTAAATTCATGTAGCTAGATGATTGCAGGATTGGAGACTAGATGTCCATAAAAGACGATTGAAAAAAACTTGTTTTTTCACCAGTGACAGATTAAAAATAACTCTTCATTTTTAACAGCATTTCCAATCTTTCAATCTTTCTCTGTGAAAGAGCTTCTTTTTGTGGAAACCTAGTGACCTAGAGAGTTAAATAGAGAGTTAAATCTCTTTGGTGCCTTTTTTCCCTGGAGTTTCAGTGACTTGTTACAGTTTTGTCTGTCTGAGGTTCTGATGATTTGAAATACCAAAGGGGCCTGGAAGGGTTTTCACTTTCACATAGTCCTAAGGACTGGTGGTCAGTAGGGCAGGTGTGACTTGATGCCCACAGTGATCATTACATTTGAAAATCATGGTTGTTTTTGTTCCAATGGGGTATTCCTCAATTAGTTTTCCTTCTTCAGGTACGAGTCGGAAGTTAATGAAGAAGCCCATAAAACTCCATTTTAAGATTGCATTCTTTAAGTCATAAAATGAAGGTCCTTTGGGTGAGACAAAATGTACTAAATATTAAACACATCATTCAGAATGACTATTTTTATTTAATGGCCTTTTTTTCTCAGAAAAGAGCACAAATGAAAAATATGTAATCCTACGTCTAAGAGAAAATCTATCAAAACTTGCCAAGTTTTCAGGGTTTTTGTTTTCAGTGAATAGCAAGGTTTGGCTATGATGTGCTTTCAGTAGGTATACTTTTAATCCCATAATGCAGAGCTCTCATTTTGTTATTTCTCTTTGCACTGATCCTTGATATATTGCTCACAAAAAAAGTCCGAGCAGTTAAACCATATGTTCATAGCTCCTAATGTCAAAATTTTAATTGATTTTCCCATATTCAGGGTTAGGAGGGGGCTGTATCATGTTCCACTACGTCATAAAAACAAAAATATTTAAAATATGTTTCAAATAAAATGAAGGGGGAGAAGAAAAAATACTTAACTTAGAAAAGATATGGGATTCATTAACAAAGGAAAATACTGGCCACGGACCAACGGCAAGCCAAATGTTTTGCCAGCAGTTTGCAGTTCACAGTCATCACTGCATGTCACTCCGCCTGCTGCACCAGCCCCTCCAACCATATAGGCCTTCTTTTTAAAGAGAAACCTGTCTGGTTTGAGTTGAATAAATTAATTTGGGTTTACTTAGTTTAAAAACAAAAATATAGAGGGCCCAATTTTATTTCATTATGCCCGTGGGTAAAGCAGTGCAAGGTAATTACAACCACAGTGCTGGTTGCTCTATCTTAATTAAAGAGGGTTATTTTGCACAGAGGTTTTTGCACAACATAATAAAATAGTTTGTGGTCTGGCTAGCCTCAGTATCACAAGAGTGTACTCACTTGAGAAATTGTCCAGCTTTTCCAAAAGCTGAGGCCCTTCCATTGGAGAGAAGCATGGAGCTGCTCAGCAGAACACAGGTAGTTTACAGTAAGGGCACCATCATAAATCATGCAGCAAACAACCTTTCATACGGTCTTGTACACTAAGTGGCAGGCTTGTCAGCAGCAATGAATCTGGACTTCAGTAGGTCTTTAAGCAATAAAGTTCTCTGCAATGTGCAACACTGGTTACATACCTGTGACCAAACCTCTTACTTTTCCAAGCTTTCCTGGTCATGTTTTGGGTTGGGTTTTGATTTTTTTTTGTTTTGTTTTGATTTTTTTTTGTTTTTTGTTTTTTGTTTTTTGTTGGTGTGTGGGTTTTTTTTTTTTGTGAGGGGGAAAGGGGGGCATCCTATGCAAATAAATATGACTTATTGCTTAGCAAATAATTTTAAAGAAAAGGCATCAAAGACATTTAAATAATATACTTGGCATGCTAATTAAAAAATCTCTGAACTCAAATCCCAACAAGCACGGCTGAGATGGCCTGTTATTAGAAAAGTCAAAGGAGGCATGTTTGCTGGTTGAATAAATCAAGTAGTGTTGTAAAAACACTGTCTCAGGGATGATTAAGGGTAAGTGATTTTCGTTACTATGTTAAGTTCTGCTTTCTGTTGTGGTGCTCTTTATATCACATCAAGCTTAGCTATTTACTTATGCTGCTTTAAAAAGCCCCAGCCCCTCACTTACTTAAATCATGACCCAGTGCATCGATTCAGAAAGACAGCAACCCAAGCCAGCTTGACTTAATGCTCAGGAACCTGACACAGGTCCTTCCTTTGTGTGCTCTCCCTCACACTGTTGGTAAAACTGACTTAAGTTTTGCAAATAGCAGTGAACCAGACCCCAGGGTGACTCAAGTCAGTAAAATTTCACTGCTTTCAACAAGTTCTCCTCTGTTCCTGATGCTAGTGGTTTCCTTCAAGTGGCACAATTTTCCCTTTTCTTAGATCCGAATACTCCGGTATTTAGGGCCACCAATTGTCCTGAGCCAGATCACAGCTGTGCTCCCTTGCACATTGGCAAGGGCATGGTTAACAAATATTTATGAAACTAGCAGGAAAGGTCTCAAGGCTGGCATAAGGAACATGAAAAGGGCCCTGGATGCCTTGCTCAATGAGTGACTGTCAGTGGATTTTGCTTCTTTCTCTTGGGGACATGGATTCTCCTACAGAGGGACAAGTGAGTGTAGCTTCAACTGCTTGAACTGGCACAGTTTCACCTGAGCTTGCATTTATGGAGAAGGAAATGCCAACGGGATGTGCATTGTACCCCAAGGCAGGACTCCAGCCAAGGGGAGGGCAGCTCTCAGCTGCATTTGGGCTGCTCTGAAGCACTGCTAGCAGCGGCTGCCTGCAGGACAAGGAGAGTTGGAACATGTGGTGTTTGACAAAGCTGAAGTATCTTCCAGCCTCCTTAGGGATGGCTCAGGTCCTTGGCAGCACTGGCTACATAGGTCTGGGAGTGTGATTATAGACAGCTGGGCTTCGTAGAGGTCTTCAAGCCTAGAATTAGGCATGTGTAAATGGGGAGAATTAGCCTAGAGGTGGACCAGAGAGACTTCCATTCCCTGCTCTTAAGTTCAGAACATGAAAATACTGGCTGACTTTCCACTCTGTGTGGCAAGGCTGAAGCAACAACATCCAAATATGCTTCTGGGATGCAGCTGCCAAAGAAACGTTTCACAATGAACACAGAGGGGCATCCCTGTGGCAGCCTCAGCTGAGGTGCTAATGATTTCATAACCTGTTCCTTCATTATGCAAGCTATAACACCTGCTGAGACTTTTCAGCACAGGAGTGCCTGCTGCCAGGGCAGGAGCCAGGGTGCCGTGGTGGATTGATAATGGGTTTGCATGTGGAACAGATCTGTACTGTGTGTTTTACATACATGGCTTTGAAACTACAAGAAAACAGCCACTTTCTGTTTCCATTTGCATTAGAGGCTTCTTATGAATATTTGAAGTAGACATTTATTGTGACCATAACCTTACTACAAATTAAAATCAGATCCTGAGTCCCTTGTGAAAAAGAAGCTCATGATAATGTGTGGAGATGTCAAAAATGATACTAAATGACACAACTTTAAATCCCAAGCACTGTGTTTATCCATAACTATGGGTTAAATCTACACTGGAAATAAGACCAGGAGCTAAGCAAGGTTTACAGGGGTGGGGGATGTCCCAGTAGATGTATAGCCATAAGCTGAAGAATAAACAGCTGGTTGTATGTGTCTGCCAAATACAAACTGTCTTGAATATATACTGCTGCATTTTCTTTTCTCAAGTCACAGATTACCTTTGCTGCATATCCTACATCGACTGGGTCAGATTTATACGAGGTGCAATGTTGATTCAGATGGTTTGTTGCTATAGAGAGCGATAAAGGCAGATTTCTGGTCTAAACGTACACATATTCCTAAATTATTGGTTTCTCATCAAATTTTATGTACGAGCCATTTTAAGGACTTGTTATCTGGTAGGCTAATACAAGGTCTAAATTCATTCTTCTCAAAATATAGAGATCAGGGGAAAATAAAATACAGACATGCTGACCTGCAATCTGACTTTGCCACTATTCTTTATGCTCATCATATTTGCCTTTCCCATTAAAAAAAAGAAATAGAACAACAGCAGAAAATGTGGAGCGGAGTGAGTAAGCCATGGCTTCCGACCCCTGGAAATCGGCCATACTCACTGCTGTGCAAATTCCTGCTGCTCTCTGAGCTGAGATCATACTGTTGGAGATGGCAAGTGTATAGAGCACAGATCTGTATCTTTCTTCCATTGCTAAATATTAACAGTAAAAAATAAATGCAGGTGATGCAACAGCCTTTGACTGGGTCTATTTATGTGACTCTTGAGATATTTTAACCAGATCAGTAAAATGTCTGGCTCCCTGTGACCAAATCAAATAGATCTGATGTTAGTGTAAACTAACTGCTGCTTTGCTGTTTAGGTAAAGTTAACATTTTTTAACATGTTCACCTGCAGTGTATTGACATGACTCAGGATACATGGGACAAACACTTATTTTATAGGTGACATCTGGAAAAGGACACATCTCCTTTCCATTATTCATCTTCTGCTTTGCCCCCTCCCTAAGCTAAATGTCCTTTTCCTCTGTCTGCCCAACAGCTCGAAGCAGTTAAAAAAAAGAAAAAGCCTTACAAAACCAACTAATGTTTCTTGACTGTCAGCATGCACTGAGTGTCAGGCCAGCAGGACAAACAAATTACATTGTCAGAGGCCTTCCACTGGCAGCTCCAGCCTACCCATTCCCACAGTTTAAATCTGGAAACTCTTGATGCAAATGCTGCAGTTGATTCTGATGGCTGTAGTGGCACTTCACTGAAAAGTGGTGCTTTGGAGTTGGGTTTTGCAGCATTGGGAGTTGATGGGAGTTGAAACAATGCTTGTGTTTCTGGGAGGGCTGTTTTCAGTCCTGCGTGTCTACAGAAGACTCAGGCCATGTCTAGATCAGTGGCATTACTTCAACTGTGCAAATGCAGCAAGAGAGGTCCTTCTAGCCTGGTCAGCCTGACCTTTTTGAACTATTTATGGAAAGATCATTTTCTCCTTGCTGAATTGTTATGTTGAAAAACATGGGGCACAATATCTTAAGTTATCCAGTACCCTCAGAGTTTCAAAATTCAGCTGATCCAATTTTTGTCTCTGCTGATCATAGTGCTGCTCTTCTGCTTCCCCTGGCATAGCAGCTTTGTAGTTAAAGCCGTGTTTCAGTGGCAGTTCTCAATGGGAAATAAGTGGAGGCAAAAAGAAACAGTTCAAACCATGACTATTCATGGAGTATGCGTGAACACTTACGGTTCACGTAAAGACATTAAATTAATAATTAGTAGTTTGTTAGTTCATGCTGCAGACTCTTGGAAGCTGGCAGGATGACCTGAACTTTTTTTACATAACTCTCTACTGACCATTAAGCCCTTTACTCTAAACTGGTGCAGAGGATGTTATTTTAATTGTCAACACAAAGTTCTGGTTTGGGAGAATGTTTGCTCTTTATGACAGCATGTCTTTCAAGACAAAGATAAGATAAAATAGAAAAACTTCCAAACAACAAACAAACAAACAAAAAACCTATCTGTGAAACAGTAAAACAAACACATCAGTACAAATTGGAAGGTAAAGATGTAAAATAACCTTTTTTTTCTTAGTATGATGTAGCATATCATTAGCAGGCATTAAGTCAGTATTCAGGGTATGATTTAGGAAATGTCTTCATAGGGGTCATACATTTTTATGGGTCTCATTCTGTCCTAAATGACTGTATTAGCAGCACTTCTGTGAACTTCAATGGCAAGAGCATCATGTCCAAAAGAACATCTGCCACCTCTCCTTGTCTTTCTCCACTCAACAGTACGTGCTGCAAAAGGCAAATAGGATGAACAGAATAGTGGAACGGTGATTTGCAGATCATCATGGGCTTCAGTGATGGTATCAAGAAGAGCAAGGGTAGACTTTGGCCAGTGCTTTCAGGAGGAATTTTGTGAATATTATAGCGATCCCTCTGCTTCACTTCATAAGCTAATCACCACCAGGGGTCAGGAGAATTTACTTGGTAGCATGTATCTAGTAGATGTCAAGGTGGAAGATGGGGATTTTTGTTTCCTTTTGAAGCATGAGACACAGATCAGTGCCAAAGCTTGTTTTACAGCTAGATGTAGTGCGTTATATACTGTCTGTTTATGGAGTGTGTGTGCGTGCGTGTATGTATGAGTGAGATTCCCAGTTGGTTTAAATCCATTGTCTTTGGCAAAGCTGTGTGCTGTACACCGTCGAGAATTGGCTCTCTTGCTGTCGATATATTCATTCTATTCTTATTTGTTTTCTCAAATGATTGTGTTAACTGGGCTACAGCTCATGAGGTTGCTTTTTTTTTCAGGTTTATATTTTCTCAGCAATAATTTGGTCATAAATAAGCACATTTTTAAGATCACCAGATAGACTAATGTGGAAAGCTTTTGAGGAGAAAAGTTTTGAATATGATTTTTGAATATTGATTGTCTCATTTTAAAGAACAGTTGAAAAGAGAACATCAAATTCTTGGTAAAAAAAATGACTTACAGATACTTACCTTTTCATATTTTATTCGGTTTCCACTTGCTTCTATTTAGAATATTTCATAACAGTAAATATCCTTTCTGCTCTTAGCTAGAGAATAAAAAAAAAGTGTGCTTGGATGTTTGACATTACTGGTCACTTAGACTTGCTGCTTTTTATCATGTGCATTGGCTGGTTTGTATGCATATTTTTTAAACCAAGATTTAAGATTTACATGTTATCTGGAATTTGATCTGTAACTTGAAAGGCTACTGTAACCACAATAAGAATGAAAATAACCCTGAACTGTTGAAAATTCAGCTCAGAGCACCCAAAGTGGTAATGACTGCAATAGTAGTTTTGTCGATATTTATAAATCAATGCAAACCAGAAACTGGATGTTTTAATTTACTACAGTTTCACTGTAACTGATACCCTCAAGTTTAGAGCTTTAAGCTTTGTGAAGTGCAATGTTATTGCAGGGCATGCATCCAATTTTTAAAACATTATATAGATTGGAGACAGATGAGTTTTCAGAATTATTTTAGGCCTATTTTGATTGAATGCCTGAGATGCATTTTCCAGTGGAAATTAATTGCATTGATGTGAAAACAAATGAACCCCAACCTCAAAATTAGCTGCAGGTTCCTGCACGAACCAGTACTTAAAAGAGAGGGAGTGGGCAGAGATAGTGACTGGGAATTACAGTTACAATGTACACTTTGTTGGTAGAATAAAATAACCTTTCTTCAATGCCTGCTCTTTTTTGCTGTCTCTCTTAGCATGCATGCATGTGTAGAGAGAGAATTTTTCCCATGTGTCTGTGGTTGCACATGAGTGGACAATGGCTTTTACCAGCTATCACTGCTTCCCCTTGTGTGCTGCCGGAAACCTTTGCTGGCCTGTGTCAGCAGCTAAAGTCTCAGCAAAATCTTCCACAGCCACTACCTGTAGTGCTTCTGTTGTTGTCATGGGGTGTTTCTGGAGCACACATTTCTTGGGGATTGTGCTAGGTGAATTTATTAGTGAATAGCAGCTAACATGTTTTCCACCCTTCAGTGAAATTTGCCTTAGCTATGTAAAAACTGTGTCTGGGATTCCTGTTTCTTTGACTGATGCTCTCAATCAGTGGATATCTCCCAGTGAGAGGTAAGCAGAGATGGCAATGTGAACCTTTTAAATAACAAGAGCAAACAACAGTGGCTCAGAGCTGATCTCTGTTGAAGTACAGCTGCAGCAGCTCCCCATGACTTTGTTCTATCTGCCTTGAGATTCACCTCTTCCCTGTGCTTCTCATCATTTGTACTAATATAGCTGTCAGCTGGGATTTTTAGCATGTTTAAGAGATGAAGCGTGTGCAAAGGTTCCTCCCAAGAAATGGCATATATTCATTTTGATCTTCATGAAAGTTGGAAGGGAATCAGTGAAGTGGGTTGAGGGTGGGAAGAAGGTCACTGAAGACACATAGCTATTTGGCAGCATTAAAATATTTTTACACCTGGAGATGACTTGCTGAACAGATAATTGAGAGTACACCTTCATGTATGTGCTCCTCTCCCTCAACCCGCTGAAACAACCAGCAGCTTTGAGGCACTGAGCATATTTGGGGCTGTGACCATGGTGGGCTGTGCTAACTTTCCTCTGGGCTGTAGAGAGAGGCTGGCACCACAGGAACAATGTGCTGATGGCAGAAATGCTTGGGAAGCAATGAGCGTTAAAAAGCACAGAGTTTCTCTATGGTATTCTTGTTAAAGGATAGGATTAAGAGCTGGATTTTGGTCTACTGCTGATGTCATATATCATCTGAGAGTTTTTCAAGCTTCTAATTTTCAATTTTGCTTATTTCCTATTTTGTTTAGGATATCATGTAGAATTACATAAAGCCTTTCTTAAAGATTTCTACAGTGTGTGTTACTTTAATAGTATTTTTAGTGTTGTGTGTAGAATTTAAATCTCAGTAAATAAACAATCTCACGTGTATGTACACCTACATATTGTCTTCATTACCGACTGTGCTCTGCTAGCCAGAGCAAACTCTGCTTTCCACAGTGCATACAGAAGACTTGTGTCTTGTCAGCATGAGACAGACTGAACCTGCCAGTGGCAGATGCTGGAGTGGTTTCCACTCATTTAGGCTGTTTTCTTTAGTCAAACTATTTTCTAGCAGAATTGTGATCAAATCTCTGCTCCATGCCTAACCATAGCACTGCGGCTCCGTGTGCTGTGAGTTGTATTGCCACGTGGTCTTGAGACTCAGCAACAGTTGGAGCCACTGTCTTTGTACAAGCTCTAGACTGATGAAAATGAACGAGAAACTGATGGTTACAGTTTTAGTAATTTAGTCATATGGAGCTGAAGAAATGCAAAGATTCAGATTAATTGCCTTTTAATTAATATTATCCTATATTTAAATTGCTAGGAGCTTCTTTTGGGGTCTACTATGTCTTTTTGTTGACTACCCACAGCAGCTGTTTTTTTGTGAGGACCTATGTTAGGTACCTGAACTGAATTAGCAATGATCACAAACTGGCTTGCAATTTAAAGCCTTCCCTTAAGTAGCAATCTTAATTTGATTAACTAATGCAGGACCCTTTTCCCAACCTCTTTGTGCATAGCAACCTTTCCGCTCTAACTTTTACGATGTTGGATGTGGGGGTCCACGGGGGCAATGCTGAGGAAGAAAAAGTCAGGAGAAGTAAAGCCACCCAAAGTATAGGTATAGCAGTCCTGTCTGCCTGCAGGCACATGAAGACAGCAGCAAGTACATCTTTCTTAGACACCCAGGCAGGCAAACATCTCTGAAACACGGGGGCATGAATCTGCTGCCGCAGCATCCATCATCCTGTGAGGGACAGTGAAAACATGTGCTGTCATCTTTGACATTTTAATTGAAAAGAAAGCTTACACAGATTTCGACCTTAAGCAGTATGTTTATACAAGTGTATACAGAGAAATAATCTGTCAGTTCAGTGCAGGCTCATTGCTATAGGAGTTGGTTTAGTAACTGAACAATCCAGCATTAGCTCACACACCTTGCCTTGTTCCATGCCTCAATAATTTTTAGTAGAAATACTTTGCCTAGAGGCATGCAGTTATTAAAAAAGAGGCTCAGCTTGCTTAAAGTCTGGAATTATTAGCTCATGGTAACAAGCCTGCACTGGAGAAACTGTTGGTTCTTTGTTTTCATAACTTTGCTGTAATTCACCATCTTATTTTCAGAGACAAACTTCTGCATTGTTTGGGAAGTTAAAAAAAATAAAAAAAAGAAAAAAGAAAAAAATAAATCTTCAAAAAGATTTTTTTTCATTTTTTATTATAAAGAGGGTTTACAAAGCTCTTTGATCTTAGTATTTCTGTTAAATTGCACTGGTCCAAATATAAGGGTAAATGGAAAGACAATTTTGGGAAATTTGTTGTTACCTAATTTCCAGTATAGGAATCAGTTGGTAGTGAGTATTCAGTGAGAGCTCTCTGAAGACACTCTCAGCCCTTTAAGAGTAAAATATGCTTTTTCTCCATCATTCTTGCAACCTACTATCCCTTTCAGATGCAAAGTTGTGAAGGTCAAATTTGCACTGCTGTAACATGTGTGTGAAAGGAGTCACTTGAGCAAATGAGGGCTCCAGCACCTTTAGATAGCCCAAACCTGGCAGAAGAGTTACTTGGTGTTCAGTTGTCACTTTCTCTGGATGCTGGGGGTAGGTTTCTTTCCAGCTGTTTAACCTGTTAATATTTTTCCTCTATGAGCCTCAGATTTTCAAATTTTCTTAATTTTGCTTGCCAGGCTGGAATCTTAAGCCCAGATTTTAAAAAGAATGGTCATATTAAAAAGTGTTTGTGTAAGCTTTATTGCTGTTATTATTCCTGGGTTTAGTCAGCTGCATTTGCATATTACAGCTACCTATTTTTTCAATGAAAAATGATACAGCTTTATTTGTGGGGCTGCAAAATAATTTGTTTTCCGGAAGAACTAAGTTTGGTTCTGTTTGAGCTGAGAGACTGCGATGGCAGTAGAATCAGTCTGACATCATTGCTTGCTTTTATGATCAAATCATATTTATGCTGCAGTTTTTTGGGTTTACCCCACTTCTTTTTTTCTTATTTTAATACAAGAATGTGTTTTTATATGGGCTAGTTCTTTATAATCCCTCAAACCTGCCTTTTGCAGTGTTTCCCTGTTTTGCTTTAACTATGCCATTATCCTTCACATATCATTTGTGAGTTCCAGCTGTGTGCATAACACTGTGCAGAACATAAACTTCTCCGAGGAGGTTATAGTCTAAGAAACGATTCTAGCTTTTCTTATTTTTCTTGTAATGGGTCAGGCAATAAGACCCAGTGAAATATTTAGAGGGAAAGAAAGATTGAAACCAGCAGTTTCTAAGACCTGTAAGAGCCAAAAGGCAAATGTTAATGGGTTTTGTGAGGCTTCCAGGGACCTGCTGGTCCTTGTACTTGTGCTGAATTTGCAGAGGTTCCTTAAACATGTGTTCAGGAAATATAGGTGGCATTAGCACAATTGGAGTTTCTAAAGGCAAGATTTATCATTGACTAAACCTTTAAATAGACTTTGGACCACTAAATACATGATGGGGCTGCTGATTTGTGGGGCTTTTCTCCTACAAGCTCAGGTAAAAAGTACAGAAATCTTAAGAAATTTTGAAGGCATTTTTCCACAGGATGATAGTATTTTACTGTGTGTGTATATGTATATATACCCATTCTCTGTCTGGGTTTGTTCTTGTTGTTGTTTTTATAGTTCTTCTTTCCCTTCATTTGGGTCTTCTCTTCCTGTGTATTACAACAAGTGATCAAGAATGCATTTCTGTCGGAGTTGCTTTGTTTCCAAATGAACAGCTTCTCCTCAAGTGGCATCAAGGGATATGTGAATTGAGAAGTAACACCTCTTTAGTTGCTTTTGACTTTGCTCCGTATCATTTCATATCTGTATGCTGCATTGCTCCTTTTGTGATGCTTGTTGCTGAATTCATTCTTCCTCTGTGCCAATGTATAGCTTGTTATCTTAATTGTGCCAGCTCTTCTGAGACACATACATGGGCTTTCCCTTCACTTCTGAATCAAGCATCTTGTCTTTAAGACTTTTCACAGCTTAGCCTTATCTTACCTCAGTCCTCCAGTTTCTCATTACAGTGTCAAGCATCACTTTCACTTTGCCAGTGCCTTTACCATCAGCTGGTTTCTCTTTCCCAGGCAGAAATCTCTTCTTCCAGCACTGGGAAAATACCTAAAGGTAACACATATATGAAGATACATGCACACTCCATTTAAAAATCTCTAGAGAAAGCATAGCTTTTTCTGGATGCTTCCCAAATCCTCTAAGTTATGAGCCACAATTTTCCCTCTCTGGAGTGTTGCCCTTCCTGTATCTCAATCTTAGTTACTCCCTTCCTCTTGCAAACTTCCTCAGCCCTGTCATTTCTGAGCATACCAGTTAAATAAAAAGCATACAAAGAAGCAAAAAAGCAACCAGAGTAGTAGTGCCTCTAAATTGTCTCCAATTCTTTAGCGTATTTATTTGCTTGTGTGTTCTATCTCCGTCTTCTACTTTTCATCTGGTTTGTGTCTCTAGAATGTAAACACACTCTGTATGAATTGTCTCTTATCTGTGTTTGTACAGTGCCAGGCTCAATGGGGTCCCGGTCCCGACTGGGACCTTTGGGCACCACCACAGTATAAATGTCTGCTACTGATAATAATAATCTACCTACATCATGCAGATGTCTGAATTATCTGAGAAATACAAACAAGGATCTTTACTAGGTTGGCGGGGAGCCATGAATTCTAGGTGCCAGTTTTCTTTTCCCCTGAATATGGTTTGGCTCCCTGAAAAACCTGGTGACACAAACCTCCCACTTCTTGGAAAGCTTGGCTCTCTGGTGGTGATGTGGTTAAAACATCATTAAACATGGGATACAGCAGGTCAGGTGAGGTCCCTTGCAACTATGCAAGGTATTCCAAGTACTGCTCTGATGCTTTGTTGTTGCTTTCCCTAGTGTTTATTTTTTCTTTCCTCCTCTGAATGACAAATGGATAAATTGAAACTAGACAAAACTGCCCTGCTTTGAGGGTGGGAAATAATGGATCACAAATGAGGAAAGCTGTAGTTAGTTTGATAGGCTTAAATAATGGCAGTGTGGATCAAAAACCAGCAGACCAGCAGTAAATGAGGCAGCCCCTCCAGTCAGAACACATTTCTCAGATTAAAACATCCCCTCCATGTCTTTGCCTCTGACTGAATTATTCAAATATTGAAGGCCCAGGACAGTACTCGGGCCAGGTACTCTGGCTGCAATAGCTGCTGTAAAAGCAGCTTGCAGCTGGTCTGTGCAACCACATGCTACAGGGAATTTAGTTTATGCAATGAAAAGTTTAATTGTGACAGTACCTGGCTGTCAGTGAGACTTTCAGAGGGTAGACTGCAGCCAGCTGTGCTTATTCTCAATATGGTAGGCTGCCTGGGGGCTTCAGTCTGAAAGCCACCCTAACCACATGCACATACTGACATCCCTTGAAAATATCCAGGCTGCTGGCATGCAGTGATTGCTCCTCTTTACATTGATGATAACGGTATCATTGCTGCCTTATTCACCTCTGTCTCCCTATTGCTTCCACTCACCCTCTCTCGTTTTTAACTTGATCTCCAAGCTTTTTGGGGCAGGACTTCACCTCACCCACAAATTTTAAACCAAGGCTTCTAGGCATTGCTGTAATAAATATGTAGATACATACATGTTACACATATACATAAAAATGATCGAAGTCTGATCAAGTGTGTTGTGAACTGCAGTGTGGTACAGAAATCCCTCAGCCAATGCTGACCCAACATGCCAAATCGCCACAGCACAACCAGCCACCTGTGGGCTGCTCTGGTGTGAGCTGGCCAGGTCAGAAGGCTATGGAAAGTGAAGAGATGAGTTCCTTTATTCCAGTGCAACTCGGTATACTTCTGGCTAATCTTTTTCCACACCAGCGCTAACTGAAGTGGAACAAACAGGGTCATGATGTAGGTGTTCTCAATGGCCTTGCATGAATGCTACGTGCAGCAGAGTAAGGAGCAGGAGAGAGGTCATGGTAAGACCCACTGACCCGGAGTGTTTTACCATAATAGAAAACATTCTGCAGTGATACTTTAAATAGCATCAGTCCTTTTGCACATAGCCCCACATGGTCTCGGTCAGTAGGAACCTACTCTCATGAGACCTCAGCAGCAAATTGTCATCTGCCCAAATTATCCTTGAAGACTTCAAGTTAAGGGAAGCCTAGTCTTTTAATAGACAAATATAGTGTTCAGTCATCAGACAGTCAGTTGCATCATATCAGACGGAGTATTCGGTATTAATCTGGGAGGCACACACTGAAGTATATATCATAGATATTTGACTGCCTTAGAGGAGTTGTCTTTAATCATTGGGTAGAGTCATATGATGGAACATGATCGAGTCACCATGGCTTAGCAAGATACCACCCATCTCTTCAAATGTTAATAAGGGTGACTCATGGTGTCAGCATGACCATGCAGAAGAAGAAGAGCCAACGTGGTCAGCTACAGCAGCTTGGCTAACGTGGTATTTTACTAAGCCACCATAACGCTGACTATCCAGGCCACACATGCCCAAAGAGATAGTGTGCAAATGCTGCCCAAGACCCCGTCATGTCCAACAGCAGGCTTCCGCTGGAACACAATGAAAATTCTTGAATTTTGGAAAAACCCCATGGATAGCCAGATTTTTAATGAGGTTGAGCACCTGCCAGTTCTCTATCTTATCTGTCCTTTTTTTGTGGACTGTTTGCCCAACAGCCCTATTTATTTAGCAACACAGGTGCCAAGGAATGAAAATCTCAGTCAAAAATATTGACTGACAGGCTGCAGGCAGTACCTCCTCAGCATTTACAAAGAGAGGAGCAGATTCAATATGTCCAACATTAAAAATAACAATTATAAGCTCACTGACTTTCTTTGCTGCCAGATAGAAAGCAACAACAAAAGAAGCTTGTGTTGTCCTTGGAAGAAATGTCTCAGACAAATCGAGTATCTCAGCCTGTACGGTTCTGTGCTATACACATTCCCTGAGCTTTGTGAGAGTGTGCAGGAGCACGTGCTAAATCCATGACCTGTGTTCAGTGTAGGAGCAATGGAAGTATCCACAAGTACTGGCCAATGTCAGTTTCCCTGATACAGGAGGGGGGAATCCAGTGTGCGTTGTATAGCACTTATATCAACGGCAGGAACACTGCAGACTTTTCAACAAAGAGGTTCAACCTTGAAGTGCAAGGCTTCTCTGACTGCTCTGCACCTCTTTTAAAAAGCAAACTTGGGAACAGACTAGCAGGAGTGTAGCAAGAAAACCCACCTGAAGTACTGAAGAGTTTTTCCCTCTAGCTAAGTGTAAAGCATGTACTCTGTCCTAAAATGAAGCAGCATTAAAGGTAAAGCTGGGGACAGCAAGGAAGATTCTTTGCCATTTTAATAAATACCTGTAATTCCCCTTTGCCCAAGCCCCATATTCCCAAACTCATTAAAGCAATTTTGGAATTTTTTTTGGCTCTGGAACATGTAAGCAAAATCCAAACCATGCAGTCCCTTGAGAATCACTTGCACAAATTGTATAGGTCAGGCCAAAATAAGTTTCTGTCAAACAGCCTAACACCTAAGCTTATTATGAAACTGGTGAATCATACAAAGGGTCTGTATGTGGGGCACTCTCAGAATGAATAAAGGTGGGGGGGGGGGGGGCTCCTGTCATGGTACCTGTTTTACTTTGACCCAACTGAAAACTCAAGCAGTATTTTTATTGAACGTGTGGCTCTGGCCAGCGCTGCTCCCATAGATTCTTTCTAAGCTGGTGGACTCAAGAGAGCTGCGGAGTGGGCAGGTGGGTGCACACCTCAGTCTCATTCCAGGCCAGGCAGGAGAGTGCACCAGTGCTTTATCCTTTCCTGCCCACTCCTCCCGCCTGCTGTCCGGGAGGAAACCTTAAGTGCATCCCCAGCAGGGGCTGCAGCACACTCTGTTCTGCCCCTCAAATGCCCCAGCATCGGGGTCCCAGCCCTGCCACCTAGCACATGGACTTTAAAGCGTGAGGTAGAGAAGACCTGTTTGAATTTGCTGTCTGCTGCTTTGCAGGGCAGTAGTTCTGGTGTGGATGGGCCTGGGAAGTGGATGCTGCTTGTGGGAGTCACCACAGCCTCTAAAAATCAAACTAAGATCTCCTCCTCACACTCAACTTGATATCTCCTCACTTTTTTCTTTTCAAAAGAGCACTGAATCTGCTTTTCATGCTATTTTGATCCTGTCCTATTGATTTGTCAGTCCTCATGTGTGAATGAGTGCTGGTACATGGAGCAGCACTGAGTTTAAGTGGACAGTAGAATAGGTCAAGGTCTGTGTACTTTGAGTATATTTTCTGAGCTCATTTTTCCTGCACTGCATCCATTCCACTTACACCACCTCCACAGCTCCTGAGGCTTATCCACGTACTGAGCTGACTGTAGAGTTGCATATCCCAGAAATTCATTCATGCTCCCTCACATAACTTACTGCACTCTTTCACAGGATCACACCACACATTTGGAAAATGTTGTCTTGATTTTTTTAAGGTGTTATGAAGATGTAAGTACATCATATTCCTCCATCAGCAGATACCCAGGGAGGCATAGGAAGAACTCCTTGTCTGTATCTGAGATACATTTGTCGTTATTTTTGGGTTTCTTTCTTCCCCTTCTGAATAAGTACTGTATGTGTCTGGGAGGATTTTTAAAACATCCTTCAAAACACAGGCTTTTTCTCTCCATGGAGAGCCAAGACAAAAGGATGGGTTCAGTTGTGTGCAGCTGCTAAAAGAGGGCAGCTGAGGGCAGAAGGGTGGGAGGGGCAGAGTGTCTGAGTATGAGGGAATTGTCAGGGCAAGGATTTTGAGGTGGCATTTGTTGGGATATAAATGTTTCTGGGGAAACAGTGTTGAAGAGATGAGTGTTGAAGGACTGCAGGTCCAAGGATGGGAAATACTGGGGAGTTTTAAGGAAGAGGGGATTAGGTGGTTTGAGGTCTTGGCAAAAGAGAAGGAGACTTGTACGTCAGAAGAAGGTGGTTTTGCCGTCAGACAGGCACATACATTTTGGGAGTCTGGATGTGGTGCCCTCCATACTGGCTGTCTGTGAATCCCATTGCTCACAGACTTCGGGCTTTCTGCATGTTGTTAGATAACTGGAAGTGACAGGCAAAGTTAGAGGAGAAGTGTATGTATCCATGGTTGCCGGTGCCATTTGCAATTAGAGGGGCAAAATGTATCACCCATCATTTGGTGTGACACAGTTCAGGCCAAGTGGGATAGTCTTCCCCTTGCTCCTCTAGGGTTATGACTCTGCTTCCCTGACCCGGTCAGCCTAGTTTTGCGGTGTGGATTCATCACTGAAGCAAAGGATGCTTCTGCCAAGGCTGAAAATCAACCATGATATCTAGAGGCTCTAAACATCTTCGACTCCTTCCATGCTCCCCCTTGCAGGGGCTCTTCAAACTCACAGATTATGCACCCTCTTCTCCAGTCCTTCTCATACCTTTTGGGGGCAACTCTCCTTCCCAATAAACAGTCTAAACCATGTGCTATACAGAAGAGCATCCTGTTCTCCGAGAATTTAACATACCTACTTGTACTGTCAGTATTGTTGAAGTGCTGTATGTGAAAACTTTATTTTCTAGCTTTTTGAAGAGGTAACAAGTTACACTCACCCCTAACTTCAAGCAACTCATACTTTCTTCAAAACTAAAAGAAACCCCAAAACAACAACAAACTGATAATATAACTCCCAAGCCCACGTTCTTAAAGGCTTTTTTCAAAGTGTAATCCCAGCATTTTTTAATCCATTAATTTTATAATTCTTCTTTGTGAGTGGGCCTGCTTTCTCACATGCACGGTTTTCCCTGTGCTATACTTAAAAACATCCTTCTAAGTCTTTTGAACCCCTTTTGCCAAAATAATTCACTCTTCTTGTCTATAGTCCATATGTTTTCTTCCATAAACTGCTTAATCTGAATGTAATTTTTCTAATTTAATTTCTACTTCTTTTTTCCCTGTTTTTTGTGTCCTGATGGTGTGCTAAGTGGTAAAATTAGTAATCTTGCTTTAGAACAAAGGCTTGGTAGAGTTTCACAGGAGAGATTATCAAGGGTGATTTGAAATACTCGTTTTAGAGTAGCTTTTTTACAGGTGATAAAATTTAAAAATTAACTTGAGAGGTAATTTTCTGTCATAGGCTGCAAAACTATCATCCAGATATTTTTGTTCCTGAGGGCTAAATTTACAGCAGTGCACTAATGCCAGAAAATTTTCCTGCTTTGTTTGTAGAAATCTTTTGCTAGCCACTGAACGATGCAGAGGCGCTCAGACTGAGACCGGCTGATATGTTTACATTCATGTTGTATCAGATGAACTATACTGGTGCTTTAACTGATAAAGAGAAGAAGGAAGGTGATACACCTTCTTCTTGAAGACTTTATGTTCCACTGATTTATGCAGGAAAGGACAAATCCTGGATTGGTTTATCTGCACCTGCTTGTCTGGAGCTGCCTGTGCCTACCAATGGCTGGCAGGGTAAGGCTTGTTTTGGTCTCCACAGCCCATGACAGCTTTCTTTTCTTTTCTTTTCTCTTCTTCTAGGCCTGTCCCAGGTTCTCTGTCTTCACTACTGCACCTACACAACCGACAAAGACAGCCTATGCCTGCCTCTATGCCTGGCACCCTGCCCAACCCTACCATGCCAGGATCTTCTGCTGTACTCATGCCTGTAAGTTTTCTGGTTGGCTTTTTTTGCAGGGAGGAAAGCTGTGTTGTGTTTGATTCAATCTAAGCAGAGGTGAAAGTCTGCTGGATTTTCTAAAAACCCAGCATATTAAGTTAAGGAAGCTGGACCTTCTATAGTGCTTCATCTTAGATAAGAGTATTTTTGATGAAGTTAATGGCATGCTAATTAGTGTAAGAGTGATTAGAAGCAGTTTACATGAGACTACAATTTGTGATTCTCATACTTGGTCATGTAGGTGAGATCAGTATGTCTGTGCTGAAACAAAAAGATTTTTCTGAATTGAGAAAAAAACTGGAAAAGTAATGTACATAAGTTATGTCTGTGAACTCTAAGTGATCCTCTTGTGTGGGAGATAACCAGTTAAAAAGAAGGAAATGTAACTTACTTTTCTGGTCTGTTAACTTGCACTTACTTAGAACTAGGTAACAATTGCTGCTCATCTCGCCTCATTTCTGAAGGGATGGGAGTATTTCCCATTTTATGGAAGCCAGAGGGCTGCTTTACAATTGTAACTTAAAATCTTAAATGATTTTAACCTTTTAACCTTTTCAGTAGAAGACATTTGGGCAGGTTAGGGGTGGAGAAAAGTAAGGATGACATGGGGAAGAGGGGATGGAGAAAGAAGTTTTTGCTTCATTTCACTGTGTTCAGTTTGCGAGACAAACCTGAGAGCAATTGACCATGGGAGGGAGAAAAGCACTGTATGTTCTGGCTTTGCTGGATCAAGGGGAGCAAATTTGGCTCTATTTGAGCAGTCATGAATAAGTTATTAATTATTAACTTGTCAATAAGACTCTCCTGGAAAATCGATCAGGAAGTCTAACAAAAAAATGTAGGGCATCATTGTGGGAAGTTTTTTCTGGCATGATTCCCAAGGAACCCGAAATGGAGCAAGCATCCAGCAACCGTGTAAGTTCAGTGGCTTCAGTCTGCTGCTGGGGAGCCCTTTGGGCAGCTTTACTTGCAGACGAGCTGGTGTGCTCCGGCTGCGAGCCCTGGAGATACGAGCATGGAGGTGAGACAGACCCTGTCAGTGCTGGCTGCCCCTCCTGCCCCACAGCACTTCTGAAAGGGCTGCAGGGGAAATGGCAGTGGGAGGTGCTCCTACCCCATGGAGAGAGGGTAAAGGGGCCTTGGCAGCTTTTCCCTGCCAGTGAGCAGTGGGATATGCACATTTCCCCAAAGCCCAGCACCCATTTTTGCAGGCATCATGGAGGGTGGGAGACAACACCTCACCGCAGGGCACAAAATATAGCTCCCCTGCTTGGATTGCTCAGAGGGACCCAGAAGTGTCTTTTTTGTAGGAGTCAAAGATTTGGGGGACTGGCTCAAAGCAAGGTGGGATGCTCAGCTCTGGCTGGAAACAGCACCATAACCCTGCTTACCACCCCTGACAAGGCCTAGCAGTGTATGGGGCTTGTCTCTTTTTGGGGAATACCCTCCAGGAAATGATTTTATAGAGGACTTACTGCCATTAGGTTTTGTTTGTATTGCTCCCTCCCAGCCTAGTGAGATTAGCTTGCAGAAAGGGCTCTGAACAGCCAGGAGAAGCTTTGCTTTGTTTTTTGCTATCTCAGCAGTGCATGAAAGCTTCCCTTACAAGACATATGGAAACCTCTTCCCAGCTGAGCAGTCCGAGTGAGGGAAAAACAGCCAGCTTGTTTTCCATATGCTTGAGATTGTAGATTTTTATTTATGCTTTTAACAAGCTAAGTTGGGTTGCACTGGACGGGGAATCTACAATTTTATACAGTGATGCTTTTAAAACCACTTAACTCTGAGTGTTGTTATACTGAAAGGGAGAAAATCATTACAAAAAAGCGCAAACCTGGGTGGCTGCTACATCTGTTTATTAAAGAACCCCTTTCTTTATAATTGGCTGTGAGTTTTCAGGGCCGATTCTGATGAAACACACACCTACATGCATACACACATGCAATTCATGACACAGATTGTTATTTTCCCAGTCATGACTTGAAGAAATAAAGCTGAGTCCATTTAAATAGAAACTGAGAGTAAATTATTGCAAATGTCTCCAGATGTTTTCAAACCTTTTTTTTTCTTTTAAAAGATGGAGCGACAAATGTCAATGAACTCCAACATCATGGGGATGCAGGGGCCGAACCTCAATAATCCATGTGCTTCACCTCAAGTTCCCCCAATGCATTCAGAAGCCAAAATGGTAAAAAGAGAATTTTTTAAAATTACTGTATTTTCTAATATTGCTGTTGCATACCAGTCACCCAGACAGTGGGGGGGATGTAGCCAGACACTGCTTACTTCATTCTTAGTCATACGTTATACTCTTTTTTAATATGCTGCAGTAAATTGCCTTTGTGTCTATGAACTTTCAAGATGTTCCTAGTCCTAACTGATCTCTCGGTGAGAGGGAACTGAAGGGTGAGCTATATGATCCATACTGTGCTAAACAGGATTTTTGGTGCAGATTAGTAGAATTTAAGCAAATGGTTTGGCTGTTTCTATAATGGTGTCTGTGCTCCACAACTTGACCTAAAGAAAATTGTCAGTTAATAAAGAGTGCGGTAAAAAGTGTGTGCTGTGGAGGGAGTGTACATAGTCCTTGCTTTTTCCAGATAGGAGCATGGTGTGTCAGAGGAGCAACCAAACAATATATGTATATAGAACTGGGATATTTTCTTATACTGGAATGTAACAAAGGTGTCCCCATCAAAAAGAAGTGTCAGAATTTGGACAAATGTAATTTATTTGTACAAGTCAAATGTCATAACAAAAAACCAAAATTGTTTTTTAAAGTTGTTCTACATCTTAAAAGGTCAAGGCTTCTCAGGCATATGTACTGATATAGGATTGATGTATGTAAACTAAATTATAGGTGGACATTAGTTAGTTTTCCCCAGCTTTATATGCACTCTTGTGGAGGTATTTGGCACTAATATCCTTGGAATCAAGTTATCAGTGTAGAAATGCTTTGGCTTTTTAAGTTTCAGAACTGCCATTTGCTGCTGTCTAATGGAAATATGAGGACAGAAGTTTTTAGTTTTAACTCTGTAGGGTTTTATGCTCTCAAGATACCTCATCATAGTGGAAAACAGGAGCAACTTCATTGAACTTCTTTCAGTGGCATTTTGCCAAGATAAAATTGTCATAAGTGAGAGAATGAAATCAAGCCGACAAAGATTAAGCAACCACATATTTTTTATATATTTCTACTTTGCATGACTGGTACAGCTTTTAAAGTTGTTGTCATCTATCCTGAGGCAAAGAAAAATACCTACTTGTCTATTGGTATGGTGCATGCAGCAGACTCTGGGTTAGGAGAAACAACATATATGAGCTTATTCTACCTCTGTTTTCTTAGGTTGGGTAGGTCATGCCTCTGCCTCACTGTTGATCTGGGTTAGGCTGTTAACCCAACCCCTGTTAACACTCTGTCTAAAACCACACTCCGTAAACATGCAGCCAGTTGGTCAGAAGAAGAACGATAGCCAAAAATGCTGCCTCCCCCAGCCAAGGAAAACCTGTGGTCAAGAGTTCTCTCTGCTGTACCACACAGTGACGGTGACATGCCAAATGGCAACAGCATCTGCAGCAGAGCTTGTTAAAAACTTTTTGGAATAGGCAAGTGTTTTTTCAATGCAAGTGTAGCTGAGCCAAACTAAATACTCCTTGGCTGAATAAATCCAAAACTGGCATCTGTTTTGGGGACTAAAGGTTCTGTAGTTTACTCTCTCCCCACACCCCCTGCCTCTTTTTTACTGATAGTGTGAGGCTACTTAAGAACAAGATTAAATTATTGGTGCCTATGGTGAGAATTCTGTGCTTTAATAACTGAAACTGTACATTAATACAAATTACCTTTTAATATGGGTAAGCAGGTTTAGTCCCTAAATCTAATGTATGAATGCATTTTAATGTATGAAGAAATTGCTATCAGTTCCAAAAAATGGTGTAGTGAACAAGCAGAGCCTTTGCTTCTCAGGGCCTTTCTGCCACCCTTCCAAGGGTAGAAAAAATCTGCACACATTAACTCTTAAGAGCTATAATTCAGAGCTCCAGGACTTTTCCTCTTTTCAAATGCAGGTTTGGTGCTTTTAAAATATTTTATGTTTCTATATTCTAATTTTTTACTTTGTTTCTGTATGAGCACACATGTAATGTAAAAAGCCTCTTCATTTAGCCACTGCTTTGAGGAATATGAATCTATTAACAATACTCTGCATGAATACAAAGTAGAAAAAATGTAGGAAATATTCAGAGCAAAATTCTTTTGTTCATCTAAGTTCCTGGATTTAAAATCAGAATCATCTGTATTACAGGGATGTTTGTTCTTTTTCACTTTTCTTCATGCTTAAAGCATGAGACTTCACAGACTGGTGACTTTTAAAAAAAAGTTAAAAGTGGAGGTGTTTAGTATCTTATCAGACTGTGTCCTGCATTAGGAAGGAATTTCAGATTTCCCTGGATTCTGCTGATGTTATTACTGTTGGTGCGTTCAGCATTGCTTACGTTCTTTTTGGCTGGCCCCACCACCCTGAGAAGAATGTATGTGTCAAACACCAGACAGAGTCATCTAAGATGCTTGTAGCTAGTGCCTGAAGTAGCTGGAGAAGTCCAGGGGACTTTGGGCCTGATTCATCAGGTGCCCAAGTCCATGGGAGTATCAGCACTTTTGGGAGGCCTACGTGAGAGAGTGCGGGACAGGCTCCTGTAAATGCGAGACCCAGATGTGAGACCAAATTCTTCTGGCCTCATGGCAGTATGTACCTGAGCAAGGCAAGCACAGTTTGGTATGCAGCAGTCATAACACTATTTGGTGACACATGTGACTTAATTTGCCTCTGTAAAATGCATATGAATAAATAATATCCGTAGGGATGCTGTGTGATGCCAGGTTTTTTAAAGAAAGCAGATAGACGGCAAGATTCATACCCTTGATTGGTTCAAATTTGTGTATAGGGGGAAATGGAAGCCAGTCTGATAAATATATACATTGTCTGATATACAAGTACATCTACACACACATATAGAATATATGTGGCATTAATGTAATGTTTCTGTAATAAGAAATACGTATTTTGGTCACCTTGTATCACCTGGCATTTATGGAAAGCCACACTCTGCCACCCAAGATGCTCGCTTCATGGTTTAATTTTTTTTTCAGGAGAATGTTCCATCAAGTATTAAGGTATTGTAGATGACATCCCAGAACTGATTTAATTTATCTCCGCAATCTCAGTTTCCCTCACAGTATGCTTCTCAATTAGGTTATCACCTAATGCTTTAAAACTGTCCTAGTAAATGAATGAGTGAACATCTAAATCAATACTGCTTTCTTCTTAGATTCACAGCTGAGTGGATAAAACTCTTATGCTGCCCACCAGAAACACACATTGATTTTATATTAAAATATATTGCATTGGAAAGGAGAGCATACATATAGCTCTTAAGTGTACATGGTAAAAATATGCAGAGTAGCACGTGTAGCATATTAACATGTGGTTCAGTAGGCTGAAAGTATTATGAAGTTGGAACTGTTGGCAGTACCTTTGCCTTAATATACTGCCTACATACAGTTTGGTTTTGCAGTTTCAGAGTATTGGAGGTTTCAGAACTCGGAAGTGCAATACTGTGTGGATTACTGGAGTGAAAGATAAATAGTGTGCACTGAACCGCTGCAAGCCTGTGTGACAGCAGGTCTTTTCGATGGAGCTGATGCCTTTCTATCTGAATTTTGCAAAGCGTTGATCTTTACCTGTAGAAATTTATAGCCTCTGAAAGGAGGTATAAAAAGCATGCTGGCAATGAAAGAATTGAACTTAAAAATACAGTTCTTAATTTAATCTATTATTTTTTCTTTTACATCTGTCTGCCACTTGCTGGCTATGTAGTTTTATAAAATTTAAATAAAATATTATATATGTAGCTTGGCTGTGCCTGTAATTCTGACTGAACGTGTATGGTTCTTTAGAAAATAAAAGAAATTATTTCTGTACCAGAAGTGCATAGGACTGTGGGCTGTTATTTTTGCCTTGTAAGCATTACTAGGTTAAACAGCAAAAAATAAAAAAAAATTTTTGTAAGTGTCTGTCAGATGGAAGACTGAAAACATAACCAGAAAAGTAATAAATTGGTAGAGTGCATGTTCCTAATTATAATAGTAAAGTAACTGAACCTCCTAATTTACTTAAGAATGCTGGACAGCTTTGGCAGAGGAGAAGGAGAGAAGTGAAAGAAATTACAGTGAGCCAGTTGTCATCAGCACTAATTTTTATTCAACTTAAGTAGAGGTAAGGGGCCAGATCCTACTGGTGGCTGTGTAAATCCCAGTTGAAGCATCACGCCATCCCAGAGGAAAGGCCAGGCCATCTGCAGAAACCTGGGTGCATTTCGTATGGCTCTGAGACAAGCACGTCTTGCTATCTCCAGGAGCACAACATGTCAGCCAAACGGGAAAGGCTCGCCCACAGAGGTGGAGGGCTTCCATTGGATGCAGGTTGTGTTCTGAGTTTGGATGGAGTCTTCTGCTGCTCCTTGTTTTACAAATAATGTGTGTTCCTGTGCCCTGAGCTGTGAAGATGCAAAGTGAGAAGCAGCTGGAGTAAGCTCTTACCTTGGCCCCGCTTTGGTGCTCAGCTCAGCCATTGCAGCAGCCCTCGGATGTGGATGCAAAGAGTGCTGCCCAAACAGCAGTGGCTGGGACAGCTGGTGGCCTAGGGAAGGACATCCCTCTGGATTCCAGCTCTGGGCCCAGGTTTCCAAGGTTTCTATACTGATTTCAGGCGAGGGGCTGACATAGGCAGTCCAGGTAGGATCAGAGCCACTGAAGCTCCAGGTTTAGATACTTCACACTTTGTGACTGAGGATACTTTGTTGAACAAAATAAATAGTTTGAAGTCTATGTTTTCCTATCAAGCTGGCTGGGAATGGAATCACTTCAGTAGAACAGCACATATTACTTTAGGGCCAGAAGGCTTTTCTTTGCATGGATTCTGGACTACTGAGCAGAAAGAAAAATGTTGCATCTCTGCAGAGCTTTCAACAGCAATTGCTCATCTTGTACTTTACAATAAAGTAATGAAAGCAGCATAAGAGAAAAAAAAAAAAGTGCAAAACAAAGTCTTCCAAATAAAAATAGAGTTGTGACAAAATTTCCTGTATCAGTAACTGAGAAGTGTTTTCACAGGAGGGACTGTTATATAGTTAAAACCCACGGTGCTTCTGCAACTGTTGACAAAACTCGCTATTCTGAAATTGTATCTCCTGTTACATTTGTGCTTATGTTTTAAAGTCCCCAAAGCCAAACTTTCAGTGTGCTCCTGATCTGTGCTTTAAAACCTTTCCTGGGCAGTAGCTTTGCCTGCAGACAATGTGCCTTGCTGTGGATTAAGGTATTGTCGTGATAGTGAAGATAATCATATTCTGGTTTGTTTACTGAAACAGGACCTTGTACCCGTCGTGCCTAAATTCTGGATTATGTACTAGACTGGGCAGGAACTAATTCTTCTTCAGCTGTCAGTGGCTCAGTAAGTTCATTAGGGAAGCAAGGCAGTTCAGTTACTCATCCCTGCTGCGAATGTGTGCCGAATATCTGATTTTGCTCTCCCAAGTGCATATGAATTGCGTTGCTTCTTGCAGGCACAAGTTGTAACAATTCCTTGCATTTTTCTTTCTTTGTGTCACTTTAGACTGTGGTGATCTTATCAGCACTATTTCCCTAGAAGAATTTGGATTTTTATTATTTTGTTTGCCTTGATTCAGCTGGGTGTTAAAGTGACCTTGCTTTCTTCCCCACCCACCAGCCGTCACCCTTTCTTCCTGTTTCTCCACCACCCTCCTTCCTTAGAGGATTTACCGTCTCTGTAGATTTGTTTCTCTTTCTCCTTTTCTCCCCAGTGTCCACCCTGATTTTGTAACCATAGCAATAACTGAAATACAATCCTAATATTTGCTTGCTGTAGCTATCATCTAGCCCAACAGATGAACTGTTGGATTTTGTGTGTCATAAGGTTTCGAAACTTAAGTCTGATACATCTGTATATGTGAGGGTCATTTGTTTGGTGCCCAACTGTCCCTTACAGAAAAGGTTTTGTTTGTGTGAAGTTGTGTGTCAGTGGGTGCTGGTGCAAGTAAAAGCAAGCCCTTGTGGTAGTGAAGCCAGGGAAGGAAACTGTAAAAATAAAAACATGGTTGTGTTACAGGGAAGTTCTGCTTCATGTAGATATATTTCAGTCTCTTGCTTGGAATATGTACAGCTTTCATCTTCCAAGATTTTTGCAAGATCCACGAATAATGGAAATTGTTTTGCATTTCAGGCTGTTGCACATTAAGTCCAGCATTTGACTGGGATATGCTAGTGCATCTCATGACAAGTGATGGGCTTTTGGGTGGAGGAGATGGTTTTACACACTTTACCAGCCCCATATTTTAACCAGCGAGGACACAAGAGCTGGAAGAAAAATTCTCATGGCAATAAATCTCTTCTTTATGGACAGGCTTAAAAAGCATTTTCTAAAAACTATGCAGTAGCTAATGAAGCAGTTTATTAATTATGATAGTCTTCCTGTGAGATAAATAATTTCAGACTGTTGAACTGAGACAGAAAATTGAAGTGACTCACTAGAGGCCACACAATTTGTCAGTGGAAGAGCTGAAACAAGCACTGAAGAATTTCTGGCTGCCAGTTCCAGAAAACACAATTTCTGTCTGAGAAAAAACTATGTATATATATTTTTTAAGTTAATATTAATATTGGTAATATCAGTATAATTGTTGAAATACACTGCTTTTTCATGACTACTGAAAGAATGGGAAGACTGAACTCCTCAAGCTTCTAGAGGGTGCAGGATCAAATTTAGGATTCAAATATGAATGAAGGTGGCACTTTGTGCTTGGATTTAATGCCCCTGAAATTTCCTGAACTTTACTGATCAGATTTTGGCTCAGAATGACAAAAATTAACTGATCTTCTGAGACTTCTGTCATCTGAGATGATGGAAACCTTGTGAGATCAGCTTCCCTGGCATCGTGGCTTTCACTGAAATCTCAGGAGAGCACTTACTTTCACATAATGTCAACCATATCCAAACCAGGACTAACGAATACCCTGTAGAGCTCCTTCGAAGATCACAGACATATTTGAAACACTGCTACAAACTGTGTGCAGTCTGAGGGAGTGTTCACTGCATTTGTTTTTTCTTCTGTCAGATATGGCTGGTGACACTTCTCAGTGTGGGAAGGCTATATCCTGTCTTCCAGATGTTCATTAGTGCAACTTCTCATTTATGTTCAGAGGAGGTAATTTAAAAGCTGGGACAGGCTGGGTCTCCCTCCCTGGAAACACTTACGCAGCAAACTGTGCTCAGCTCTGGTTTTTGCTAGCAAATTGCTGGCCAGTAAAGTTTATCTGAGATTTTAGTGTATAAAATGCTATGAATGATCTTCCCAAATGTGCTCTGTAGTCAGACTGCATAGGAAGTAGCATAGTTAGTTGTGTCCTCTGCACTCTGTATCCCCTTTATTCTATGATTGCTGCACAGCCCACATCATAGGATGCCCCCCCAGGGGGCCCAAACTGCCTTTACTCCGTTTGCTGCTCCTGTGTTGGGGACTGACTCTGGAAACGTGGGCACATCCAAGTTACTCTGCTTTAGATAGTTTCCTTTGTTTTAAAGAACTTACCTTATGAAGAAGACAGTGAATTACTGGACATAGCTGGAATATTGCAGAGGCAGGGGACTTTCACCAGCTGAAGGTGAACTAGCTTGAAGAATTGACTAGAAAACTGTCATGTTTTTTAGGAATAGAATTTTTTATGCTTGTAGTCATGGATGTGCTTTTTTTCCTCCCATTTTTATATTAAAGTCAGACTGAAACCAACTCATTTTCATATTGAAATATGTTCCACAAATCTGACTTTAAGATACTATCATACTCCTCTTTTAGTAACAATATCAGTGGGGAAGTATTTTAATTTAGGATTGTTACCTTCATTATATACATTCTCATTCATGAAAGTTTTATTTTAAAATTATGTTCTTAAAAAAAAAAAAAAAGAAACCTTTTGTAAAATAGAAAACAGCAGACAGGATTCCTGGAGTTTTGTTGTTCAATCTAGTGGAAATTATTTAAAACCAAACATCCACCTTTTCACTGCAACTCCTCTCTCTCCATTTCAGTTTTCCAAAATGAGTGTTCAGAAAGGAGACAAGCCCCATAAGCAACTTAAATAGAATTTCATAATCCTCTACCTTTAAAATAGCAGAGTCAAGATTTTAGGTATAGTCAAAGATTACTTTTCAAATTTAGCCCTGATCCTCAGCTGTAAACCTATATGAGTTGACTTCAAATGAATTCTGTGTTTTTTGCATCAGCTGAGGACCTAGCTTATACTTCTGAATCTCAAAATTTCCTTTAGGCGAGATTTGGCCCTTCCAGAATTTGATACTGCCAGGTAAGCAATTTGTTTATTTTGGCTTTAACATTATTTTATTTAGAATCCATATTCTGTATTTTATAGAATATTCTACAGACTACATACAGTCTGACTACAGAGCATATTTGGGAAGATTATTCATAACATTTTATATACTAAATGTTTAGTACATATTTGCCTCTTATACTTGCACGCTGGTGTTTTGACAAGTGCTCCAGAATCTTATATGAACTTTATCTGACTTCATTTTTCAACCCTGCTTCCTGTAGCTGTTTATTGCATAATATTTAAAGATACGTTATTTTCTCTAATCCCTGAAATACTATCGGAAGATTTTTATAATTGATCCATCATACCAAACAATCATCAGCAGTTTTGTGACAGGTATTGGTATCTGTCCCTAGTGATTCAAAATGAAAAAATTGCCAGATATTTCTTTGAAAGTGATGGATGATTCATGTTGTTATATTTAGGTCACATTATTCTGGAATGTTTAAATTAGACTAAAAGCCACCTCTGAATATACATGTGCAAACATAGAGTACATTTTTAGTTCCCCATCTGGAAATACATATAAAGTCCAGGACTGTTTGCAAGTCACGAGAAATAATTGTTGTATTTTTATTTTGGTATTTCAGCTCACACTCATACTAATATGAAAAGTTTAGTAATGGCATATCCTCAATACTGCCCTCAAATGCCAAGGTTACACATGAAGTCCAATGGGATCTAGTGAATGTTTAAACTTTTATTAAAGCCCAAAGCCCAAAATAGACTTTACTAGACCTGTACAAATTATTTTAAATTATGTAAATATTTTTAATATGTCTGGCTTCTGACAGAACACCACTATACACTGAAGTATGACATTCTCCTTACTGTGCCAACTTTTTTCTTTTTTTTTTTCTTCCCAAAATACCTAGCATCATTACTGGATTTGACTAGAGTCTGCTTTATGTGCTGCTTGTGGTTCAGGAGAAATATATGTAAAGAGGATGGACTGTGTTCCCCGACTGTTAACAGAGGCTCTTTAGCATGAGGTTAAGCGTGAACTTTGTTTTGGCTGCCAACAAAGCAGCCAGGAGATACCCAGGATAAGGGTGGGGGAAGTCCCGATCTGCTTTCCATCTCATGGACGTGTGCAGCTGCTCTGCAGGCTGGTCTTGGTGTGCAGTGTGTGACTGTGTCAGAGAGAAAACTATTTATTTGGAGGTTTGTAACAGATACTGCTCTAACTTCATCTTCTAGGAATTTTATTAAATTAAAAAATCCTGCCAAAACATTAATATATAGATGTGTACGAAATCTGGATTTTTGAGTACTTCATTTAAACTAGAGCCAGTGGTAGGCGATAGTAAGAGCTAACAGTCTGAGTAGCCCTAGGTTTATTGGTCAGATGTTTGAATGTGTGCATGTTTGTGCACACGTCCATTCTCCTTTCCTGTGGTTACAGTGGGTCTTTTTTCCTCCTCCATTCCGTGCAATTTTACTGTGCAAGCATAATCTTATCTAGGCCTATTTGGCTAACTTTGCCCATCTATTTATTTGCATATTACCTTATTGTCTGTTTAGAAACCACTTTTCCTGAAATACTTTAGAATGCCGAAGAAAAATAAATGCCTGAAAATCCATGTGTGTTATCCAAAGAGCACTTACTAACACTTAGGGTGACTACCATTTGCACAAAGAAAAAGCAATTTGTTTGGCTACATGAATTTGCAGAGGCTTGTCAGTCTTCTAAATCATGTTAGTGGTGGATTAGTTTGATTGGAAACTTGATTCAAGCAATGTTTGAATTAGTTGCATACTGAGTTCCCAGAGGTAATCTAGAGTTTATGTGAAAAAAGGTATATAACCGCATCAGTACTGAGAATTAAAAAAGGAATGAATTGCCCTTGGTGAAATTTGTGGTTACTGGGATTGTTCAAGGATACCAAAATCCTTAATTTAAGTAAGAAATAAGAAAATAAGGTAGCTTAATCTTATTTTAAAGATTTTAGAAAGTAAAACTTCCTTTTCTACTACACTTAAAATTCAAGATGTGTTTATGCTAGTCTTAGTAAAACTGGTATATGTGACTCATGATGCTAGTTTAACGCTGCCCACAAAAATCCAAATAACATAGCTATGACTTGTAGTACCCATCCAGTATGTGCTTTCCTCCCATAGGAGTGAGGGAGGAAAGCTATCCCTAGGGCTCCTGGTCACTGCAGCCTGGGTGATGACCAGCTGGATCAAGTAGCCCTAAACTTCCTCCCATCTTTGGTTTGTTCCCTCCATAGTGAAAAGATCACAAACATTCTCTGGAGCATGTAAGAACTCTCTGCAGGGACTTTTCAGGTCTGAAGCAAAAGTGAAGCTTTCTTGAGTTGCAGGTGTGAAGGAGGTGATAAGCAACCAGGAATAAGTCCTGGATGTCTTTAAACAGATTCTAAACTCTGTTTAAAAAAATCTGCTGTAGATTATTTTGAGCCTCCTGCCAGTTACAGGACAAGAGAAATCATAATGCACAAGCAGTTGGGAAATGGCATTTGCCTGAAGTTGTGAGGTGCCTCCTGTCACTCTCCATCCTTTGTTTCTCAGTGGGATGTTACCATCACTAGTGATGGACCATATCCACACTGATGGTGACAGCACTGTGCCAAGAGCCTCCCTCAGAGGCCAAGAAAAAAGGGGAGAGGACCCCAACAGGCTCTATCCAGGCTCCAGGTGCTTCCAGTGCTGATACTGAGCCACCATACCCAGTAAGGAGAGACAGACCACAGTCCTGGTGCTCCCGAGGTGGAGGAGCATATGTGTCATCTCTGCAGGGAGTAAAGCAGGACCCCTTCCCCCAGAGTGTTTGTAAAAGACCGTGAGACCCCAGTTCCCACCAGCAGACATCTCCTGACCCTTCCCAAGCCTTGGTGTAGGGTAGGCAGGGGCTGGTGTGGGGGTTTGCTTTGCAGGACAGCCAGCAGTGCATCAGTGTCTCTGTGGCTGCTCCTCTTCTTTGGTGGAGAAAGCCACCTGGGACACACCACCAAGCCCCTCCTCTAGTTTTACACACCCAGTAGGTAATGTTAGCATGGTATCAGTGAACACTCTACCTGTCCACTTGAATCTCCATGTAGCATTTGATGTATCTCCCATAATAAATTATGTACTTTGAGGAGCAATAACAATAGCTGAGATTCTTGAGACAGGAAGAGTCACGTTACCAGAAGTACCAAAAAGGCTGATTGAAATTAAATCGTAGCAGACAACAGTTGTGTTACAAAGGAAGGCTCGATTACAGCCAAATCACTTTCTTTGCTAACCTCTGACTTATTTATTTCTCCTGCATGCTGCAGTCTGCATACTCTTTCTGATTGTAATGAGCATTAATTGATTAGCTGGATCTATGAAGAGCTTGAGCACTCATAAGTACTATCCCAGTGGGTACACAACTAAATAGTTTATGAGGTAATTAGTATTTTAATGCCTTTTCTAATGAGCCTTTTCAGTAATGAAATCTCATGAGAACATTATTAGTTCATATATATTTTTTCAGACAAAACAAAAGGTAAGCTAATGCTATTAAGAGATTTTAAAGCTAGTTTATAAAATGGTTTTCAGTAACTTATTTTTGAATGCTTGCCTTGGTTCATTTTGCTTTATTAGAAAAAAAAAAGCCATCTTAGTTTTTCCCACTGCTCTGCCTCTTGCACTCCTCTCTTTTGACAGAATTCTTACACTGTACCGCAATTTCAAATAATTGGGATAATTTCTGAGGCTGCTACCCGATCTCCTAAGCTCAGCTGTAAGTAAATAATACCATACTGTCTGAGTGTGTTGTTTCAGATGTGTTCTCATCCTGGAAAAAAAAACAACTCTGTGCCTGGCTGCACAGTGCCTTGGATTTATGACTCTGTCAAGTTTGAGAGAACGACCAACCTCTACAAAGATTTTCAATGTCAAGCTGAGCTCTATTCTGGAGTCTTGAAAGCAGCACAAAACTTGCAACCATACGGGCAGTCTTCAGCTTTGTTGCATATACTCCATTTGACCTATGTTTAATCCATAGTGGAAAGGACAAGGCCTTAGCCTTGAATTTTATTTTTCTGGTACCTAAAAGAAGGTAGCTGAAGATGGCTTTTCTGGGAAGAGTTTTTTGCAGTGTGTGAATGGCTCATTTTATCATTGGCCACAGAGATTTTTGTTCTCTGTAGATCACAAGGTCTCAGTAGTTTTTATGTTCTCGTCTCTTAGGGCTCACTTTTTCTAGCTGGGAAGTGCACTCTTATTCTGACTGGGACTTCAACTGCAGTTTAATAGCAGATAGAAATGTGGGGAAACAGCCTGAGCCAAACAGTGAAGCATCTATGTTTTGGAAACCTGTTTCATAAATTAGTTTTACATAATATAGGTGATGTATGCCTTGAAATGCTTTAGAAACTTCATTTAAAGTTAGGAGTGTACAAATCCTATTTAATACTAGAAGCTGTAGGAGTCAAACTGTAAGAAATTCCCCTATACAGATCTCATTATGTAATGTAGGATGTAATGAGTCTAATTCATCCTTAGGGTGTCTTTAATGGTGTCAGCGCAGTTTTTGCAAAGGATGGGTTTGGCCTAGGGACATCACCACCATAAAACCTGTCTTTCCACTGGCATTTCTCTCTCTGTCTCCAAAGCTTTACTGAGACATGTCACTGTGATAGTAGCCTAGTACTTTTTGATGACTCTAAGTTATTAGTAATGTGGGTGTTGTTTTCTTCAAATGAATATGAAAAGCCCCATTTCACTTAGGGCAACCCTCAAAGCTCCCTGCAGAACAAAGAGAAATGGTGTCCTTCGGCTTCGTGTGTGTGACCTTACTTGCAGTACCATCCATTAGCAACATTTGTGAGATGAAGAGCGCCCAACACTGACCACTTCTTTCCACATTGCCTGCCATCTCCACACCCTTTTGCAACTCAAGGCACAACAGCCCAGGCGAGATTGATGCCTCCTGTGTCAGCTCCTAACAGCGCCTGCAAAATGTCAGGCTCTCAGTGCCCACCCATGGTGTGGTGAAGCCGTATTGTCAAGGCACAGCCCAGCATACTTTTAGGATGGAAGCTGAGCAGCCTAATCTGTTCCCTTGGCTAAGAGGAGCTTCTTGTGTCCTTGTTAAAGGTTTGTTTGAAATGCAGAGGAAATCAGATTTGCCTGCCTTGCCTTCTGAGGTGAGCCAGCCCCCTGGCTGCTCTGGGACCCTCTGCATGGTCTGCAACCCGGCAGGCTGTGACCACACCAGTGCCCAGAGAAACAAGTTCAAGAGAGAAGGTGCACATCAGGTTACCAGTCCAAGAGCAGAGGAAAAGTATTCTCAGAGAAATATTTTGGTTTCCATTCTGGAAACTTCACAGAGGGTGTTTCTCCTCTATATTCAGAAGCTTCCTTAGGGGACAAATGATCCCTCATCTGTCTGAGGATAGGAGCTCCTAACTGCCTGTCTTTCATGGCCTTTGGACTTTGCTGAACACTAATGGAGCACTGTAGGAATTAAATTGGAGTGGTGGGGAGACCAGTTGCCAGATGTTGCTTTTGATTTGGTAATATTTCTTTTAAACTTGAAACGGGCTACAGTTGTTTTCCTTACTTTTTCAGAGACTCTCTCTATTTGTTTGTGCTTCCTGAGTCATCACCTGTCTTTGCCAAGACTTTATTATATCTAACAAAAGGTATATTATTGATGCACTGTGGCATGCACAAAGCCTTTCTATGAACTTCACTAGACATGTGTTCCTTCCAGATTCATTTTGCTTCCTGTCTCTGCTCCTGAACAAGTCCCTGCTCCAGGCTCTGCTCTGACAGTGTGTAAATGCTCAGCAGGCTTTGACACCTCATCTGCTTGAAAGCACAGCTTTCTCAGCTTTTGATGCATTTAGATCAGTCCTCTTACCTTTCTATAATAACACCTATGTATATACTTGTAGGCACTGAAGAAATGTCTCTGTTAGAAATACTTGGAAAGAGCGAAAGGCACTTAAAAGAGAAGTTTGCCACTCTCTTTCTTTCTCCTCCTAGTGTATACCATGAGATCATGATTAATGGCTTTGCTGATGTTTGGAGGGTAGAAATCACTTGTATATTCAATTCAGGAAGACCTCTGAATTGGCAAGGCCAGGGGAACTGGCAGCTCTGGGGCTGGAGGGACCCATGATGTCATCTCATGTCGCCACAAGGGACACGGCTATTACTTCTTTAGGCATTACTCTTGGATAGTATTAAGGTGTGTGGGTTTTTTTGGCCTTGCAAACACATTAATTCTGCCCTGAGCAATGGAAAGATTCCCCACCCTCAGGGGAGGCTGTTTAGGATGGAATGAGCCTTAATGTGCAGGGACAGGGGACTGTTGGGGGTGTGCATGCAGGACAATCAGAGAACTCTGGACTTTGCAGATACACTTCTAGTGATGCAAACTGAGTTCAAAGGAATGGGAACTTCTGAATGAAGTGTACTTGAAGCAAAGCTACTAGGAGATGGAGAAATATACACAGCAGAGAAATAGGATATCTTGACACTTATTCATGGCTTTCCTGGGATGTCTTGGACTGTACAAACTCACTGCTATTGTGTTAGTGAAACCGTAGATTCCCTGAGGCCATAGTTGTTACTGAAATTTTAACTCCTTCTGCTTTGAAGAAAAAAGAGAAAAAGTAAATTTATTACTGTAGTGTGACTCCTGTCAATCCCACACATAATGGAATTATGAAAAACATATAATTTAAGGTATTATGGACAAACTCATAATTTCTTGACAATTTCCTTCCAAATAACATGCATTTTGAGAATATATATTTTCTATATAGAAGGAGGAGTGAAGTTGAATGCCTTCTTTTTTTCCACCTTTTGTTTCAGTAAAAGAAGATGCTATTGAAGACGTGTTGGGTAGTCTCTCTGGTGTCCTTGAGGAGTTCTGCAAGAGATATGCTATCTCTGTTTTGCTTTTAAGATAAATGAATACATTCAGAAGGCATGGATAGTGCAAGCATCGTATTCTCAGGATATCTTATTTCCTTACAATCTACTAAACTTGAATTCAGAATAATTGTGTGTTGTATTTACAGTTCAATTTAGATAATGTTTACTAGTGTTTATATATTGTGCTTGGCTAATAGATGGCAGATACAGAATGAAATTAAAATACAGAGAACCCAGACAATAAACATCCCAGTTCACAGTAAGACTGTGAGTCTTTGTGCTTCTTCATAGTGCGATTTCAGAATCTAATTAAGCAGATGCTCAAGTAGCTTGGGGATCCAAGCCTTAAATTGCTCTATTAAATTACTTTCTCCTATCAGTGCAAGCTTAAGTATCAAGGATAAATTTACAGTAAGGAACAAATATTTAGGATGAAAAGAATGACATCAATTAAACCACCTCAAAAAGCCACAAATAAACTGTTAGCTAACAACATGAAATGCAAACTGGAAATGTGGGAAAGTACAGTACATTATACAACAGGATTTCTTAGAAAGAAGATAGAGCAAAAGATATGCCTAAATGCCTGAATTGTTTTCTGGGAATATGGTACTATTTTGTATGTAGGTGTTATTTACATTACTAAATAGGTTCATTTCCTTTCTCACCTGTCAGTCACATCTGAGTCAAAAAATTGTCCCAGTGCATTTGGTAGGACAAGAAACAGCTACTGGCATATAATTTAGAGTAGGTAGGAGGAATAATCTAGTTTATGTGTAAATAAAGTAATAATCGGGGATGTCTTACATTGTTACGTTTCTTTATGAGTACCACTGCTTTATTTCATTAACAGTGTTATTCCTCAGCAAAGAAAAAAAGATTTCTGGATTTTTAAAAGAAGGTGAAACCATGGGGTTCACAGTATGAGGGCCACCCTGAGTACAATGTCTGCATTAATCTTTGCTCCTTGCACAGAAGGCTGGAGCTGCCTGCCAGAGCTAATGAATGGATTCTGACTCTGCCACGTTAGGCTATTACCAAATACAAAGGCTGGTCACAAATTATGGTTTGTCTGATGGCTTCAGATATAAGCATTAGAAAAACAAATGTTCAACTGTAATAATTAGTCAGCGATAGAGGCAAGTTTTACCGATTGCTTTGGAGCACTGAGGGAAATGCAGCTTTCTGTGGGAAAAAGCCTGTTGCCTGTCTAGTGATTCATAAAAAGCATAAAAAGGCACTTTAGTTGCATTTCTTCTAAAGGTGAGACCAAACCACAGCATTCTGCAAAACCCTAATAACCTCAGTCTTTACTGCAAACACTACAGTGTTTTAAGAGCACTACTTTTCCCCAACTAAACAACAAAAAAAAATCTTATTGGAGAGTTGTTTCTGGCTTGGATTAGGGTCATGCTTGCACAGATACAGTGCTTCATTGAGTGGATTCTTTTTAGCTTAAACCTTAACAGTTAAATTAGAAGAAAACTCACAACTGGCTCAGAGGAGCTCAGCAAATCACCAGGCAGCCTGGGCTGCTGCGATGCTTTCGTTCTTTAGCAATGAACTCATACCTTGGGCTTTTGTATTCTCGGAGAGAAGAAGCCGTAGTTCAGAGAACTGCTAGAAACAGGATGGTTAAATGAAGCCCAACAGTAAGCACTTCGTGTTACTGAAGCATGTCATTGAAACTTGGCACAAGCGCTAGGTCGGAGCTTGTGCTGTGGAATGGCTTTAAGAGCTTGTCATCCCACAGATACCGCTGCAAATGTTCTGTATTGTCTCTCCTTTCCTGCGCTGTCTGGGAGAGTGAGTACAAGAATAAGTCTATGTGTTTTCATTTGTTTGACTTTGAGTTTTCTGTGCTTTGGTTTCAGTAGCATGGCTATCAGATGAATGAGGTTGAATCCATGCCAGGAGAGATGCAAAAGAGCCCATTACTTCATTGTGTGGTTGATTTGCTTGTTTGTTTTAAAAGTTTGCATGTACTGGTGAATGCAAGGGGATGATAGCATCTAATAATTGTAGTGCTGGCAGGAGCGATGCAAGTTTACCCACACAGCCTGCCAAGGTACCTCTAGTCTGGCTTGCAGCACCTTTTTTTTTCCCCGATGGTTGTCCTGCTGCCGTAGCACAGACCCAGAGAGCAGCTTTAAAGTACTTACAACTGGCATATGCAGGGAGATCACCAAATTCGTTTTCCTTTTTTGTGTGATTAGTTTTTGACTGCTATGTTGCCATATCTTGTGCCAAGGTATTTAACAGGGGGCTACTGCTGTGAGAGTCCTCATTTCCACTTGTCCGCTGATGCAACTAAAGGGAAATTATTCCCTTCCCAAGATGATCATTCTGCAAAAGATTTTGAGAGGGATCTGCCAAGAGCAGAAAGTATGAATAGATTAACAAATGCTGGTAATCCCTGCATTGCAGAAAGATGGACTTGATCTCTGTATATTTGCAGGCTTGTGTCAACAGTCCAGAGAAATCTAAGATTGTCCTAAAGAGCTGGTAATAATTTCAGTGCATATAGTTTGCTTCAGTTGTCATTCTAGAGTTCCGAGTATGAATTACAGGTGTCAGAACGAGGGCTTCCTCCGGTGCCCATATCCTCTTGACATGGACTCGGGCATGGTAAGGACTTCACTGTAACAATGACTTCTGTGATTTAGAGCAATAGAGCATCGTTGGTCATTAAATAATCAATTTATTTTAAACATGTCTTTACCAATGCTAATTTCAAAAATATTTGTAATTTATAATTATTTCATTAGTTAAGATAAATCTCCAGATTATTTTCTGTTTACTGGGTTGCTAGGGGTACCTAATACATCAATATGTGTAGAAGTGTTCAATGACACTGCCAGCTTTTTTGAAAGATAGTTTGACATGCTTCAGAAGTAGACTCCAACTGGCTAAGGAATTGGCCAAAGACTAAAAATGTGACATCATTCTTGGCAAGTCATAGAGATATTTTTGTTAACAGACACTATATAAAAAAGTGCAGTATACTACTTCTAAGGAAAAATCTGTGTGTAAGAAAAATGAAATATCTTCTAGTCAAGAATCATTTTTCAAAGAAATGCAATTTATTGACTAGTCCTGTGTACGAGTCTGTTAATGCAATGTATTTGTTCTTCTATATCCTTTTTCTCTTTAAATACAATTAATGTGTATGACCTGAATACTTTAAAATCAATACCATTATTTAGCAGATAAATGTAATTATTCCCTATTAATTCCTCCATCAATTCCATGTTTGTGTAATAGACATACTGCAATTGTCTTCTTGAGTCCAATCACATATTTCAACTTCCAACCATTATGTTTTAACTTAATTCCAATGACTGATTAAAACCATGTGTATTCAGGTTTAGATAGATGTGCTTACTACGGGATTGTTAGACCTGCAGAAAATATGTTTTTAATAATCCATTAGTATTTAATTAGCATGAAATAACTGTCTTATTAAATCTAAATTAAAACCTTATTTGAAGCATGTAATTGAAAGTGCCACTGGGTAAAATCTAATCTGTCAGGGATGAATTTACATTGAATAACAATGCTAAAATTTTCTTTCCTGCAGTTTTTAGGGTCTTCCAAACACTTGCTTAGTCATCACAGTGGAATCTTGCAACTAGCAGTTTTCTGCAAGTGTAGCATTTAAAATGTGTTTTGGGTCAGAGTTGTCATCTTTTGAGAGTTCATCTCGATTTGAAAGATGATTCTCTGGTGGAAGATGAGGACTTCTTAAACCTTTACCAGATGCCAAAATGTGTGTGAATGTTTCCCACTAGCCAGTGAAGAAGGAGAGGTGGTTTGCGACACACACCACATGAGGTGTCCCTCAGCATACCCTGCAAATATGAAAGGAAAAGAGGGTTTTGTGACTCTACCTCTTTTTAATAGAAAAGTTACTATCATGTGTTGCTGTGCATGAGGGGTCATACAACACAGCTGGTGAGAGCAAATTACAGAAAAACTGGAGTATTGCTACACTTTTCACTGTTCTAAGAGGGATCCATAATCCATCCAGAAATGTGAATTCATAAATGTTACTGGTGGATTTGCTTCAGCAGGACAGCTGAAGGAGTCTGTGTAAACTATCGACCCAAATTGCTTGTAAAATTCTAAACATCATCAGTTTGAGATTATTAGAGTCCCTGTAAAGATGTGTTTAAGTAACTGGCTAACAAATTTATAGCAAAAATCTCCTCTCAGATCTGCTTTGCAGGATCCAAGTTTGTTGTGTCCTTTTCTCACGGCAACCCTGTCCCTCCTTGACAGTAAGTGGGAAAACTGCAAATGCAGGAAAGGCAAGACAGAAGGGCAGTGATTTAGCAGGTGAATTTAGCAGGAGATAATTTTCACAGCATACTTTGTATTGGTGCTTACCCCTTGTCAGCCTCAGTCTTCACTGGGTGCTAAGGGATGGACATCATGGTCCCATTTGGGAGCTAACCATTATCTTGTTGTATCTTTATTATTACCTTGATCCGGATAATGTCCTCATGAACCTGAGACCATTCACCAGACTGGGATTTGGCAGTAAATGATGGGGTAATTCCACATGTTGATGGGGCTGTCTAAGGATCCAAGACTCTGGTTAGGGAGGGAATAAAAGATTACCAAGGATGGAGAGCATGGAGAAGTAGCAAAATATTTTGCTGATTCCGTAGGCAGTGTTGGCCAGCAACGCCTAGAGTGTTGACAGACCTCAGTTCCTGAGTTGTGGTGGACAGTTCTGTCCCTTCTCAAACTGCTCACAGAACAGAAATTCATCTCTTGTTTTTTATTAACAAGCTGGGGAGGATGAAGACCAAAAAAAAAAAAGGTCAAAGAAGGATGTAAACCAAGGAAACTTTCAAAGAAGACGGAAGAAACTTGAGAACAATCTCATCTACGGACAGAAACTTGGCCTTTGAAGGAGGACAGGAATTTGCAAAGACATGTACAGTACAACAAGTGAGGTGAACAGAAAGGCATCAGGCTCTTTTGAAGAGGGCCAAAGAAAATTATGTACCCAGTGATGGGAACAACCCCCAGAATTACCAAGTCAAATTAAATGGTTCCTTTTAGTTGTAATATGTTTATGCTGTTGTGGTGAATGCACTACGTGTGTAAATTGTGACCTGTTTATTTGAGCTTAGACTCCAAGTGTTGCTGGACACCCATGCAAAGCTGGAGTGCTCTTATTCTGGAGCAGTGAAAAGTGTCACAATTTCTATAAATAGCTCTATTTTGCTGCAATTTACTCCCACTATCTGTGTTGTGTGATTGCTTATACAGAGCAGCATGTGATAGAAACTCTTTTGTTATGAAGAGATACAGCCCATGAAAAGCTCATGAAAACCCATGGGCAGCAGAATTCAGTCAGACCACTTAAGCCCTGGAGTAGTAACCATCCAAGTACATGAAACATAGTCAACATGGTATCAATCAACATGAAGTACCCTATGGAGTTGTTCAGAATCAACACTGAGATGTTGATGTGGCAGGGAGGTAGCTAAGGCTGAGAACCACTGAGCAGAGAAAATAGGGTGCAAAACGATTTAATTGCTCATCTTCATCTGAAATTAGTGGAATGTCAGGTCTGGCTGTGGAAACTATCTGGGGTTTATTTACACAGCCCAATTTGAGGCACCTGTCTAAATCAGAAGCTGAAGTTCCCAATAGGGTTAATAGATCACTTAGGTTAAGAGCTAATTACAGCCTAACGTGAGGTTCTCTGAATGGCTCTCTAGTGGCACCAGTGGAATGGGGGCAGCTGAGGTTCCCCAGCCAGGGGGCTGATTCAGTGGTGTAAGTAAGCACTCACTCAGACCCTGAGCTTCTGAAAGTTCAACAGTGGAGTAATACTAAATTAATTCTAAATTAATTCTATACGTTTCATGACTATCTGCATGGTTAAAAACTGTGCAAGTCACAGAGAGAAAGACATTAACCACTGAGTGAAATGGCATATATGTTGCTAGCATCTTGGGGTTAGGGTTTCAGCAAGGGGTAAGTAGTATCTATAGAGCTGTGCTGACTTCAGAAACACCAGTTTACACCTGCTGAGAATCAGACTCAGGGCTGTTTTTTAAAAATCAGTCTTCTATCTACTCTTGGTGCATGTTCGCATGTTTACAATTTTTGCTATTTCCTTCTCTTGCTAATATTTTTAAGCAAAAGAAGCTGTTGTGCCATCACTTAGGACGAAGATATTAACATGGTTATTAGAAATTATTGCATGTGGTCCATTGTCTTGTTTTTCAATGTTGGCCGGTAAAATCAGGATTACTAAAAAATACAAAAGTCTCTTGCGGATTGCAAAAAGTAGAAGCATTTGACTTTCATTTCTAATCAAACAGGCTAAATATTCATGTTTATGTGCCTAAATGAAACTTTTGTATGCAGCCTTCCACCCCATCTGCATGAATAGTGGCATTGTAACAGGGTGAGGTCACTGCAGAAGGGAAAGTGAGGTAAGAACACAGCTGAATCTACATACAGGCTCTCTGCTGCATGGTGCACCAGCTTGTGCTTAAAGGAATACAGCGCTTTTGCCCGAGCCAGAGTCGCTGCGGGCACTGCCTGCAGAGCTGAATGCCTCTCGCAGGGCTCAGGATGCATTTCTGGCTCTGCTATATGGTCTGATGCACAGTATAAGTTTCCTCTGCTTTTACAAACTGCTCTTCAGAGACCTCTACGCATCTAATATAAGTGAAAATCCATATGGTTTATTTTAAAGCCTTCATTAAAAAAAAAAAAAAAACAGTTATCAGGCCTCATTCTGCTCTGACTTATGAGGCGTAAATCCTGAGCAGTCCCTTTGTAATATTCACTAATGTTCAGGAATTATGCCAGCATCAGGGGGAGCAGTGTTTGGCCCATCAAAGGGCCTTTCCCCTCTCATTCTTTTCAAAAGATGTGACTCAACTTTATAAAGACTGATGGCTTCCTATTGGCATCACCTCTGTCCCTAGTGGGAATTTTCATAGAGAGAATGGTATAACCCAGCATGCGCATCTGAGAACTGGGCAGTGGAAGGGTGACATAGTAAAGCAGTGTTTGAAGGAGTGTGAGATTTGCTAAATCTGTGTGTCAGTTCATATTTTACCTATTCCTTGTATTAACTTAAAAGGCCATATAAACAGATTGCCAAGGGTACACTGGCAAATTGCCGTTCCTCGCCCACCGTCATAATTAGAATTCTGAGAACTTGGAAAATCCTGCCTAGTGAGCAAGCCCTTCTCGCCCTTTTTCCACAAGGTTCTCCAAGCTCACAAACCTGGGTAGACTTGGAGCAGCTGCTGCTTCAAATGAGACCGTCCATCCTAGTCTCACCACCTAGCACGGGAGCCAAAGGGGCTCTATTTTCATCCCACGCTGCCTCTTGCTGCTTCTGCTTCCCAGTGGAGCTCCATGAATTCCCAACAAATTTGTCTGAAATAGAAATACCCTCTTGATTGCCTTTGCCAATCATGCAGCAATGAACCCACTTGTCTTCCCAACCCAGATTTACTGGAGCAGCCTGTTTCTATCTCACCTATCATACTCTTCCCTCAGTCAGCTGCTTGGGATCAGACTGATGCGCTGTCAGATGTTTCAGAAGCAGGACTATGTTCCTGCTGCAGTAGGCTCAGTTCTGATCAAGCCAACTCCAGGGGTTATTAACCAATTAACCAATTCTGGCTCTTTTTTTACTTTTTTTTCCCCCCTCATATCATGGGCAGTAGGTTGAGCCATGAGTGTCAACAAGGTAAAATTGTAAAAGTTTTAGAAAGGTTTTTCAGCTCATTTGGTACCCTCATCTTTGCATAGCACAGGAAAAACAGGTAGGAGCTGGTGAAGCAGTCTGCAAAGCTTGGAGAGTCTTTTTTCTGTGAAAACTAGCCTTTTTTGGTTACCTGAGCCAAGACCTTGTTGACCCTAGGTTGCCAAGCAGGACTGTGTGTGTGTATGTGTGTCCTCTCCACAGAAAAAGTAACTCAGAGGCTCTTTCATCTTTGTTCCATGAATTCCCCAAACGCCAAAATAATTTGTTTTTCCTGCCTCTACAACATCCAACTTACTCATGAGTGCTGGAGCTGAAAATGGCATCTGTCCCTGGTCGGTCCTGGTCTAAAATCTTCTCTTTCCTTCAGCCTCTCTGACCCATTTGGGATTGTGGCAGCAGAACAAGAGAGAGGGGGAGAGAGAGAGAGAGGTACAAGCCTTGGTGATAAGGGAGAGTGATGGTGGGATGTAAAATGGCACAAAAGTAGGGGAATAAGTGAAACAGAAACTTAAAAAAACATAATTGTATAAAGACCCTGCAAAAGGAAAAGGGTGTCCAGAGAACTGTGGGCAAAAAAAAAGTATCTGTGTAGCATTTCAAATAGCCACATTCAGTCTATGGAAGCTAGACATGCACCACAAGCTGCTTTTAATTAGGAAAGCACAGTAAATGCGACACAAAAGAGTAAATGCTTGTGCTTCTTTCCAGTTCTGTCCTTTGGTGTAACTTGCATCTGACTCTATTATAGCAAAGGAAACATTATGGAGCGGAAGCAAGAGAAACTTGCAGGGCTGCCGGAAGGAGCACGCTGTCTGCTTCCCTTCCCTCTCCTTCCTCCTCCTCCTGCCTTTGGCCACCTGTTAGCATCCCCTCACCCCCTCCCTCCCCCCATAATCCTCACTCCTGCCAAAACCTCCCTTTATCTTAATGTGCATTTTAAAGCCTGGTCTTGTTATGCTTTAATTATATTTTCTGGTGGCTGTTGCTTCTTTCCCAAGTGTCTGTGGCCTGTTTTTGTCAGGACAGGAAAGGCTGAGAGTCAGAAAGTGGAGGGGGAGGAATTCGGGCTTGTGCAGCCCGAGCATAAATGAGCCTTTTGCTTCCAGGTCAGTAGTTCAAACCCAGACTGCAGAAGTCAAGTTGGAAAGTGATAGCTGCTTTGGAGCCTGCGTGTAAAGCATTAGTTGGTGGTCTCATTTGGGTTCAGACCAGACAGGTGTCCAAATCACTTCTGGCCCTAATTGGCATCTTTGCTGGCAGCTTCAGAGGCAGGGCCAAAGACTGTGTGGGCACCGAGCCTGCGATATCCTCGCCTGGGTGGTCCTCCTAAGTCGGCATTCAAGCAAGCTGGCAAGGTAGCCAGGGGGGCTCAGACTGCTGTTGTCTGTGTTGTACCTCCTCTGTAAATAAACAGGGATATTCAGCTCTGAGTGCTGTTCCTGCAGCTTTGATTTCACTTTTAAGAAGGTAATTTTTCTTGCCTTTGCACTAATTTCTTTCTCTTCTTTATTTTACCTTTGAAGTAATTACACTTTGAGGAAACTAATGGATTAGAAATATAGAACTAAATTTACAGAGAGGCAGTTCAGGCAGGGACTCCATTTTGGGGCAGCTGATGGAGATGGATAAACTGAGTTACTGGAACAGCCTCAGTCCAGGACATTTTAAATTATTCTTGTCTACGAAAGTATCCCAGCCATGATACCTTCCTGTTCTTGGTGTAATCACCCATGTGCAAGTCCAGGATCACTGAATGTGATTTGGAGCAGAATTATGTCTTTACTATGGTCCATGATGTTTCTACGCCATCTATCTATTTCTACTTGTAAATAGTAGCTTCCAAAAAGATTAGTCTCTGTAGGGTTTTTACATGCGTTTCTGAAAGCCTCAGGGAATCTTACTTTAAATATGTGTACTTGCATCCTTCAGCTTCCCTCTTTTTATTTTCTTTGCATTTATGCAGACCTCTCAAGTCCTGGAAATCAGGTGCATGAGGCTGTGTGATGCTGGTCTATAATGAGGGCAGGCATGCAGGTGCAGATTTGTGTGCTGATGTCCTCCAAACACACTGATGATGGGGTGGTTAGAGGCTATTAGGCTATTGCTGGTGATTATGACGTCTTTTAGTGCTGCCTGATTGCTGCATAAGCATAACCTTCCTGTTCCTCTCTTGCTCCAATACCCTGCATGGTCAGGTAGCTGCTGCAGGTAAGATTTCAGACCATGAGAGATGTGGTGGTGTCCAGATGAAATTCCCTGAGACCCTGGTGGCCCCAAACAATGGAGCAGGAAATGAGGCGGAAAGTTTTGAGTCACTTGGGAACTAGCAAGACTCTGTGCTCACTGAGCAAAGCAGGGTCAGTTCCCCTGGCCCTGATGTACAGGTCTCTTAGCCCATGTCTAGGGAGTCAGGATAAACTAAAAAATCCCTGTGGCCTCCTGGTCCTCTGCTCATCTCAGGGTGCTTGGGGGACTCTCACCTTGTTCTGCCCATGAGCCCTACAGATTTGTCTAGCACAGCTTCTGGGGCCCTGCTAGGGACAGGGTTGAGCAGCCTGTGGGAAGGGTCATGTAGGAGTGTTACAGAAATGGGGAGCACTAGGAAACATCACGCATGGTAGACTCAGCTTTGTCTGCTGTTGCAAATCATATTCCCAAAGAGAATGTAAATTGTCACTGTTCGATTGACTTCAGCATTCTTTCATCCACTCACTCCAGGTGTGGTTCTTCCCCATAATCTTTAAAACAGTAAAAATAAATTCAAAAAATGTTCCCCACCTTTGCTTTGCTTTTGTGAAGTTCTTAAGCCAAATTCTGCCTGGGCCTCACCGAGGCTGCTATTTGTAGATTGTTTAACTCTTGCAGTCGTGCTGTCATTGCAGGATGCTGTAAAATTTGCTTTTCATCTTAGTCCAGGTTATTGTTGCTAATTGTACATTTTCATCTACAAGTGCCAAACTCCTGCTTTAAAAAAGAAAAACCCACCCAACCATATGCTGAATTCCTAGCTGTGTAGTAAAGATTGATTACATGTGTTTATGTGTAATTTAAAAATGGTTCATTCAGGAAGTGTATGGTCTTTTAAAGGCAAGTTTAAAATCTTCAATTTTACCTAAATTTATTTATATTAGGAAAATGGGCCTGGAGTACTAAGCAAACCCCCATGATATATAGGGTTCAGCCTGAGAATTCTCTGAACTGTTTTATATATTTTTATTCTATCAATATGCTCTTTCATGGCTGCTAATCAGTTTTGTTAGTTGACTTACAGAAAAGCACATATAAAATAAGGAGTATGTAATTCCATAGCACTAATATATTAATGAAAAGCACAAAGTCTGGAGGCAATTGTAAAAGCACTACTTCAACCAAAAAATAATTCTCATTTGAATTAGCATGATTAATTGCATAGATTTTCCTTGTCACTGCACACTGAAATTGAAATAGTGAGGATGTTCTAAAGCTTTCAGTGTATAATTCTAGTATATGTTAGAAAAAAATGTATATACACATTGTGTACACATGCATAAAATGAAGCTATAAATAAATGAGAAAGACTAAACTTCAGTTCTACTTTTAGCTGATTGTTTTAACTTGAAACAGTGTTATATTTAATTGTAGAGGAAAGTATATGTGACTGTAAGTTGGTACTGGTTGCTCCTGTGTCACGCAGAGGGGTATTTGGATCCCACAGCTTTTGCACTACGTGCCTAATTGGTTTACAGCTGGATGCATTCGTGCAGGCTGCAGCTATTTTGCCTGGAGGGGTGAAGAGCAATCACCCTGTTTGTTTCTTCTGCATACTATCTGTGGTATTTGCTTACTAAATATATTGACTCTGTAAATGTGACACTGTTTGCTGTTTCTGAATGTGGGCTGATGGAGTGCTGGCTGGGGCACACAGAGGATGGTAGCGGGTGTCATCGCTCCCGTGTGCAGCACCGGAGCGCGAATTGTTCTCTGCAGCACCGCGCATCCTCACAGTGTTCCTGACATGCCCAGCTTCCCCTAGGCCTGAGGTGTGCCCTGGGTGTTTATTATGTGGAAAAAAAGGAAATCCTGCCAATCCACATCACTAATGCAAGTTTGTCAAATGACATCAGCAGCAGAGGAGAATTTAGTTTCTAACCACATGCAAATAGGTCCCAGACTGCTGGTTATGCCATGATGTCAGCTCTGATTTCTCATCCATTATTTGAAGGGCTTCAATGCGTAAATGCCAGATATGTTCCCTCTCCTTTTCCTTTCTTCCCATGCAGAACTTCTGGGTTTGTTTTGACTTTATTTATGCAAAATATGTTTTGAACAACAAACATACTTCCTCAGGAGAAGTTTATTTCAAGGATGATTTCCTACTCAAGCCTTCCTTGTCTTTGTTATCATTTTGCATTATGGTGAGCTGTTAATTACTAGAACAATTCAGATATTTTCCCAAGGGATTCAACTAAATGTTGGTAATAGTTCCAATGTTCTTTGTCATGAATTGGCATTAACTTTTTTAATAAAAGCTACTGTATGATTTTGGCCAGGTGAAGCATGTCAGCCTGCCTGCAGGTATGCCAAGACACAGCAGCAAATCAGGTCATGTCATGCAGGTTAACATCAGGTTAGATTTCACGGCATGTAGGACTGCTTGAAATGGCATGGGCCTCCAGACTGTGTAATTTGGGGTATTGGGACATGGAACTTGTCACTGCTGGGTCTAAGGATTGAAGCCAGCTGAGCTATGAAAGTGTGTCTCTTGTCACCAGGCATTAGCTGTCTTGTTCAGCCTGGATGGAACTCCTCCTGTAAGCAGTAATCATGTCCTGGGGGTAATCAGCCCTGAGACACAGGATGGTTTGTCCTCTGCAGAAATAACCTAGATATGTGTTCCAGACTACTGAGCCCTTGTTGAGCTCTCCCTAAGAGGCAGTTCACTGCCATTTGAAAACCAGTTCTTTTTTTTCTGGTATCTTTCCCAGAGACAGAAGGAGGGCATTGGCATCTTTTGGGCATGGGCTGCATCCCTCTGCCTGCCACTCCATAGACCTCTGCCCTAAGAGGACACTGGATTAGTTGCTCTTTCAGTGAAGAAACATGAAGGACTTGGGAGTACTTCATGACTTTTGGATTTAGCCTGGATCAGTTATTTTCAGAAGACTGCTCAAAAAAGGTGTGAAGCAGGGAAACTTATGCAGATGTCACAAGCAGTTTAATTTGGTTTTCAACCAGAGGTCTTTGGGTCACTTAACTTCACGCAGTTCTGCACACATCAGTTCAAACTGTTCCCTTATAAGGCATTCTGTAAATAGTATTTCCAACACAAGGGAGCCTAAGTCTATTTGCAAGGCTACTGAATAAATACACAATACCAGAATAGAAATCAAATTACAGGGGCTGATGTCTTTCTAACGATGCTTAGCTCAAGTAATGGAGGTAGTACAGGCAAGTGAGAGAGCCCCCCCAATCACAGATGTAATTAATTAATGTCCACATTGCCAAAAAAAGGAAAGTATTTTGACAACAGTTATTTAGAGCAATTATGAATTGTTGTTTCTTACAGCCCCAAAAGGCAAAAGCCGGAATGTAACTACAACACATTGCCCTTTTTTCCCTACTTTTTCTTTTCGATCAAGTCTTAGAGCTCACATATTGAGTAACTGGGAGAGATGCCAGAAACATTCTCTTTACAAGTGATTTTAAACTATGCATGAGGTGTGTTTTTTACTTTTGTTTCGTGGAAACATCTCTGGTTTTGGCAAAAGTTTTAAGTTAGGAAAGTTGGTCTGTGGTTCTGCATTGCCAAGGTTTCAAGACCAGGCCTAGATGGTCCATAAAACTATTTCCTCTTAAGCAAGAGCTCCACCTTATTAAAAACAGAAACCGTGGCCATCCCATGCCTTTCCCTGATCGCCAACTCTCCCTTCTGGGGATGCACAGATGGTGGGAGGTTCAGCAGCTCTGCATCTGCCCCTTCCTTTTGCTGGAGCTCTGGGATCTCTATGAGGTTAGTGCTGAGCACTGGTTTGAGGGCAATGGTGGGGTGGTGCAGAGGTAGAGAGGGGTGTTCCTGCCTTTGGGACCCCACTGGTGTTTTTGGGGATACTTAAGGGAGGTCTTGAAGCAGTGGGCGTCTCCTGTATCTGCTGTCATGCGGTCATGATGGGGACCGTGCCAAGAGCCGCGTGCTTTCGGGGAGGGAGCTGCTAAAAGAGCTGACGGGGGACAAATCCGTCATGGCCCTTCCCTTCAAATCTGCTCAGGCAGGAGCATTCATACCTCAGGCCTCCCCTAGGGGAGGAGATTCAAGGGAGAATCAAACAAGGGAGGCAAAAGTCAGCAAGTAACGGGGCGTCAACCGAGCGGGACTTGGCCTCTGGCTCCAGTTTGCAGGTCTCTGAAATCATATTCTGAGAACTGACTGCAAGCCCTGGCTGGACCATCGCTTGCTCCTCAGCGCCTGACAGACAAACAGTAGTGCCCTGACTCACAACCAGCTCACAGAGCTCACAGGCAGCCAGCACCCACCTCGCTGCCCCCACACAGCCCACCTCGATGGAGGTGAGGGTTTATGAAGTGGTAAAGCTGCTTGGGTTGAGCCACCCCTCATCAGGGCACTCAGTGCTGTATGACCCAAGTCTCTGCAGGGGGCTGGATCTCTGCCCTTCTCAATCCCAAATTCCTTCTCTGTTTACATACTCGCTCATCCTTCTTTTCCCTAAACATTTTTGCAAATTTATAAGTAATTACCAGAGCTGAATAGACCTCTGAAGATTATTGCTTTAACTAATTCAATGTAAACAATATGCATGAGTAAATGAAAAGGGCTTGGCTTATATAAGAGCCAGAATGGTAAATGAGGCATTTGGATGTTTGTTTCACAAACAGCCTATGGTAGAGATACAGATAGAGGCTAATCGAGGAGAATGCAGTTAGCCCAGGAAGAGAATTCAATTTAAGAATTACTCTTGCATTTGTTTCAGAATTACCTGGGAGAGCTTGTTGGGTGCTTTAATTGAAAGCAATCTGCTCGTGGGTATTTATCCTGATCTTGACAGATTTACCCAGTAGCACATGGGATATAGGTCGAGGCTGCTGAGTGCATTTGAACTTCTCAGGGATATGGTAGTCAATTACACCCCCGCTAGCATAGGAAGAGACAAAATTTGGTCTCACCCTGGTTTTGCATGCTTGCAGCCTTACTGCAGTTCTTCTGGGTTTGTTCTACCCTGTATGAAATTCAGATCATATTTGTGATACGGTGAAAATATCACTGCTTATTTTGAGGAGGAGGAGAGAGGCTGATGCATATTGGACTCAGTATGGACTGAAACCTAGTGATGTTTTTCCTCTCTAATTTATATGAAAGAAATTTAAAAAAAAAGCCTGTTATCTTTTTTTTTTTTAAGTGACATTTCCCTTATCTTTTAATTTGTCAATTGCTGGGCAAATGTTGATATTTACAAGAGTAGACAAAATGAATCAGACTAGACAATGATGCAGGAGGATTGTACAGATCTATGTGCTTGTGAATGCAGGCAAGTTACAGCTGACCAAAGTAGTTGCCAGGTCCTCCTCCTTAGACCTCTCACTGCAGTAGACCTGGACATACCTTATAACTTGCTGCTTTTCAAGTGCTGATGTCCCAAGCGTGATGGGATGAAAGAAATGTTAGAAATTCAGTGGGATTAGTCACTGTCCAGAAGTGCTTGTCCCTTGCATTGTCTATAAAGGATGTTTAGGTGACAAGGTTGAACAAATTTTCTTGTTGTAGAAGTAAAGTAAGATAAATAATTTTTTAAATGGGTTTACTACTGGATAGAAAGGGCCAAACTGGTACATATTAGGTCTGTGCAACCTCATTGGTAATACTGAAGATGTCTGTGCAGGTGATGCTTCCTGCTGGAGTCTATTTTACACTGCACATTCATTTCCATTGAGGTTCCAGGTATTTCATCTGTCTCTGAGTTCAGAGAGAGAGAGGATGCTGTATGTTCATATAAAAAGTTGTTATACCAGATTTTTGTTTGTCTATATATGCACGTGAATGCAGGCGAGTATACATCCTTAAGAGTCACTGTCACTGTTGAAAGTCTTAGCAGTACTTCTGTTATTACATCTCAGCACCTAAGAAGGGCCATGTAAAAAAATAAGGCAAATACATTTTTAAAGTAATATGTTTCACGTGTTATTTCACGTCATCCATTCCCATGAAGGTAGGAAGCAAAATTGAAGCTGATGTCAGTGGGAACAAAGTTAAGTTTATTATGTAGAGTCCAGACCCAGATTTCACTTCCTGCTAATATGAAAAGCAGTTTGAAGTAGTAGATTATAAAGTCTTTACCTACCATATTACATGCCATTTTCTCTGATACTTTTGTCGTTCATAAAAAAAATCTTTCATACTTTACCTTAGAATAATTGGAGACTGGAGATCTATAATGCTCCTGCTATTTCCACATTTTAGTTGTCACCTAGGAATTTATATCTATACTCAGGATAATGAGATTTAGTAGGGTCATTTACACTCTGTGAGCATTCTGTAAATCACCATTACGCACTTGTGTATCATGTGGCTTTTACCTTTTCTATCAAAGATAAATATTTTATACAGTCGGTTACTATTCATATTCTCTTCATAAAATTCAGCATCTACTATTCCTTTATGCCATGACAGCAATAAGAGATAATGTGAGGTCCAGTATTAGTCATTGGAGTTCTGTTTGGGTTTGTTAAATAAAAAAAGAACTGAAAGCATAGGTTGCCTTTCAGTGCTCTATTTACTGTTTTCAGATGTTAAAAAGGCTCTTTCTGTACAAGCAATGGTTGTAATCACTTGCTATCACTAGAGACAGTTAAAGCAACTGTGTTGTCGAATTACATTTTAAAAATCAAAACAACATAGTAAATTGCAGTTTATGTGATCATTCCCCGAAGAGCTTTGATAAATATCCATTGCAGCATACTTCATTTTGTTATTCCTTTAAAATTCCTCTTTCTTCCTTTAAATATAAATAATGAAAATCTCTCTTTTCCTGCCTAAATGAATTCAGAAAGTTCTTTTTAGGCTCTTTACTGTGTCTTCTATAGCTCTGATCTTAGTAAAGCAAGTCAACACACCAATTTCATTTTACATTTTTGTCCTTCTTGGCCTGGGCTCTAATTTCTAGCTGAGCTGCACTTTACTACCCTTTTCCCAGACATAGTGGCACAAAGGAGTGCTAACTTTTACTGGGGCAATGTAGACTCACACAGGCAAACACATTTACTAGCAGTGGAGGTGAGAAAGCACTGCCTCTCCAGTCCTGTTCTGCAGTCTTCCCTGATTTGAACAAACTTTATCATTTCCTCCATGTTCCCAACTCTAGACAAAAGAATGGACTTAGGAGAACCTCTGGACTGCACCAGAGGCAGTGGGGGCAGCACAAGTCCCCAGAGCAACTGACCACAGCAACTAGGTCTGTGTCCTGGACCTGTTCAACATCCCTACATTCCCCTTACCCACCCCCAGGATCTGCAAAACCCAGCTTGGGCTGAGGAAGGAGCACCAGCCTTCACTCTACGTGTTTAGTCATTTGCTGGTGATCAGTGCTGGTTTGAGTCAGCTCTTTGCCATCTAGTTTGCAAAGAAATAAAGAGAGGGAATTGGGAGAAAAGGCATGCACTGACAGACATTCCAGGGATCTGAAACTCCTGATTGCATTGCATTTTGACAATAGTCCTATTAAATGTGAATCATTCTGTGTATTATTCTTATTACTCATTCACCTCATATAACAGGCTTGATCCAAGCACTGCTGAAGTCTTTCCACTGCCTTTACTGGGAGTGGGATCAGGTCCTCATTGCCGCGTTAGCTGGGTGCTTTCATGTCCAGTTGTAAAGCATTTGTTTCACACAAAAATACAGAAAACACATCCTTAATATCAGCTGAGTCCTTTTTGCCTTCTTTAGCTTCTCTCTTTTGACCAATGCAGTAGATTGGCATTACTGATAACAAAGAAATGTATCCACATAATGATCCAATTGTTTAAGTACAAGTTGTGGCAGGGGAAGTTTAGATTAGACATTGTGAAAATTTTATCACAGAAGGGATTGTAAAGCATTGGAACAGACTGGTGCAGTCACCATCCCTGGAAGTGTTCAAAAAGACATGTGGATATGGCCCTTGAGGGCATGGTTTAATGGTGAACACAGTGGTGCTGCTATGCTCATGGTTGAACTTAATGATATTAAAGGTCTTTTCCAACTTTGAGGCTTCTAGGATTCTATTATAAAGTACAGAAATGACTCCAATGGCGTTCAGAAAGGAAATGGGTACTTTGGGCCTTTACCATGTCCTGCTTGCTTTGACTTCTGTAGTCAAAAGTCAAAAAAAGGCTCTGGGTGAACTCTCTCTGACTTGGAAACTGGCATATTGGAATAAGTCTACTGAACTTACCTATTTCGAAATTCTCAAAAATACTTGTTAGGTTGAAATGGTGCAAGTCTTTACACAATAAAATTATCACGCTCGGAAATTAAGCTGTATAAATGAAAATTGATGTACACTTTAGCAATATCTCTCTGAGACATCTCTGCATGTAATATATTTCCCTAGATATGTCTCTTTCTTTTTACAAAATTGGGCCAATGAATTGTGCCCATTAAATGCTAAATTTACTAGCTGGTGTTTGCTGAATCTGGCCCTTATTAAATGTCCAGACGAGCTTGTTGTAGTTTATTTTGTAGGACATCTGGTTAGAACATTAAATACAACAAGGAAAAATAAACTTAAAAGTAAAATGGTTCAACCCCTGCCCTACTGAGGGTTTTTTTCCTTGATTGGATAGAAGCAGAAACAGGTCACTATTTCCAAGTGAATTATCCCAAATTGGATCAAATAATTCTTGCAAGGATAAATCTTACCAAGAAATGCTCATTTTTTAAAAGTTTTTTTCTTTGTGGTTCTGGTTCATATGATTAGATTAGTTTCTACTAAAATGGGAAGATTTTGCTAGAACGAACAACATTTGCCAGTAAAAGATTTTTTAAATAACCTTGCAGCATCATTCAGTAAAAGTTCTGTTTCTATTCATTTTTTGCTCATTATGATTAAAGTTTTCCTTCTAACTGAGATTCTAGCTGTGATTCTTTTTAAACGATAAATGAAAACTGTAGCCTCTAAAAAATGATGTTGCATGTGAGAGTGTGCCAGCCCATGACAGGCTGTGCATCTGCTTCTGGAAAAAAAAAAAGCTGTTTCTTTAAATTTTGTTTTGCTTTTTCTCATGGTCTGATGTCCTCAGCAAATTTTTAACTTATCATCAGAGTAAGAAGTGTTAGCAATGAACTTCTTTATTTCTTAAGCAGTCTAGCAGAAATTTCCACATTAATTTTAATTACTCAAAGATTTTTAACAATCTGAGATCTGTAAAAGTCAGTATTTTCCCCTGTTACTATACACCAACAGTAATGATATAATTATAATTCCCAAATTTAGCATTTCTCTGTATTAGAGTGAAGGGGAATGGATTGTCTAAGGCATATTAAATAGGAAGTTTATTGACAGTAGATCTGTAACCCCTGTAGTCAAATTTTTTGAGAATTCCTCAGGAATGTGCAGTTATTATAAACATAATATGCACTAGTACACTCAGCAAACTGTGATGTTTTCAATAATGAGGCTTTGGTACCTTGTGTGTTAAGATTTGCTATATCCCAACACAAAAGCTGTCAGAGCAGTTGCAGGGAAAGGTTGCCTGCTCTGTCACCCTCTTGCCTTCCCATTTTGGATTCTGATCCTTGGGACACGTTTTCTTTTGGTTGGTTTGAAGTGGTAGGTTTTGTTAATTTACTTCTTCATCCAGTCCTGATTAAACATCATCTGTCAGGCCACCATCCTGCCAGGCTGTTCACGTCTTCCCCTTCCTAATCTTCTTGATATTTTTAGTGCTTTTTAGTGCATTACAAACACTTTCACATCATGTTGAGCAAATTGGGTGAACCGTAGCTGTTCCATGGTTTTGATTAGGAAAACCCCCCAAAATTACAGACTCCTTTCTATCCAAAAGTGAATCGTGCTTTGCTGCAAATGAAATGTTTCCCACTTTGATGGAAATGAAAATCGGTGCAGTGGTGACAGTGCCAGGCTTTTCCATGTATCCCCTCTGTGCCACCAGGACCAAAGTAGCATCCTTAGTTGGTCACCATGTGAGTCTTTTGGTAAAGCTCGTATTTGTTCGTGCCACAGCTCAGAAGTTGCTGGAGAAGGTAGGATGGGTATGCAAATGTATAGTAATGTAATTATTATGTATCAGTATTGTCATAGTGCCTGAAGAGCCCAATATATTGTTCGGAGAATCTGTGGGCGGATGCTGAAGTAATAGGAAATTACAGTGACTGTGGGTGGTAGAACAGAAACCCAGAGGTAAAAATACCATAAAATGGGAGATATTAATACTGAAAGTATGAACCAGGAACACAAACCTTTCCTAAAGCAATCCCAGAATGTTTCTGTAAAGTAGTGTTCCTTCACATCTTTAAAACTGGGAGGGCATCTCGCTGTTTCGAACAAACTCCACAGATAATTTTGCATCCCACTGTTGTTTAGACATTGGGCAGGAAAGGCAGGGGTGGCACTGGTGTGATAGATGAGCTATGCAGCACTTATTGTAAACTGAATATTACTTTTTGAAATCATAATTTTGCTGCTCTAATTACAATCATGTTAATTAGACATTAACACAAATAGAGCACTGACTCCCAGCTAGAACCCTGCCTTTAGACAGTGACCTCCCAGCTGCACAGCAACACGTGCATGATTTTCCACACATGTCACGGACCACCTTCCGATGTCGTGTAGGCAGCACTGCTCCAGGACATGCTGGGTTTTACCCTACAGGCATTTGGCATTTACTTTTTATACTTAGGTAAAATGCAGTCTTCATTGCTCAGGTGGTGGGATGTTGCACATGACCACATGAGATGCAAAGAGAGTTAGATATGTTGTATTTCATGTCAAAGCCTTTAGTAAGCTTTAATAACTTCTTATACTAATATGCTTTGAGGTACAAAGTTGTGGCTTCCAGAGAGAGAATCAAATCCTCTCAATAACTTCAAACAGAAAAGGGGGAGGCATGTTTTAGATTTGCAGTTATAATTTTAAGGAGGTAGAATATGAACCAGATTAGATTTTCACATGAGTATCTCTTTCCATGTGACCATTCTAGGTAAATTCTTACGGCCTTTCAGTTACTATATAAGTGACCCAGGCTTCTGTTTGAAAGAAGATAGGAAAAAATGCTTTCCACCAGTGAATTTCTGCCATCCCTCAGCTACCACGCAATGCTGGGTGACTGTTTTTTGCTAAAAGAGAAAGCAGCGTGCCAGCTGGATATCTTCCTGCAGTAGCTAGGTTTTCCTTGGAGGTTTCCCATCTCTATACTAACTGGGCTTGACTATGCTTGGCTTATTAGCTTTTGCAAACATCCTTGCCAAGGTGGGATGACTGTAGGCAAAATGAGTGCAGCAGGGAGACAGAGGCAAATAAGTAGGAGTGATCAAAGTCTAGAGATTTGCTGGCAGACGCGCCTCCTTCCTACGCGCTGCAGCCAGTGGGTCCAGTGCTTTCCCCTTCTCCTAGGGATGAATCAACACATCCAAGCAAGCTGTGCCAAAGCAGGGGGTGGGTGGGAGACAGCCTTAGCACTGTACGACAGCTGTTGTTTTGCCAATATATTCAGTAGGAAATTCAGAACAAAACTTGCCTTTTGGACCATGAATCTCATTAAAGCTCACCAAGGAATGGGGAAGAGCGGACTTAAAAGGTTTGCTCGGTTTTTTTTTTTGGTTTAGTGCTGTTACAATAGAAGACACTATGTAGATGTTATAAAAGGCTGTCTTTAAAGTCTGGTGAAGGTGTCTGCTGCCAGTTGTAGTGCGACGCTAGAGGTGGTAAAAAAGTTAATTTGCCAGCAACAAACATTTATTACTGCGTGGCAGAAAGTGCTTTCTGTTGAAATGACAGATTTGGCAGAGAAGTTGAAGACAATTCCCTTTAGTTTCTTCATCAGGGTTTTACAAGAAATCAGTGGTGGGTCCCAATAGATGTAGAGTAGCGTTGATACTTTCTTACAGTTTCTTTATTCTTGTTCTCCGCTTCTAAATTCCATAAAAATATGTACATGTATTTTTACATAAAAGTATGTAACATGTATTTTACATGTACGTAAAAATGCATACATGTATTTTTAAGTCTTTTCTTTTGTGCCAAAGACCTTAAAAACCAAAGTTATCCCAAAACATAGAAGGAAGCCTTTAGCTGGCACTGCATGTAATGTTATAGTGCCAACTGCCAGTTTGCTGGGCAGTTAGTGTTTGATTTATACTTTCACATATGGTTTTGAGTGGGTGGGTCACAGCTTTTTGCTGCCTTATTTTCCATATTTTGTAACTTTGGTTAATGATTTCACTCACTGCAGTCCCTGTGTCCAACAGCAGAGTCCTGCCCTTGATGGGCGGCATGCTTGTAACTCTTCAAGCACTGAGCTCCTCCACAGTGTTAGATCCCCGCCTTCTCCCCCCGGTTCCAGTAATGTATTTTCCTTGCTAGGCTGGAGGAGGAGGAGATCCTGTGCCAACTCTTTGAGCTCTCACTCAGCTGCTGCCTTCACAACTATAAACGTTACCAAGCGCCCCCGTTGTTTTCATTCTCCATCCGTATACTCTATACTCACTTGGAAGGGAACCTTATGGAAATTCTGGGTTTGTGAAGAACCTCGCAGATATTTCCACTTGAAATGCCATGGTAGCAATAACACACTGTGCTTGCAGTTCGCTGTCCACCTAGTGACCTTGAACTGCTTTGCAGCAGCTGCAGAGTGAGATGCTGAGGTGGTGGCAGCTGTGCCCAGGACCTGTGAGGGCCTGAATAGGGGTGCACAGGAGGGTTTTACAAGGGAAAAATGAGAGTAAGTACAATGAAAAAGACACACACAACGTGCACAAATGTGGTCCAGCATGAAGGGAAAGACCCACTTCAACTACTGTCAGACACATATACAGGAATTCACCTCTGCAATCTGTGCGCAATCACTGATGACACAAATTCAACAAAGCATTCTCCTTCACCGTCCTAAATGCCACTCTCATCATTCGCAATCTCATATCCTAGCTCACTGTCCTTCTAATGCTAATGCAAAACCACATCAGAACAATGTGCAAGGTGAGCTGCAAAACTCTGTGTCACACCACTAGTATGAACAGTGGAATTTTTGGGATGCTTGCTGGCACTTTGTAGTGGGCTTGTGTCGATCATCTGTATTGAGGAACCATAACCTAGCTGGAAAAGTTGGTTTTGGTGGCAGTGATACACCAGGGGGCATGCATAATTCTGTTCAGTTTGCCACACCTCTTGCATATAGTCTATAGAATTCAGAGTAAGGCACACAGGCATAGCTTTTGTGAAGTAAGCACAATCATGCTCAAACTCTGTGTACTTTGTAAAGCCTCTGACCCAGATTGCTCATGTTATCTGGGGGGGGGGTTGTTAGTTTTTTTTCAGGATACTGCTTTAGCACAGTATTTTGAGGAAGAAATTGAAATAGAGGAAGATAAAAGGTGTTCTGTGGTTTCTTTTTAATTGGAGACTGGAGGCAAAGTGCCTCCAGATAATTTCTCAGAGAAAAGTCATTGTCTTCTCCCACTCTGCCATTAATCTCTAAAATTATTGCACAATTTCTGTTTAATGGGCTAAGATTTCTTAATATGTTAAGACAATGTGGAAAGAAAAATTTGAACAAGAGGGAGCATGTTTCTTTGAATGCATAATTTTTAAATCTTTGTCTGAAGTCTTCATCTGTCTTGCCAGGCCTTTTGCAGTTAAAAACTTCATCAAACTCAGTATGATTAAAAATACGTATTTTTATAATGGCAATTCATCAGAAGAACTGGAAATTGCTACAAATATTGAGAGTAATGGTCACTTGGATTTTGCTGAGGCGTAGATTGCTTGTGCTATTACTGTGTTCACCATTACTGGAAACGGGGATTCCCAACGTATGGCTCGTGTGATATTTCCAGTTCCAGAGTTTTTTATGTGTTATGAAGGACAGTAGTGAATGTCAATGTATTCTAATGCAACATGGGCTTAAATGTAATAATGTGCCTAAAAGTATTGCAGTACATGTATGATTTGCTGTGTTGCACAATAGCCATCATATTATTTCCACAGACAAAAATTTGGGTTCCCTCAGTCTAAATTTGTATTTCTATAATTTAGTGTGATGTTGCATTAGTGAAGCGTATTTTAGTCAAACAGAATCAACAGGCCTAAGTTTGAAGTATGCTGTGAATCCATGGAGTCCTCATACAAGCTTTTTTGAATGGCTTGACTCTCATGTTAGTGTGCAATAACTCACTTGGATAGTCTCAGTGAGGACTCCCAGATTTCCAGAAGGAGGGCCACCAGCAAGCTGTTATTTTCCATTCTAATTCTGCTGTCACAGCACAAGCAGTCTTACGTTTTTTGTCAGCACATCACTTTGAAGTTTAGTAAGTCAGTGCGGGTATCTTTGTTGACAATGTGATGTTGAGCATCAATCAGAAACACCGGCTATTTGAACATGACCATGGCATTATTTGCAAAAACAGCTACTCCGGATTTTCCCCCTCCCCAGATCACTCTCACTCCCTGGATTGTTCTATATCCAGCTCAGAAGGACATATTTACAAGACTTGTTATTCTGACTCACTGAGTTGAACAGTATTACACAACTATTTTTCTGTCAGGCGTGGGATAATATTGCCAAAACCTCTCTGTGGCTTTTCCTATGCATTTGCTGGTTTTGGTGGATATTCTGCTACTCAGCAAGGTGGGAAGCATTGAATGGGTATCAAAACACAGCCCCTGCTGCTGCAGAGGGTTACTCAAGCAACACTGTATAATTTAGATGCTCAGTAATCAACTTGGGGCATTGCGACAGTTTGAGTTGTTTTTGTTAATAGAGATCAAATTATGGGTGTAACTAGCTGGCAGTCTTCAAACAGACTTTTGCAAGCTGTTTACTCAGCTGTCCCACGGCAACAACTGCATACGTGAAGTGAATTCTTCCAGTATCTCTGCTGTGGTATATTTAATTTATCCTATTTTGCCACAGTGTGAGAGAAACAAATCCTGAAGAAAGTAGGAGTCATGTCAGATGTTGCACTGCAGACAGGCTGTGAAAGCGGCTGCGCAGTTTGACATTGTGGGTGAAGATTTTGTTACTTCAAAGTATACTCTTACTTATTTTCCAGTCATTTAAACCCCCAGAATCAAAAGGAGGAAGAGACCAAAGAAAAATAAATCACAATATGTCTAGTATAGATAAGTTTTATTTTTAAATCAACATGAATGATGATAATAATAATAATAATAAGTTCTGGAAGTAGCTGCTGAGATTTGTCTAATCCTAGTTTAAATTAGTATATATCTAGTTTAAGCGGACATTATTTGGTCCACCCAAGCATTTACCAGTTTATGAAATACTTGCAAAATAAATCATCATTTCCTTTTGTGGGGAAATCCTGTTAGAGGCATGTTGCTCTCAATCGCATCACTTCTTACTTAAAATATAGTGATTTTAAGGTCAGAAAAACACATTCATCTGTGCCTCCATGGCTTTCAGGCAGAAGAAGATAGTGGAAAAAATATCCTTTTCAAAGTATGGACTTTGAAGACTGGTGAAATTATGTAGGACCCTCCTTCAAAAAAAATGGAAGTACTAGGTGAGTGAGGTTGTCCCTTAATCTTACTAAAATATTTCAGAATGCTTTTTTAGTGGGAAAAATTGCTGATAAAATTGATGGGAAAGAATTGGGAAAAATTTGAAACAACTTGCGGGCAGTTATAACTGCTACTATATCCCATTACATTTTCCCTTCCGCCTCAAATGTAATGAGAAATAAAACAGCAATAGTTCTTCAAGCAGCAGCAACAGAAAAGGGCTTGTGATAAGAAATAACACTATGGTCTGATTCAGAACTGTGCAGAGCCAAATTGTCTGTAATACTGAAATGCAGGGCAAACATGAAGCCCTGCTTGCTATCCTGTGAAGCTCTTTGCAAAACAGTGTATGTGACTTGATTGATGTTATGGTCATAGGCATTGCTGGAAGCAGGGAGGGAGGAGAGCAGAGGGAGAAGAGAGAAGGTGAGGCATTTGTAAGGAGTAAAGCCAATCAATCACTTCTGTCAGCTGCACAGAAAATTAACTACTTTACAATTCACTGGTGTATATAATATGTCATATTCCTCAGCTCCAGATTAAAACGGGGTAGCAGTGCCACAGTTAGGGCCAAGACGAGCTCACTGTCTTGGGCTGGTCATCAAGTTCATTTGAGCATGTGGAGATGGTTTTGAATTTTTTTTTTAAATAATTCAGAAAAATTTTAGTGGGCTGCTTTCAACATTGTTTTTTAAAACTTGGTAATGTCTAGACTGATTTCGTACATTGCAAAACACACTGAGTGTCCTTTTTGCTGAAAAATGTTCCTTATGATTCATAGGTCCTGGGCACCCAGGTCCCTTTGGACCTGGAGTACTCCAGCTATATTTTTTCATTGTCATGAAGGTGATAAAATGTATAAACCTAAATAAAGATATCTCTGGCTGCCTTCTGAGAACTCAAACACAACCAGATGAGAAGTTAGCTGGCAGTGCTGGCATGGACTCGGATGGACTGACGTGTCCAGGTTCTCAGATGACATGGAACAGTGTAACTGCCCTGCAGCCACCATCCAGCTGGCAGGGGAGAGAGCAGGGGAAGGGGGCTGCCCGCCTTCCCACCTGCCTGCCTGTCTGCTGCATTTGGTCTGCCAGCACTGGCCATGCAGAAAAAAATCAAATAAACAGTGAAAGATATGGCCTCCTTGCTTAGCTTTGGTTTTTGTGACAATTTATGAATTGCTTTTTGACCACTGAATAATTATTTATAAACCAGGAATAGATGAGAGACAAACAAAATGAGATTAAAAAAAAATCAGATAGCCAGCCACCCAAATTTAGAGTAAGTGTCCTGCCAGGTGGTGACAGAATTGCTTCAGACTTTCTCTTTGAAGGTGTATTGCTTTGCTGTACTGGCCAGTGAAGGAGTGAATTTATGAGCTGCTGAGTGAGCAGGGGTACCTCATGTAGAAGAGATAAGCTGTGAATCAGAGGGAAAAACTGTGAGAGAGAACTTTTCTGTCCCATATAAAAAGCTCCTTATTGAGTCCATCTTGGTCAGAGCTTTGGGGAAGCACAACTGCTGAGCTAAGAAGGAAAGGATGTCAGAGAAGAGGAATTAGTTATTAAACTGTAGAGCAAAGTACATCCCTACATACACCCCTGTGTTCCTACCTACAACCCTAGGTACATGATCTATTTATCTGTATAATTATCTTTGACACATTACATGAGAAGTATTATACATTCACAGATTTGTTAGATGAGTTGTATCATCGGATTTTTGTTTGCATGGTATTAACTGCCCAAAGCAGCCACCTAGTTAAAGCTAAAATATATATATATATATATATATATAAATATACACAGTTTTTCTATTGTCTGTTCCTAGATGTAAGTTACTGCCTCCAGTAAGGCACAAGAAGATTGACCCTTTTTGCATCCTGGAGCCTTGCAATACCATTGGCAGGAAAGAGATAAAAGGAGCAGTACTGTTGCCTGTTTGTAAGAAAGTGCTCTTGGACTGTTATTCTGTCTCTACCACTAAGGGCTTCTCTGATATTGTGGCAATCTCAGAGTTTTAGTTCAGTGATCTGTAAAGTGGGTGTCCCACCACATCTAGTGACACTGCCTGCATCTTCAAAGCAGTGTGAGGTGCAGCAGCATGGACCTGTGCAGAGCGGCCTGGTAACTTCCACAGTTGGGTCCAATGTTTACAAAACACTTTGGGATTCCTGGAAAGCATGAAGGCTTGTTGTTCACTCACAGCAGATTGTGTCACCAATTCCCAGGCCAGTTGCCTCGTAGACCTGAATTAACCAACCCAGCCCTAGGATATATAAAATATTTTAAGTAGTGTGAAATTGCTCCTGCTATCGGGCAGGGGAACACTGATACAGCTTCCAACAGAGCCAGACTCCATGAGTGCTAGCAGGTTCCCTTCTGCCTGCTCCTGTCTGAAGATGGCCATTACCTAAGTGGTGGTAATCCTCTCCTAAACTAGGTCTTTGCTAGATGGGTCTTTATTTTCCTTTGGTGTCTGCCTGATATTTGAATGAGCAATATGATTACGTGTGAGTTTATTGAAAACCCATGCTGCTGCTGTACTAAATAAAACCAATGAAGGCTCAGAATTATATAGGACAGGTTTGTATTTAAATTTAATAGTTTAATTTCACATTATGCTGCTACACATACCAGATTTTCAGCAATATGACAGCAAATGCTTGTTTCTCTTCTTTTTCTGCTGTTGGCAATGCATTACCTGTAAGCTTCTGTTTTTTTCTTTGGGGTAGTTGCTTATATTTATGATGGCAAGGAGTAAAACATATTGAAACAGTCATGGTTACAGTATTTATAGATTCTGAATGCATATTAAATTAGAAGCAAAGGAGAAGCAGAATTACATTTGTTTTGTAACACTGTACAGTTAAAGGCCAGAGCCACTCCTGCCAACGCATCTGCAAATGCTTTAGCTCATAGCTGAGAATCAGAGCTACATTGCTAAACATGGGTGGATAGTACAGCACAGCACAAGTGTCACCCATTGAATGAGGAACCCCTCAGAGAATCCGGCGAGAGTAATTAATGAATCCATTTGGAAAAGTCAGTGCCCTTCAATTAGCCTGAATGCAGCAAAGCAGATGGGATCCCATCCTCCAGGGAGAAAATCGAGAAAGTTCCTAAGAAATACTGCTTTGGACTGATTTATCTGGGTAATTATAAGCCTCATTTGCACGAAACTGTTCAATATGGCTGCAGTGAGAAAATTAAGAATTTATAAAATGTTGATAGGTGGTCTAAACTATCAGTGGTAGTGGAATCATCTGTCAAGCAGGATCTTGGTTCAGAATATTAAACTAATCATCAGCCAGGAGAAGTAAAAGGCAAACTTGGCTGTGAAACTGAGGGGTGGAGGAGATGTATTTATAGAGAACCTTTTTTTTAGAGGGTCCTTTGAGCTCATGTGCAGTAGAAACATTCACTGCCATCCTAATTAGATATGGTGTCCTGCCTTGAAATATCCTGCAAGAGTTCAGAAGGCAGAAGAAAAAGTCTAAAGAAACTTAAAATAAAAAAAATTTAAAAGCCAGTTTTCCTGAAACATCTGGTAGTGCAGGAACAAAATGAGAAGAGTAATGAAAGAGCATTTGAGAGCACGTGTGTCCTAGCCTTATCTCAAGGAGACATCTCTGTCCTTGTCAGCAGTCTCATTTTTAAGTCAAAGCATTGCAGGACTTACTTGTATGAACTTGTACAAATGGGAAGCTGTATGTGCCCTCTGTGAAGACACATACAAGCTGGAAGCCAGCACATCTCCATTGCAACTGTGTTTATATGTGACAGAAAAAGAAGTGGGATGGCTTAGAAAAGTGAGAGAAAAATAAACTGTTTATGACAGCACTGGGATCGCATAGAAATGATGGTCTGTGGGTTCTAGGGCTGGGGGGTTTCTTTGGCTATAGGGAAATCACATTCCAGCGCTGTGGACTTTCCACATATCTTGTGTTTTTAGAAACACTTCAGCTCAGATAGATCTAAGCAATATTTTGCACAACATTTTCTGAATTTGGAGCTTCAAGAGTCAGAAGTCTGAGACTTTTTAACAAGTGGCTTCAGAAAACTCATAGTCCTAGATAGGCAGAACAAAGAAGTGGCCTCACCACTGTTCCAGCCCTCCTAGCTCAGGGCATTTCTCTGCTATCCCAAAGCCAGCCTTTCCCCCCTCCAACCCTGTTTTCTTCCTCTTCCACAAATGTTCCTTTCTCAAAGATGTCAAGCATTGGTGGGTACCTGGGCAGCACACTCCTTGCCCTCTCCTACCCCTTCCAGCAGCTGTGTGCTGTATTAATATGTTGGTTTGAACACTATCCCCATTGAACTCAAAATTCAAAGTGTATTCAACTGTTTTAATTAAGTAAAGAATTCTGTTCCGGGCAGAATGTCAGACATAACCAATACTTTTAGAGCATGGAACTGGTGGCATCAAAGCTCTGAGGCTTTGGTTGTAAGCCTGCCTGGGACATTCACTAGTGTGCTTAATGCATGCTGTTAGATTTTTTATTTTATTTTTTTCTTTTCTTACCTCAGAAGGCCTGAGATAATGCGGTGATGAGTACACCGGCCGGAGTGGTGGGGGCAGGATGTTCCCACTCCGAGTCATCCTCTCAGCCCGACAGCAGGCGGTCTGAGACTGGCACAGTTTGGCCTGTGACTGCACCTTCTCGCCCTCCGCTGATAAATAAGCAGGCTAATTGAATTAATAAACAGATAGCTCTTTTCCCTGCCAGCTGGAGCACCATCAAAATGTGTGATAAATTATCTGTCAATGCTTTAACTGCAGGGAAAAAAATGAAAAAAATAGCTGCCTCAACATTTCCTCTCCAATTCTTCTCCCCCCGTTTCCCCTTCCCCTGTCCACTCAAGCACCTGATTTGGTTTGCCTCAATGCTCCTTGCCCCTGGTCTTTTGTCCTTTGGCAGAACTCCAAAGAGAAGGTGCAGTGAGAGATTCACTCATTTGGCCAGGCTGCTAATGGGTTATTAAGGCTGTAGGCAGATCAAACGTTCCTGTGGCTCACTGGGAAAGAGGAGCAGAGGCACATTTTTGGGGCAAGACTGCCTGTGTCTCAGCTGCCAGCACACAGCCATCTCTTAATTGTGACCTCCTGTGGCTGAGACAGAAGCTGCACATGAGGGGCAATGAGGGTTGCAATCAACCAGGAAGGGATGTTGTTTTAATATCTTCATCAGTGACACAGACAGAGGAGTCAAGTGCACCTTCAAGTTTGCAGATGGCACCAGGCTGAGTAGCGTGGTTGAAGTACCTGAGGGATGGGATGCCATGCAGAGGGACTGGACTCACTTGAGAAGGGGGCCCATGGGAACCTCATGAGGTTCAACAAGGCCAAGTGCAAGGCTGGGGCAACCCTCAGTATCAATACAGGCTGGGGGGTGAAGGCATTGACAGCAGAGCTGCCAAGAAGGACTTGGGGGTACTGGTGAATGAAAAACTGAACATGACCTGGCAATGCACGCTTGCCACAACTGTATCCTGGGCTGCATCCAAAGCAGCACGGCCAGCAAGTCAAGGGATGGGATTCTGTCCCTCTATCTACTCTCATGAGATCCCACTTGGAGCACTGCATGGACCTCTGAGTTCCTCAGCACAAGGAAAGACATGGACCTGTTGGAGTCAGTCCAGACAAAGGCCACAAAGATGATGAGGGGGCTGGAGCACCTCTCCTATGAAGACAGGCTGAGAGAGATGGGGCTGTTCAGCCTGGAGAAGAGAAGGCTCTGGGCAGACTTTATTGTGGCCTTCCTATACTTAAAGCAGGCCTACAAGAAAGATCAGGACAAACTTTATAGCAGAGCTTGTTGTGACAGGATAACTAGTAATGGTTTTAAACTAAAAAAGGGTAGATTTAGACTAGATAGAAGGAAGAAGATTTGAAGAAGACTCTTTATGATGAGAATGGTGAAACAACCAGAGAAGTGGTAGATGTCCCTGCTTATTGCAGGGGGCTGGACTAGACAATCTTTGAAGGTCCCTTCCAACACACACAGTTCTACGGTTCTATGGTTCTATGAGACAAGGCATCAGGAAGCCTTACATTGACTTGCTGGCATGCCAGAAAAAAGAGGGAACTTCATCATAACCTTTAATGTCACTGACATGAGTAATACCTGAGAATTTTTTGTTTTTAAAGAGAGGAAAATGATTAGACAGAAGGGGTCAGTGATTTTCATCATACAGTCAGAATGTCCCTGCCATCACCTCTCAAAGTGGTGTTCCCTTTTGGAAATATCTCTGTTCCTCAATATTCCTGAGTAACAGGAGATGAGAAAGATTTTGATGCTTCAGGCTCTAAAGTAGGATGTAGATAGCTGAACTTTCTATGGCATTACCTTGATTTCTAACATGCTTGTGTAAGTGCTTGTGTGCCTTTGCTGATCTGGTTTCCCATTACCATATCTCCTCTGTAAGTTTCCCAGTAAGCAAGCTGGAAAAGCTTCCCACCTCTTCTTTTTCTAAAACAGCAAGAAATGGGAAGTGCTGGGGAGTCTGAGATGGGAATGAGATCACAGTGTTATGTTCTTGTTCAGAACATGACTTTTTTTTTTCTGGTGCATATGTCAAGTGAATCAGACAATGGTGGTGTCAGGAAGATGTATAATGCTGTCTGCAAGGCAGGGAGAGGAGACAGGAAGATGTGTTAAACAAGATGGTATTTATGCCTTTCTCTCTCACTCAGTAGAAGTACACAAGAAATATTTTAAAAAGGAAGGTAGGGTAATAGCAGGAGCAACTGGATCCCTGTCAAGCTTTTCGGAAGACTCATCCGTGCTGTGTAGGACAGCGAGCACAGACAGATAACTGGTGTGCAGGAGCTGTCTCTTCCCAGGATGCTGGAAACTGCTTCAGGTGGGTGAGGAGGTGTCTGGTCCTAGCATCCCCCCATTCCCAGGGTGGTGCTCACCCAACATATGGTGTTGTACCTCCTTCAGGGTGCGGGTTGCTGCATGGACCCTCCTCCTGTCTGTCCCCAGGCAGGCCACCTCTTCCACGAATTTGGCCTTAGACAGTTATTTATGCCCTCTTTCCACTGGCAGGAGGAACAGGGAAGGGTCCACAATGAAGCAAGGCAGGATATGGTGTACCTGTCACTTGGCTGGAAAGGAAATCCTGCTCGTGTGACAGCCACTGCAACTGTGGGTCTAGCCAGGCCCCTGACCTGTGTAAATTTGTTCTGCATCCTGTGGTACATGCCATAGGAAAGCCAAATCCAGCTGAGCAGAAATGACAGGTTGAGTCAATGGTTTACCAAGCAGGCAGCATCCTTCCCTTCCCTGGGGAAGGTGGTTGTTTTGGTTTGCTCTGCCACATTGCTCTGAAAAGCAGTAATGCCAAAGAGTAAACATGCCATGTGCAAGAGACTGAGCTGCTAATATACAGCATTTTACTAAGTCATTGCTTGTCAACTGAACTATGGAGGAGTGTGTGGGGATGCATTCCTTGCCCTTTCAAACACAAAGTAAAGCCCACTAGTGTAAATGACCAACTCCAATAAAAAAAAGAATAGTTCATTCTTTTTCTCTCTTGTTTCACACTGTAGCTATCCTAAAGTGTATTAAAAAAACCTTGTGGCATTGATAGGGTAGCTAGCTGGTATCTGGTAGAGGGTTGAGAGGTTGCTGTTCCTGAAGACTCAAGTGGCTTTGAAATTCAATGCCTCTGACCCAAGACACCAATGTTTGAAAGCAGTTGATACGTGCAAGGTGGTGAAAAACAAGGCAGCAACTTGAGCTGTCTACGAGCGAAGGGGGATGGAGTTGCAGGTGAAGAACAAAGGGAGCACGGTGTAGGGCAGCAGCTTGAGGGATGGAGTCAGGGGGACAACATGGGGGAAGCTGGAGGGGCATAAGAGACCTTATATGGGGGTGTAATAGGACAGTACCTATCAACACTGATGTGTTCAATGCTGAATATTCATGATATCCATTCATATAACTCTTGACATAAATTATATTTATTTAATAACAGTGAAAATTGACACTAAATGAACCTGTCCACACTCTTTGTGGTTTGTATCTGCATACCACATGCTATACCTGAGTGCATGTATACAAAAAGCCACTAGGCATTATGTTTTCATAGCTAGGTAATTGAAAGCTCTCTGCCGAATTAAAACGCTATTCATTCTTTCGAGTTAGATGAAGAAATAAAGCTTTAAAAAAAAGTGAAATAGCCCATAAAAACATTCTCATTTTATATGTCCCTGTACTGTACTTTATCTTCTAGTCATTTCTTCAGAAAAAAAAAAAATCCATGAATGCTTTAAAAATGTTTCAGGAATTGCTTACCTTTAGAAACGAAGAAGAAAAATAACTTCACCTGAAATTATGTGGTAATGAGACAATGTCTAATTACCTGCAGTGAATTCTGCAGTCAGGCCAAGGGGCTAATGAACATCAATACTCTTTCACAGAGAGCCCTGGGATCTCTAATGGCTGTAAGTGGTCAGGGCTTCAGTTTTACATTTCAGAGTCTGGTTGGTATAATCTTGAAACAAAATCTACAGACCAGATCGTGTCCTCTGTGCTCTGTGTGTGTGCACTGCACATCTGGGATGAAATCAAAGGACTTTTAAGCGCACATGTATCCTATTTCTGGCTTGCTAGTAGCCCTTTAAATGTGCTGGGTTTAATCCAGGAAAAATGAGTATTCAAAAATCACACCAGTGAAGGAATAAAAAAAAAACCCAAGTTTTATGTACTTGGATGGCATTTTTCTTTGAATATGAATGACTTAATCATAATCAGCCTTAGTGAGAGGTGGGTGATGAAAGTTCAGAAATCTTCTGATGGTAAAGACTTTAAACCTGCCCTTCTTCTGTTCTTGGTGTGTGCTTTATGCTCATGAGAGGGAAAAGCCAAGTAAGCAATTTGCATTGTCATCAAAAAGCTGAAGTACACATTAAGGGGTCTCATGGCTTCAGAGCAGTATTCTGTAGGGAGAAATTTTTGCAGTGCTAATCCCATCTGATCTCTGAGTACAGATTAAAATATGCAAACCCAGTGTTCCTTGCATTGTTAGAATGCTCTGATTTGAGGATTTGCTCTTTATCTGGCTGGTATAGGAAATTCCCCAACTTCCTCTGAAATCAATTCCCACTTTTCTCATTTAGTACAATCATAAATGTGTCTGTGTTCTCAGGCAAGATATATATAGATATAGCAATGCAAGCGCTGTACAAGCTTCTGTACTTCCCACTTGCATTGTACTGGAACATGGAACATGATTTTAGAAACTTAGTTAAAGCATTTGCTTGCAGGAGTGAAGAAGACCTGAGCTTCAACCCCTCTGCCAGGTACTTCTCTAAAAGTGCTTTATGTCCAATGTGAAAAAAGAATCTGTGGTCCCTCGGCTTGGGAATGAGCTTTAAAATGGATCTAAGAGAAAAGATCTGGAAAATGGGCAGTACAGACTCAGGTTCCCTTAAGCCCAAGTTTTCATAGGGTCTTACAGAGTGTGATTAACACTGGGTGATTTTATTGCTGCCTGTTTTTTCTGTGTTTTCCTCAGCTCACAGCGTAGCATGCGTGGGAATAGCCCATAGATTAACCTGGCGGACTAAGTAAGCAAAAGACTGACTATATGGAGAACTAGAGTTGGTATATGCCTGCATACTGACAGCTTGCAACTCAGCCCCACAAAGCTGCTAGCTCCCTTTCCCTTGGTGGAATGGGGGATTGATTCAGAAGGATAGAGGTGAGAAAATTCATGAACTGGCATTCAGACAGTTTAATAGGTGAAGCAAAAGTCACAGAGAAGCAAAGCAAAACAAGGAATGAATTGACTTCCACGCGCAGGCAGGTGTTCAGCCATCTCCAGGAGAGCAGGGCCACATCACACATAATGGTGACTTGGGAAGACAAATGTCATCACTCTGAGCACATCCCTCTTCCTTCTACTCCCCCTCACTTTATATACTGAGCAGGACATCAGATGGTATGGAACATCCCTTTGGTCAGTTGGGATCAGCTGTCCCAGCTGTGTCCCCTCCCAACTTCCTGTGCATTCCCATCCTGCCAGCTGGTGGGGCAGTGAAAGAAGCAGAAAAGGCTTTGATGCTGTGCAAGCCCTGCTCAGAAATAACAAAAATGTTGCAGTGTGTTATAACACTGTGTTCAGCACATATCTAAAACACAGCCCCATACTGGCTACTATGAAGAAAATTAAGTCTGTCCCAGACAAAACCATCACACAGGCACAGGTAATTAATCCCCAAGTGTCAAGCGTTTTGCTGTCAGAAACTGGCCTCTCCAGGGGTAGGTAGCAGCTAAGTAGCAGCTTGTCTTTTGGACTCTGGCACACAGTGGGGAAATCAGTCAGAAGTTGGTTGTATTTTTTGGATCCTTCCATTGGTATTGTATGTTGAAATTACATGACACCATTTGCCAGTAATAAATCACTTTGCTGCCTTTTGTGTGATTGCATAATTAAATATCCCTTGCCATGGATACACATGGAGGGATTGACTTAGACTTGGTGGGAATTAAGGGTTTGATTTTTTGAACTTTACATTTCCTGATTCCTGTGCAAATCAAATCCAGTTGTTTAATACTGATGTGAGAAATGATTCATGCAAGAAATAGTATATAGTGAGAAATATAAACCATCCTTCCAGTGTATTTTCTGTCTTTATTATAATTTACTTGTTCATTAAAAATTCAGAGAATTTAGTCTTCTTCAAATCCTTAAAAAGGTGGTGCATTGCACAAGGATATTGGTACTTATCTCTTTTGCAAGGTGTTTTGAGATGAGCAGAAGGAAATTGCTGGGTGGAGCTGGGATGTAAACTCACTTATGTTTTCTGCTGTCCCTGGAGCCGTGGCTGTTCTCAATGAAATGCCATCACCAGAAGATGGCAGTTCCGACAGAATACCCTTGGGCCACCCTGGCTTCGACCTGCATTGGATTGCTTAAAACTGGCAGTCATGCGGAGAGTCATCCGTCACTGGGACTGATGTCAGCGGCCAGCGTGGCTGCTCAGAGCTCCTCTGTGCCCCGCTCAGGGACACTGAAGCAGCTCTTGCAGCTGACCTGTCCTTGAGCAGCGTGACGTCTATTAGTTTTGTCGCTGCTTTGATTGTTTGCACTTGATTCTTGCTGCTTTCTGCTGAAGTTTAATTCAGTTTGCATTTGGAAACACAAGGGAGAAAATTTGTTGTTTTTATTAGAGGCTGAGCTGCATTGAAGGCTGGATGACGATCCATTGTTCATGTTGTTACAAAAGCTGACTAAGTAGGGAAGAAAGCACAAAAGGAGGGAAAAGTATAATTCAGATTTGCCAAACAGCCTGAGAATAATTAGAAGATTAGCAATTTGGCACTCGTTACTGGCAAGTTGGGAATTAAATGTATCCCACTTTTCTCTTTACATTAGTGTAATGTGTCACTTCAGTTCTGGATTTGATGTCCTTCGCACACATCTTACTCCTCCTTCCGCCAATAGGCAGAACTGTATTTTACTGCACAAGAAATGTAGGAGAAAGCATTTAATGTGGCAGCAGAGACTTTCTAATTGCCAGTCTCTGGAATGTGCTCGTAAGTATCTGCAGTTCTTGAGTGGAGCACAAGTGAGCACTTATTGAGTGGAGATGAATCGCTTCCAATTTACTTTTATGAATGTGAGTGGAACATTTACGAAGAGTGGTTTCTGTTATTTACACTGTGAAATGCTTGTCAGCAGCCAGCTGTAAAAGACCTGGGTGACATTTATGCTAAGTTCTCTTGTCACAGTCATAGTTAAAGGAAAGGATAAAATTCCATGTGATGCTCTGAAATACACTGGGTGAAGTTCTGTTCACAGCTTTAGCTGTCACTGGCTTAACTCTGTATATTTGGGTATGATGCTTAGAGTAAAAAGGAAAGCTTGACTATTGCAGATGAGAAAACAGTATTACTGACACCGAAGTCAATGCTATGCTTGCCATGAAGTTTGGCTAAACAAGCTCATTACCCTGAGGTTGCTACTGAATTGCAGATGTGTGGCAGTGCTTGATGTCTGTAATTCTTTCTGATTTCCCACCCTTCTCTAGAGTCTTCTGTCCCCTGTGGGGAACTTTTATTAAACCCTTGTATAATAGGGACTAGAATCACAGTCACTAGTGCAAAAAAATATCTTTGAGATCATATTTCATGTGCCTACAGGGGTCTGATATAATCTCCTGATAAGAATATACCAGACATTAACTAGATACTGCAGCTGGCCTTGTCGCTTTCTAGTTTAGTGGGATTTGGGCATGCCGACCAGAAGGGAAGAGAGCTTTTTTTCTGAGTGCAGCAATGCATATTTATTTGGAACAATTCAGTCCTATTCATCATTCCATGTCTATCCCAACCTAAAATTCAACTGGGTGTTATAATAGCTTATTGTTTGATGCAAGCACAGAGCACCTGTAAAATTGAAGATTGTTGTCTCTTGTCCATTGAGAGATGAAGGGGAGAAAGTTGCATTTTATAGTCATACAAAGATTTTGGCATATAAGATGTATATCCTGTTTTAAATATAGCATTATATAAATATTAAAAATATTTATTAAGCATTATAAGTATTAATATGCATATGAAACCCGCAAAATTATTATTTGCATTTTTAAATGTGGGGAAAGCAACCTCCAAATTACAGATTTGGTTTGTTTGTTTGTTTTCTTGTTTTAACAAACTGAAAAAAGTTCTGTCTGTTTTTCACTAGCAATTTTTGAGAAAGAAAGACAGGGCAAAAACGAAGGCAACTTTGAAATACACATAGGAAAATTAGGAAGCAATAGAGGAAAATCAGAAAGCAGCAAGATCCAGAATAGCAGAAGTGTTAGGGAAGCTGATATTGTTTTTCATTCAGGATCTCAAATGCTTGAAGGTCATTTTTGGCAGGCTTGGGATTTGTCCAAAGATGTTCAGTGTATAAGTTATGATCTATGTTGATAAAAGCATCAAGCAATTCACTGCACCATGATGCCAGTCTTTAGATGGGGGAAACACTGTGAAAACTCTCTTGTTCCCAAAAACCCCCAGTACTCCAGGTACAATGATAACTTCTTTGAGGTGTTACCTTCATATGGCATTCAGTGGGGTAGCTTCAGAGTAAATGAGACAGTTAGGGGCATTGCCACAAGGAATAGTTCCCTGTTCTGTACAGGGAACACAATGCTCATACTGTGAAGCACCAGTATCCTCTATTTCCTCCTCAGCATCAAAGATGACAGTATATGTGCTTCTGACTTCCTGTAGGATCAAAAGGGAATTTTATTTATTCACTTGATCAGAGGCAAAGCAGGCTGTTCTCCGTGAAAGATTTCTCTTGCTGTCTGTGTCACTCACAGTCATTTATTGAGATGTCATGACTGCATGGAAATCAGCTATAACTGATGTTGGTCACTGTGTTACTTTGATAAAATAGTAAAAATAATCAGTAAGGGGCAAAAGTCAGGAAAGGTGAGCACCTGCATTTCCTCTTGGCTTGAGGTTGGTGGGGATTTTTTATTAAAATTGACTTGTAAAAGGGAGAAAAAAGGGATTGTGCCCTAAAAGTCACTGGTATGAGGCTAGCAGATATTTCAGGTTTAGGTGAAGACAGGTCTGAGTAGCAAGTCTTCTGTTTCAGTCCCAATTTGCAAACTCCCAGGTCCCAGCGGGCTCTGATGGAGTCAGCCACACAGTTCCTGAAAAAACTGAACGGCCGCAGAATTGGATCCTGGGTTACCACTTCATTCTAGAGGGGATTTGGTAGTGTCGTCAGTCCAGCAAGCTCAACTTTTATGCCATCGGATTTTATTTGACACTAAACTGAAACAGCTGCTTGCAATTAGCACACATAAAAGAAACAATAACAACACTGCAGCTTGCCCTTCGAGTGCTACACGTACCCAGTGCAAAGAGTTTACCAAGTTCTGGTGATTTTCCCTCCTTCTGCTCTAACTAAAACATCAAAAACAATTGATCTCACTGAAGACCAAATGAAAAAAAAGTTTGTCATTCCCTGAATGTTTCTGATGGGCAGCAGTGACTGGTTATTGGAAGATTTAGCCTGCTCCAGATGTGGACATGGACAGGACTCTCGCTGCTGTGGAGCTGATCTAAGCATGAAGTTAAAGGGAGGCGATGGCTGTTGCTGCCCTGGGACAGGATGATGTAGAGAGCTGGTTTCTTACCAGGACTGGGATCCAGGGCAGCTGGCCCACCCTCCCATTGGGAACAGTGAAAAAGGAGCTTGTAAAATACACAGACCAAATGGAAATGACCCCTATTGACTGAAACCAGCTGCATGTCAGACCTCTCACTGTCTCTCTTGATTTGCTATCTCAAATAAATGGATGTGGTAGAAGGGCTATGGAAAGAAAACAAAATAATTTATTCTCCTTGAAGTTGTGCCACACTAGTAAGCCTCAGTTTTTACAGCTGAAAAAAAATGTTTATTCGCAGATTAAGTTTTTCCCTCCTTTTTTTTTCGCTTTGAAAGTCTGCAGTTTAGAAGACATACTGTAGTTCGGTTTCAGAGGTCTTTGACAAATACAGACATGGTAGATTTTGTAAGGTATTCATCACACAAAACTGCTGGCTAATGAGAGCTTGGTTATTTTGCATTTAGATCCAGAAAACAAAGTGACAACAGCTTTTGTTGGTGCTTTGTCTTAGACGTGCATGGTGGCTCAGCTCCATGAAAAAGGTCTTAGTGAGTTTTGAAGAAACATGACACAGAGAAAGACTTGGCTTATTAATGTGTTTCTGCCCGTATTTTTCCTAATACACTCCTAGGTAACACCAATTATTCTGAGCATTGTGAGGAGCTGCTTGCAGTAACCATGGTAGCACTTGAATTCAGAAACATTAAGGACAGCAGCTGTTCCAGTCCTCCATTTGATGGCCAGGATGGGTTACTGCTATTGATATTAGATTGACCTCTGTTTTAACTTTAGAGGTAGGGAAGGAGGTACTTAACCTCACTGGCACAGTCACCTTGATCTCTATTTTTGAGAAGATCGTCAGGATGGGACACATGCCACTTAGTTATGATTTGACAGACTTTCTTAAGGAAACTTCTTAAAAGTCATCAGTTCAGACTTCGTTCTTGCATGTGTTTTGCAAATATATATATATATATATATATTTTATTAAGTCTTGGTCAGACAATTGATCATTAGTGAAAGAAGTCACCAAATTTAGATTAATAGATCTATTAGAGTGTCTCAGTAGAATGACCTTCATGAAGTCTGAAAAAGCTCGTGGATACAAAAACTTGAGGATGACACTTTTAATTGAATGTTACTTCTTTTTGCTTTCCACAACGTTCTTTTCTTTCCTCTATTTTTATTTTTTTTTCCATTAAGAATTTGTTTCTTTCTCACTCACAGTTGTACAAACACAGTACAGTAATGTCTTGGAACATAGAAGCCTTTACCTGTGGCCTTGCAGTGTTGCAACAGACAGATGTTATTTCAATATAAAATAGACTGAAATCCCCATCTATAGGTTCTGAGTGTTCTGGCAGTCACTCTTTTTGCTTTAAAGACAGAACCAAATGCAGTTCAGCCTGGTCATTTTTCCTCTGCTGGCAGTTTTTAGTCATATTGGCTTATAGGATCTTCTGACAATCATATGTGACCCACAGATAGATATTGCTATGGGGAAAGGCTCAACTCTGTGCCTCCTACCACTGCATTTTTTCTACTGACTGTCCTACGGTGACATCTCTTACTGATGAGCTCTCTGCTATTCGTTCTATCCTCTGGCTGGATAATGAATTATGAGGTAGTTGATGGGTTATTCAAATCATGCTGGTCTGGCATCAAGTGATACCATGCTCCTCCTTCCTTTCTTTCTTATCTTACCATATTCTGCTAATTACTTGCATTAGTGAGAGTAGATCAATTGACTTCCTTGAAAATACAACGAGTTAAAGAGGTCTTGGGTGGCTGCTGTAGATAATGTTCCATGTTGAGCAAGATGCAGAACCATGGATATGAAGGAGGTTTCTACGGGTTTGGAAGAAACCCTTCTCCTAGCCGGCATCTGTGAGGCTCTGCCTTTGGCACACTCTTGTAGGATGCCAGTGATTTCAGTAGTCCGAGGGTCAGATGACACCAACAAGGTGTCTGTATGCCAGTACAGCTCATGGCTCTGGGATGACCCTGTAACTGTGCTGAAAGGGAACTTTTTTACTCTGTATTTCCACAATATCCTTTGTACACAAAGGCCCTATGCTGCAGTCCAGAATGTTTCAACCTTTCCCACTGGCCTTTAGGTGTTTGTGTTCAGGTAAAAGTGGACAAATCCCATTGATACTAAGGAAAGTTTTGCCCTGGTCAGATTCCAGAGCTCAATCCAGTGACATGTGGAGTACAAAACACAGAGAGGTTAGCATGGGATAACAGGACAACACACGCTTGAACTTTTCAGCAAAGAAGGAGGATCAGGTTGAGGCCACCCTCATTATTTTTCCGTCTTTCTAATGAAATAACAGGTTGGGTACTAGTATACCTGAATTTGAAAAACACGTCAATGCAACATATTTTCCAATGAGTCTTTCAAATAATATCTGAAGTAAAAACAAGACGGGCACTTTGTTGCATTTTTATTTTAATCAGACTTCCATTTTTAAAAGTTGCAAGACTACAAGCTTGATGAAGCTAATCCTACTGAGCTGGCCAAAGAGAGAGAGTTATTTTTCCTCAGAAGCACAGTACGAAATGTGTAACTGTTAGATTTCAATTCAGATGTATATATCTTTAAATATTTGCAGTGGAAAACTAGATAACAGCCCAAGAATATGTTCTTTCTCAAACTGAAATAAGATGCCTCTTATCAAGGGAGCAGCAAGAGAAAAACTAGATAAATCTCAAAACACAAGACAAGGCATCATTTCTGCAACAGCATTTCTGACTGGTCAGATCACCGTGTATGAATGTTGAATTTTCTGCCCTGTTCTGTTCCAGAGATTGAAGGCAGCACTGACTCATCATCCTGCCGCCATGTCGAATGGGAATATGAACACCATGGGCCACATGATGGAAATGATGAGCTCGCGACAGGACCAGACGCCACACCATCATATGCACTCACATCCTCATCAGCACCAGACACTGCCACCTCATCATTCATACCCGCATCAGCACCAGCATCCGGCACACCATCCTCATCCTCAGCCTCATCACCAGCAGAACCATCCCCACCACCACTCCCACTCGCACCTTCACGCACACCCGGCACACCACCAGACCTCACCGCACCCCCCGCTGCACTCGGGCGGACAAGCACAGGTAGACCTTCATGTCCTGCTGCATCGCTGGGTTTTGCTGTTTGGTGGAGTTAAAGCCTGATCTCTGTATTGTTTCTTCTTGCATGCATGTCTTGTTAGATACAAGCCCCTCAGGCTGCTTGTAAATGTCTGCTAATGGTGACGGGGGTGCTCAAATTTTATTTAGAAAATGGAGTGAAGCAACAACTTGTTTTGCTGCCTAATTTACTAGACATTTGTAATTTCTTACTTTATAAGGAGCTCCAAGGCTTTTCAGTGCTCTGAGCTCTGCAGATTGCCACATATCCTTTTATGGATGAGGTTTATTACAGAGATTGGGATATTACATATGTTGCTTAATGTGCTTGAACCTGAACTTCTCAGGCCAAGATTTAACAAGCTGTATGAGTTCTACCTGCAGAAATACATAACAAAGTCGTTAGTGAAATGAAATGGCACTGGTGTGTGTGTGTGGCCGGGGGAGGGTGTTCAAGACTGGAGATATTAGAGGTAGTTTAAAGGTAAGATACACCAGCTTAGAGGAAAAGATTAAATGATCCAGACCCTATGAACAGGACAGACATCTGCATAGTGTGAGAGAAAGCCAAGATTAGCCGTGAGTGCAGGCAGCAGTTGGTGCATGTTGTGACAGGAGAAAAAAGAGGGTGAAGCCAACCCAAGGAGAGAGACTTAAACAAAGAAGGCAATTTAGACTTGTATTCATGTGACAAGTCAGTGAAGGTCTCCACTGAAGGAGGTGGACTCAATTTCTGCACCACGTATATTGGCTTCAGCAATTTGGATAATTCGATATTTGAACTGAATGTTTCTTGAACTAATGAGCTAGCAAGCACAAACTTTAGCAGAGTCATTTTTAAGAGGAATTCTATTAATGTCTTAAGATGACAGGCTTCTGCATCAGGATCGTACCAGAAAAATAAAGCTCTGGGGGCAGTTACTGTAACATGGCAGGTCTGGAGAGCAAAGTTAAGGAAGACAAACAGGCAGTGCATAGAATGTGAGGACAAAAAGGAATGCCAGCCATAAGAAGTTGAATCTGTGAAGTATTGTGTTGCTTGCAAATACCTTTCAGACAAGCTCTTAGAAAACATTAAAGAAAATGAGAGTATTTGGCTGACATCCCAGTGTCCCACAGCATTAACTATTTACTAACATCTAGCTTTATTACAGCAGAGTCTGCAAGCACATGGGATTTCCCTAAAGTATTTGCTAATGTAAAATGAATTGTCAGCTTTAGAGAAACAGTCTAAGTAAGAGAGCAGCAGACTCCCCGGTGAGAAGATGTCCAGAGCTTTCCTAAGTTTACTTCAGTTTTTACTTTGTGAATTCAATTATTTTCCCATCTGTTAATGAGTTATTTTCCTTGGAGTTGTTTAAAAACTCCAATAAAAAGACATTATCTCATATCAGAGAAACCAAAAGTAACCTGATTGCTGTACTGGAGATCCCTGAGAGAGTGAGGATAAAGTTGTGCTTAGCCAACTGAGGACTCCGTGGATGAGATGGGGGAAATCACTTAACCTTCACTGAGGGGTTGGGAGGATAAACACGTTAATGCAGTTGAGGGCATCAGATCCCATGGTATGGAGCACTGCTGCAAAACATCCACAGCATCACTTTAAATGGGTGAGGGGAAAACTACCAGGGAAAACAGCTGTTGGGAAAAAAAACCTCACAGTTTTAAGGATAAGATCAGTGAGCCAGTAGCCCTCCTCTAGACTGACTTGAACAGGGACCTTGGCTTTTTCACACAGTTAGGACAGCTTCAATTTCTTGTGCTTCATATTCCCTGCTAGCTAGGCACCACTAAAGACTCAGGCAGGCAAGAAGAGATACAGGCACCAGGGCAGGTAGGCTGACTGGCAGCCACAAATCTGTGTCAGGGTCACTGTGTGCCCCTGCACCACACAGGGTCTGGAGCTGGGTCTGTGCAGTCAGATAAGCTTTGCCATGCCACTGGAGGCAACAGACCTCATGAGGGATCAAGGAGGTCTTCACCTTGTCCATGGTGTAAGTGTCACCAAGGGGATTGTACAGAGGGTGGTGGAGTAGGAATCCTAGGGTCAGTGGCTTCCCCAGGCAGCAGAGCTCTTGCTGTGCATCTGCTCCTCTGGTGCAAAGGCAGTAGGGATTTCTGAACAGATGCATCAGAGGGGAGAAAAGAAGGGCTTGCTGAGTAATAACCACATAGTTATTACTTTCAAAGCTCATCCATAGTCCCCATGGTAATGGCCTCTTTGGGGATCAGATTGCTCCAGCAGACGTTAATTTTATGGTGCGATTTACTAATTATTAACCTCCTTATTCTTCTGATTCTTCCATTCCAAACCACCTGCCAAATGACAGCACAGTCCATGCTGCTGTAAGCTGCATACTCCCATGCCGAGACTGTTGTTATTCTACACCGTGCCCTTCTGTAATGTTAGAATTCATTTCATGCTTTTCAGCTACCATTTTGATACACAGGAGCCCAAGGAATTATGCTTTCACAGAATGAGTGAATGGGTATTAGTTTTGTGGTAAGTTGCAAAGAACAGAAAGAAATATTGGATCAGGCATAAAAGTAGAAATCACCTTCTGATAGGTATCTTTCTGAGAAAGTGAGATATTTTACCAAGTTCTAGCTATGTTGCCTCAACTACTACAAAAATTATACTATTATTCTGCATTGGTCCTCTAAAGATTTCTTTATATCAAACTTGCCAGAGTGATAGCTCAAGCAGAGTAGGGGTTTGAATGCCATTTCAGTCTCTTAGCTGTCCTGTGTTTGTCTTCGTTACGGATACATGATTAGCATCCTCTAACAAAACCAAAATTAGCCTAAATTTTATATTTAGTTCATTTTCTTTCTTATGTCCTAGGCAGGGCAGTGAAATCCTGCTAGAGAATGATGCTTAGATGGTTACTAAGATATAATTTAACAGGGTTAAGAGCTATTGAGTAAGAGTCAGTTAATTATCCCACATGACATTATTAGTGGAATAATGGCAGCCCTTATAATTAATATCTGCCTGAAATGGAGAGAAGATTTTGTTGTTCTGAAAATGCACTCTGACTACCTAGAGACTGCCTGGCACATTTTGAAAACAAAATTACTCACTAGTTATTCAGGAGAAAATGACCATAAGAGAGGAATTAAAAAAATAATTAAAATTTTATAGTTACCTTTTTCTGCCTTTGTACCAGACTCCACTGAGAGAGTTAAGAAACAAGAAATTTTAAAGCTGAATGGAAAAGGAGCAAAAAGCGATAAGGAAACATAAATAACAGATCTCTGAAGTCTGGAAAGGTGTTATATGTGAAAAATGAAAGGTCTTTGATGAGATGTCAACATTAAAAGGTACTTCTGAGACCTCTGCACTCAGACATACTGCTAAAGAGGCAGCACGCCCGGCCCTGGTGGACAGGGAGCAGCTGGAATCCCTTGGCAGTGATCTCCCGGCAGAAGCCAGGGGATGCTGGTGAGAATGGGGGCTGTGCCCACTGCAGCTGCCATGGATCTGGCACTCCAACCCTCAGTGTGGACAGAAGGTTGAAGATTTTATCAGCAAACAGATGGAGTTCATGCAAGCTGAAATTTTAAACATCAGTCAGAAAATGTGGGGTGGCTTATTTATTTTTAGAAGGTTATTCTTCAAAACTTTTTTTCTGCTCCTGTGAGAGAGAGATTCCCTGACAGTGCAACATAAAGCTGGGAATAAATCTGACTTTACGCAAAAAGCGTTATCAGATGCAGAGAATAATTACACATAAAATTGCCATTGTAATTGCCACAAGTCAGCTGGGAGAGGGAGCAAACTATATTATAGACAGAAAAGCCACCTCAACTTCGCAAGACTCAAGACGATAGTATCATTTTAATTGAGACAGACGGAGGTGTTAGGCGAACATGTTAATTGCGGCAATTGAAATTCAGGGCTCAGTCTGACAAAGCTCTGAGTACGTCCACTCCCTGGAGTCAAAAGGAAGCACCTTGGAGGTTTGGGCCTTTGCCAGAACAAGAGGATTAATTTTGAGTCAACAATTCAAGTTTCCAGACTGTTCCAGACTATGCAGGAGTGGCAGCAGCAATGTGAGCTTAGTGTGAGCAATAGGATCCATGGATTGGGTTCCCAGACCCCAAGCAGAGGGAGACACAGGGAGTCTCCAGAGCCCCATAGCCTGAGTGCCACAGAGAGGCAGGAAAGCAGTCCAAAAACCTATTCCCAGGCAGTCGAACATTAAATCTGGTGCTGGTTCCTGACAGGGACATGGACATGTTCCATCTGCCCAGGAGGCAGTCAGAGCATAGTTTACATGGGACTGCCCCTACCATGCACCTTTTCTGTAATATTGTGGTCCAGTTACTCTCAGGAGCAGGATCAATACTCCCCTGCTTGAAAAAGCACAAACACATTTTTTTTCCATAGTTTTGTAGCAGTGGGCTGGATGTGGTGCGCTTCTACTCTCAAAGCTAGGGATAAATTGAATAAAAAGGAGTATAGCATCCACAGAGGTCAAATGGAAACTTCTGATAAAAGGAATATCCCTTCTCCACACAGTGCCAGGATATCAAAACATAGGTTCAAGCTCAGGTACCTAAATTATTTTTTTGCCCCTGAGGGGCAGTGAAGTCTGCTGGCCTTGTGCGATCCCAGCCCACTGCTTCCCAGCTCCATGCCGGTGCAAAGAGCTCTGCAGCTCCTGCCTCCAGAGATGGCAAACACTGAAGTGAAGATGGTGAAGCTTGGGAAATAGAAATGGCCTAAAATTTTGGAGGCAATTGGGGGTGGGGAGGAGAAAGAGAGAGACAGAAATTAGGCCACTACAGTCCTGTGCTTTGATGAAAACAGATCCTGAGAGAAACTGGACATTTCAGGTTTGAAACAGGTGGTGGCAGAGAATGCATCTAAGTCAATGTTTTTAAGAACTAACTCAAGGGGAAAAAAAATGTTCAGAGGATTGTTTCAAAAAAATCTCTACTTTGAGCATGGTAAGGATTTGCCACCAGCTGCTTTCAGTGGCATCTGGTGCAACTTTTGACTTGAGCCTGTTGCAGACCTTGCTGGGGAGCAGGCCACTCGAGTGTATGAGATCTCCCTTCCCATTTCAGCATCCCCCTCTGTAACTTTCCCCCCTCACCACCCCCTGCAAAACCTCTTCTTGCCCTGCAGGTTTCGCCGGCAGCACAGCAGATGCAGCCCACACAGACGATACAGCCACCACAGCCGACTGGAGGTCGCCGGAGGAGGGTGGTGGACGAAGACCCAGATGAGAGGAGGCGGAAATTTCTGGAAAGGAACCGAGCCGCTGCCACGCGCTGCAGACAGAAGAGGAAGGTCTGGGTGATGTCACTGGAAAAGAAAGCAGAAGAGCTCACCCAGACAAACATGCAGCTTCAGGTGCGAGCCACTGTCTGCACCCCTGAAGACACAGAGGGGCTCTTTGTGCTTGACTGACGGTGCCTTTGGGGCTACCCCCGCACAGTCAGTTCCTAGTGGGAGCTCAGGCACAATCAGTCTGTTAATCAAGACGTGTGTGCTTCAATTAAAGAAATAATTACATTTTAGCAGGATAAGCCAGGAAAAAGCTGTCTTGGGATTTAGAAGCCTTCACTAGATGGAGTTGTATTTATTTTCTTTCCTTGTCACTGCTTTTTGTGGGGATTTTTTTTGAAATGCCATTAACATGACTGTAAAAAATTTCTTCAGAGCAGGGCATGTAGTTAAACCCTCATTCAAAACCAGTGAGATAGAAGCACTGTCACCGTCTATCAGTGAGGAAAATCAACTGGATAGATGAAAATACCATGAATACGGTAACAAAAGCCCTTCTTACAGTGCTGTCCTTCTTATGGTGGGCACAGTACTTCTGCTTCATGCAGAAGTGTGCCTGTGTGCTGCCAAGGGCAGAAAACCATTTGTAGCATGGCACTCCTCCAAAACATTCTCCCACAAAACCCAGAGGTGTGAGCAGCACCCAGGCACTGGCTGCAGCCGAGCTGTAGGTGACAGCAGTCCTGCCACCATACCCCTGAGCACAGCAATACGGCCTTTGACCCCACGGGTGTGCCACCTGGCCTCACGCAGAGAGTCCGAGTATTTCCCGAGTAGATTGAAACACTGCCTTAAGTATCTCTGGTGCTGGGAAGTTAGTTCATCTGTCAGTTTATGTCACCAAATCTGGAAGCCAGACCGCCTTCAGAGGTTACAAAATAATGTCACTGACAAATGTTAACATAAATCCAGCACACAAGCACCTGAATACCTTTTATTGCAGTTCTTTCAAAGTTATGGAGCAGATTTTGTGTTCTTGAGTTTAAGCTTTGTGGAACAGCCTGGTTTAAACTTCGTTGCTAACCAAAGTCTCTCCTTCTTTTCTAGAACGAGGTTTCCATGCTGAAAAATGAGGTAGCACAGCTGAAACAGTTATTGTTAACACATAAAGACTGTCCGATAACAGCTATGCAGAAAGAATCACAAGGATATCTAAGTAAGTAGCTGGTATGTTTGCGCTGTCTCCACACTCCTCACAGGAAAGCAAACCTTCCAGTTCTTCCCTCCAGAACCCCTTCTTTGTCATATTATCACTTGAACCTGTCTTCTCAAACATCATCCGAGCCATCCAATCTCCTGCCCTTACTTATCCAGCCCCGCTCAAAACCAAAAAAGCCCCGGTTTGCATCCCACTCAGCAGAGCTAGTCTTCCCCACCCCTCCTTTCGGCAAGGAGATGCACACGGATGGACGCTCACTCCCCTGTGGAGGATCCTGCTTGAACTCACAGCTCCAAACCTGCAAGAGTCCTCCTGGGCACGGCGCTGCCAGAACCTTAAAATAACTCTCAAAAGGAAAGTTAAAAAGGAAAATATTACAGTCCCCTCCAGCGAAAATGGTACTGTGCCCTGACAGTGGCACAGACCAGGCCTGGCGCAGGTTTTCAAGGTTTGTTAACTCTTTTTTAACTCTCATCTTTCCTTTTATTTTTTCCAAAAATTCTCAGCTAACGGAGACGTTGAATCAATTCTTTCTAGTCGATGCATTTTGTGAGTGTAGTAATTTAGGGACAAATTCTCTGTTTCTCTCTAGAACAGTTTAGAAGAGCCTCAGGGCTTGCCAGATTGTGACATTGTCTTAAAATAGAGCCCATTTCTCTCCTCCGCATCACTATGCATCTGTCTCTTTAACAGTACTCAGAGAAAAAAAATACATAATTGCATTACATGCCTATCAGCTGTTGCTTGAATTAGATTTTCTGTGCTGCAGTGCACTGCACTCTAATTTTGATTCCTGCTGGAACAAATAAAGCATTTAAGCATCCCAACTGATTCTAAAGACCTTAAGATATCAGACTTCTTAGCCCAACATTGGTTTCAGTCATTAAGGTCTTGGACTTTTTTCAAGGTCTCAGCTCCTGAAATCAGGTGGATATAAGAGAAGTTGGCTTGAAAAGAATTGTGAAAACTAAAACAATCTTAAGACAGAGAGTGTTGGATAACTGTAATTATATTTTGAAATCCTGGGACTTGTGCATGCTTCAGGTCATCAGTATTTCCAAGAGTATCACCCAGCCTATCCTTTCTACTAGGATGGAAAAATGAACGTGTGTTGTCTCTGTGCCCTCAATCCCTTCCCAGGTCCCGAGAGCAGTCCTCCTGCAAGCCCAGTCCCAGCTTGCTCCCAGCAGCAAGTCATCCAGCACAACACCATAACGACCTCCTCCTCCGTCAGCGACGTCGTGGGAAGCTCCACTCTCACCCAGCTCGCCAGCCACAGAACAGACATCAACCCCATCCTTTAAAAGTGGTTGATCAGAAACTGCTGGGGGAGTGTGGTAGCGTATCAAAGCGTCCTCTCTGCTAAGGATATTTGCAACCGTAACTCAAGCCTGGAAGATTCCTCAGTTCTTGAAAGACTCTGGCTATTCATTTTTATAGTTATTAAAATGTCTTTTATACTTAGTTACATAAAAGGGAGTTACGCAATTAATATGCTATCAGCTTGAGAAATGCTTTGGTGCTTTCTCCATTTTTTTGGTACCAGTTACTTGTTTATAAACCTAACTGTTTCTGTACATAGTCACGTTTCCTTCTCACCAATCTAGCCTGCAGCCTCAGAAATACAAAGTTGTGTTAAACTGCAGCTTGTTAGCCAATGTGAGGCATGAAAAGTATTAAACAGAGTCAAACATAGGTAACTAGGAGTAATTAGGCTATAAATATAGAGCGAGGGCATCTGCTGACAGCATAATAAAAAAGAGTTAGCGTTGTGCTATCAGCAGACTGCGTCTTGCATTCAGAGCCTCTTTCAGAGCAGTTATATAGGATGTGGCTTCAGGACAAAATCAAGCCCAAATAGCGTGCTCTTTTGTCTAGCCCTCCCCCTTCTCCTCTCTCCCCTGCCCTGGCCTTTTTCTCCTACAGTTATTCTCACACCTTCCTTTTCCCTTCACTTTTCATTTCCCAGATTTTTTTTTCTTGGTTTTTTTTTTCATTCCAAGGCTTTCTCGCTTCCCTCTTTTTCTCGAAGAATGGTAATGAACAAGCAAAGACTTCAAGCCCACCTAAAAACTGTTGGCACGGCTGCTGCTTTCACTAGCTCTTCACCCGCAGTTGGGCTGCGCCAAGCATTTGGTTTTTAAAAAATACAAATGCTCCTGATTTAGTGTTTTTAATAAATAGGGAAAGGCGAAAACAGCGCAGCCACAGGTGAAGCAGGATGGTGAGCCAGCTGTGTTGATGCTATGCAGCCCTGTAAGCTTCTGTGGTGCAGTAGAGGCATAGCAAGCAACACCTGAGAGTCACAGAAAGTTTTGCACTGCCAGTCATTAATGTAGGAAAATCCATGTAGCATATAATAATTCGGAAAAGTTCTTTTCCCTAACCTGGTTGCGTTGTTCTAGCAATGAAAGCTAACAGCCTCAGGCTTCATGGGCTATAAATGAGAAATAAATCAGTGTAATGGTTCTGACCAGTTGGAAAAATGCCATTTTTAATTCCCAGGGAAAGACCTGCTCTCTGCAGGCATTCCTTTAAACGTTCACGGACTGATCCCAAGCTGGCAGACAGCAGCGTAGCTTCACAGACTTCAATGGCACTTAACACTCGTTTACCACGGGTAAGGAATTGTTCTTTAGGATGCTAAATAATTTTTAGAAGGCATGCAGCGGCTAGAAAATGCTGCAAGAATGCCAAGTCCCACACTTGGGATAAAATACAGTCCTGCAAAGAGGGTCTGGAAAAGAGCCTTATGCCACAATTAAGGTTTTTGTTTGGACTCTGAGCCTGCCCCTCAGCACAACTGATTTGCATCCCTGAGTGGTCCCAGTGATTGATGGGAAAATCAGACAGAGATGATGCCAGTTAATTATGCTTCCTTGCTGTATATGGGGACCTGATTTTGCTCTCAAATCTGTCAGCGGCAAAACCTCCCGCTGCTCGCCCAGGGAGCAGGCTCCGAGCTGGTGAAAAACATTCAAACATTCTGAGCTGCATCTTTAATAGCAAAATTCACATTATTCCCAGAAAATGCTCTAGCCCCGAACACACTTTGTTCTGCAGCAAAGCTCTCTTCCTCAAAGACTGTGTCTTTGGTCTTTAGAGGAGTTGTGGGTTATAAAAGGATGGGTCTTCTCCATGTAGGAGGAAGAGTGAGAAAACTGAAGAGTGAGGGGGCACTGAAAGGCGCAGGGCCTGTCTGGAAGGGAAAGCAAATTTCTGAGCATCATTCATTGCCGAATTAGTTCTTATCTCAGTGACTAACTTTTTATCAGTATTCTTTTCTCTAACAGCTTGCTTTCCATTTATGCAAATACATTCAAAAGAAGATTTTTAATGTACAGTGTAAATCTTGACTTGATTATATAGTCTAAGAACCAAAAAAAAAATTACGAAAAAATACAAATGTAAAGGATTTTCTATTATATTTTAGACAAACATATACTTTTAAAGTGTTTTAAATACTGAATCTATAATTTTTTTTAATCTCCAGTTGTAATAGCTAAATGGTTTTGCTTCATCACAGCTCCCAAGGGAATTTTTTTCAAATACGCTGTCGAGAAAAATGTTCCAGCTGAGTATCCACTATGTAAAAAACCCAAATAAGCATTTCCCCTACGTCTGAATTTCATAGTTCACCATCAAAAAGGAAATGCAATTGCAGGGTTAATTTTAAAAACTTTCCCTCTATATGGGTAGCACTTAAATACATTAAAAAATAAAAATCAAAGTTGTTGGTAATATTAGAATACCCAGTTGAGCTACACTGCACTAGAATTACGGTTTAGCTTCATTTTATTCAGTCTCCTCAATTAAAATATTTAGCTGTTAAAATGAAAGCCTCTACATTAAAAAGAAAAAAAAAAAAGGAAAAAATACAAAAACCTTGCCTAAGTTTTGTTAAATTCAGCAACTTGACAGTTTGACTGATGTGTATTATATATAGCTCAATTATTTCTTTTTTTAATGCTAACTAGGCAAGCCAACCACACATGTTGGCCTAAATGTGTAATTACAATGAAATGTCTCCTCTCTATACTATTGGCCTTTAGGTATAATCCTTGCTAGTGATGTGGAAATAAGTAAAGGATGAAAAGCTATTTGCTATCGCTTCTTGTAACTCTGTCACAGGTTCACAGGCCAAGACAACATGCAGCATATTTATATCGGCTGTATCATTGGGAAAAGGACCAACCGTACCAGGCACCTTATATGATTCGTCAGATTTGCTTCCACATTAAAATGCTCTTGTTTTCCAGGGGAGTGATCCTGCAGCCTTTCCTCCAGCTGCCGGTCCAACCGGGCACTGGAGGCTGCCTGAGCAAGGGCTACGGGAGAAGCCCCAGCCCTCTGTCTCCAGGATGTCCCTCTGCCCTGTGGTCAGTGGCAGCAGCCTCTTCCTAAGCACGTCACTCTAAATGCACTTCCCAGGCTCTTTCCATCAAGGAGGAATCCTGCTACGAGCTACTTCTGGAGACTGCTCCACTTTTCTCTTGCCCTGCCAATCCAGCTTGTTGCCAGGCTCACCAGGCTCTGTGCCCTATCCCACTGCCAGCGAAGGACAACACAGACCAGTTCCGTCATCCAGTCTCCAGGGCGCTCGCAGGGTGGTGAGCCTTGGCCAGTGCCTTGCTCAGGAGGAGGTGTTACCGTAGGTAGCATCTCTTGTGCATGACGTTGGAAGCAGGTTGGAAATCTCAGCCACGGACAACTGCAATACTTTGATCAGAAAGAAACGATGCTGCGATCCAGCTCCGACGCCCCCAGCCCCCCTTCCCCAAGTCAATTTATGCAAGCCATATTCATAACGCTGCCTGTGGGAGACAAGTAGTTTGTGTGCTATCATGGTGTGTTTTATAAGGACAACGACGATGATGATGATGATTTATGGAGAATTTCACGCTGTTGGGAGTTAATTCCTGCTACGAAGCTAAAAGTCTGCTGCCCATATTCTGAATAGTGGAAAGTCAATGGTTCAGTGCCTCAGTGCGTGTGGATTTAGTGTTAATGACTCAGTCCTGTTAACTAACAAGCCAGCTATAACTGTTGTTAAATGCCCAACTTTTGAGGATTCATATTTTTTTAAGCAACAATATTTAGTGTTGAAAACTAGCCTTTTAGTTTAGGCAAAATGTGCTTTTTAGCAGCTAATACCTTTTTTAAAAAAAAGCATATAGAGTGAATTTATGAAAATTCATGAGGACCAAAGCAATTTTAAAACAGGAATCTATTAATTTAGTATTCACATAGAATTTTATAAAGTATTTATTAATAAATGTTATTTTAACACATTCCATTTGAACAGTATTCTTGTACAGAATCTGTTTGGTTTTTTTTTTAAGTTACAATATTAGTTTTGCAATAAACAACTCTAGGTGTGTGTGCATCTTAATCTTTCAGGGTCTCAAGCAGAAGTCATCCATCTAAGATGGAAAAGCTTGCTGAGGTCAGTTGTACAGAAATTCCTAGAATTAAATGTTTTCCTTAAAGCAGCATCTGCTTTTTTTTCCTTCTTTTTTTTTTTTTTTTTTTTGTAACAATGAAACCAATTATAAACCTTCAGTTGTTTGCTATGTATTGGAAAATGTGCTTTCTTGTTTTAGAAAGCGTGAGTCAACGTATAACTGGAAAGCCTGTCTTTCTTTTTTTTTTTCTGCTTTTTTTTCTTTAAGGCTGATTTTATACATCACCACAGAAGATCTAACCCCATCCTCATTTCTTGTCTAATATCACATAGTGAGTTGCACTATACTGCCTTATCATTGCCTCTTCAGTCCTCTTACTAAGCAGTGTTCCTTAGATTTAGACCATTGAAGCTCCATTATACATCAGAGAAAATTACTGGAGGGGGAAGAAGAAAAAATTGATCTGTAGACATAAAACCTAAACTGTGCCTATAAAACAAAACCAGTTACAACTAATTAGTATCTTATTTCTACATTTCAATTATTTATATTCTTTTAAAATTGCACTTTAGCTCTTGCTCTCTTTCTTGCTCTCCCTTGTTGAATCATTTATAAATACTCTTGTAAAAGTTTTGCACCAGATACATTTATATGCTTTCACTGGTGGCATATCTACAACTTGTCTCTCACACCTGTCCGAGCGGAGAAGCTGAGACCAGCCAGTTTGCAGTGTGACTTAGACTTTACACCCTCTTCATGACAGCATATAAATGTTTTATTATGCAATGTGTATGATGTGAGGCGGCATCTAAGCTACATTTATAATCTCTCATCCCAAGAACCAAAGTGTCCTGTATATCGTAAGGTCAGGAGACTGGCTCTGTTGTGCATTGTGATGCACTTTGACTGTTGTCCAACTCACAGTAGCTGCAAAGCTGCAGTGATAACAGTGGCCATACTATGTATTAGAGTTCTGAATCAATAAAATATGTTGCCTTATAACTTGACTAGGGACAGCACCTTTAAAAAAAAAAAAGAAGAGACAAAAAACTTCTAAAGGCAAACAAAAGCAATAAAATCTCAAGCAATCTGAACACCAAAAAACAAAAAAGGTTCAATTTTTCAACATCTGAAATGATCATCTTACTGCAAAGACAAAAGAGACTGTTTACATCCATAACCCCTTTTTGTTTTTTTTTTTCCCAGAGCTTACAGCTATCTCAGTTTTATCAGTGGCTTTACACTTAAGAGCTAAATTGCTCACCATTATTGGTTTTCCATAGCTTTCAAAACAAGTCCTAGACTGCACAAGGCCAAAAATGTCAGTGTTCACACACACTCAGAGACAAGATTGATTCTCCAAGTGGAAATCTGATCCTTTCCCAGGCTCTCCTTGGACTGGAATCAATAACTGCAACTCGTTATATTTAGATGAATGTGTAATACCTGGGATTCAGGATCTCCAGTTCTACATTTATGCAAGTTAAATGTTAGTATTGCTGTTTGACCTGGTGGAACTGTTCACAAAGCCCATGGTCAGAGCCTGCCATCTGATGCCATGAGGGTCTTAGACCCAAGTATCTTTCTTGACTAAAAATCTGTGTGACAGCCTTCTGAATGAAGACTGAAAGCTCCTTCCGGCTTTGCAGAAACTGCAGCAGTGTCCTGGAGCAAGGGACATGGGAGGATTGATTAGGCATTTCAAGGGAAATGTCTTCCTTTCTGGAATCTAGGAAATGTCAGAGAAATATTTTCCCCACCCCACAGAGCTGAGATTGCAAGGAGTTCCCTGACAGACATCACCTTTAGCATGCTTCCACAAGACAAACTACTTTGCACGAAAGGTATATTCGCTCTTCTGAGTAAAAACAATTGCCACTGAGAGTTTTGCCAAGGACTTTATCATAGGGACCCAAGTGTTTCCCAGCCCATGGCCGTGAGCTCTGTATCCCTCTCTCTGTAGCAGCTCTCTTCAAACACTGGGTAGCACTCATCAGTGAACATTGCTTCTTCGGACTATTGCCATTCTCCTGGTTTTAAGGAACTTTTAGCACTGCTTGGAGTAAGCCTAAACTATCGAAGTTTATATATAAATATATATATATATATATATTATATTAAAAAAAGGTGCTGTCACAGTAAGTTTTGGGCTTGAGGTTGTTTGTATTGTATGCAAAGGTTTTGTGTTTGTATGTCTGTTTGTTTTATTATGTAAAGCAACCACCTTCCTTACTGGAGGGAGATACTTTTTTTTTGGTACATAAATGTAAATACTTGCTGCAGCATTTAATATGTTTAATTTTATGTTAAGCTTTTTGTTGCATTGTGAACCCATTATTGTTACAAATGGACAATGAGTTCATTGAGACTGTTCAACTAGGTCAGATTTTTACATCTCTTTCTAGCTAGAAGAGAAAGGAATTTTGTGCATTTGTACAAATGTTAATAATATCACTGCAATTCCAATATAATAAAGCACTCAAATACAAATAAATCCAGTAGTTTGTCTGTACCTATACTCCAGACATTTTACCATACGGATAACTCCTGCAGTTAAACCAAGCTACTCTTCACTGATTTCTGTTATGACCTACGACCCCTCATCTCCCTCCAAACTGGAGGAGGAGCACGGTGCAGGGTATGCTCCTGCCTGGTGGCAGGAGCAAGGCATTGTGCAGACCTTACGGCTCACCATTGTCCTCCGGCAGCTGAGGTGACTTGGTAAGAACAAGTTCTCTGAACTTCTTCCAAGCACGGAGGCTGCAAAGCCTCAAACAAAAAGACTTACGTGGTGGAGCCTGACATGAGGCCTCCACATAAGGATGAGACAAGCTGTTACTTTACTTTTCCTTGCAGCTGGAGTGTGCTTGTATCAAAATACACTCCATGCTTGTTATCCCGCCAAGCTCTTCTCTTGCCAAAAGCTGCCTGGAAATGGATTTCCTGCTGGGCTAATTAGCTGTAATTGTGATGCCCCTGCTATCTTGCCAACCTCATTTCTCACTATAAATTGGTCCAATACAGACCTTGGGACAATAATGCGTAAACTGTAATCTAAAGTTAGTTGGGATGAACCCATCTCTCCAGTGGGAATTGGATTAGCTGTAGATTAATGCAACTTGATGTCTTGCTGGCAGTCCCAGAGCGAGGGCCTGACCCAAGTGGTGCAGCCTCAGTGACAAGGACCAGCCTGCCTGCAAGCGCTCCGTGTCAGTGTCACGCTGCAGGATATCGGCCCCATGCAGTGTGACTCTGCTGCTCCCTTGGGGGCCCTGGCACAGGCACAGCTTCTGCTGCTCTCCCCCCTGGTTTTTAAAAGGCTAAATCTGGACAAGAGCATTTGCCCTCCTAAAATGGGTAGGAAAAAGGCAGAGCCATGCCCCTGTTCCCATTTACCCCTTGTAAAAGCTGGAAGATGGGGCAGTGGATGCACATGGCTCCCTCTTTAAGGGGGTACAGCAGACGTTTTCCCCAAATATCAAGGCGTGGTATTAGCTGGATCCTTTTCTGAGGTCATATACTCCTGCACTGCCTTCAAAGCAGGGATGTCATACCACTGCTTAACATGTATTTATACAGCAGGGCTCTTGCTCTGGGGCCAAATACTGAGACAGTATCATCATATCTGTAAAAATAGGTGCCTCTCATGAAGATATATCACAGGATAACTTTATTGTCCACACTGTTATATTTACACCTGACAGTATGAGCTAAGCAAGATGTATTCAGGCAGAGGTAACACTGCCCTTTACAGCTGATTCATGGTTTCCCAAACCTGATCGTAGTATTTGTTCCTCTTCCAAGCAGCCCACTGATACTATTGCTCTCTCTGGGCTGCTCTGGACATCATAACAAAGTTATTATTAGCAAGAAAATGAATCAGTGTGAGCACACACTTTTTCCTTTTCCTTTGCAGGGATGCAGCCAGAACTAGACTAAGCTGAGGACACTCTGCATCAGCAAAAAGGTTGCCCCACCTTATACTAGTCAGAGCAGTGGTACAGAGAGACTCCTTCCCTCTGCAACACCAGCCTCTTGTGCTTTGCTGGACCCACTTTGCTCCTCAACGTGTCCCAGCTTTTTCCTGAACGCAGGCTGCAGCCTCAGCTACTTGCTGTAAGGGCACTCAAAACTAAAGGCAATGTAGCACAGCGTTCAAGTAGGGATGATAAGCAAGCACAGAGGACAGCTTGGGTACCCAAGGGCACTGGCAAAAATCAGGCAGCATAACAGAGCAACACCAGCAATTTGGAGAAAAAAGGTGTGTGGAGCTAAGGGAGGGTAGTGAACCCCCATGAGCTCAGATGTAAACAGACACAAGAGCTAAGACATTGGAATTGAACTAGTGCTAGAGAAACCCTTCAGCAGGAGGATAGAAAACCAGGCAAACATGAGTGTTTTTTTGCTAGTTTTGAGGTGATTTTTAAAAACTACTGGGATAGAGGGAAAACTGGACTTGCAAGGATGCAAAACTCTTCACTCTCACACTATCACTATCAGCATAAAAGAGACAGAGCATGTCTGACCTCCTCTTGGGGAATCACCCCACATGCAGCCTTTGGGGACAGGCTCAGAAATGATGTGGTTGGTTAGGTCCCCTCATTAGCAACACTTTCTACCGACGGCTCTAGCAAAGACTTGCAGGACAGACCTACCTCTCAGCTTTCCCTGCTCACCTAGAATCAGCACTGTCTAGATGGAGGCAGGAAATGGATGGTTTAGAGGGAAAACCAGTTTTCTTCTCCACAATAGCTACTGGCTGCTGAGGCCCCACTACAGGAGACTTCAGCTCTGAGACTACCCCCAGAATTAACCTGTTACACCCACTTTCTTCACACTTTACTTGCAGGCATTTTTGAGGTTGCCCATGGGGAATAGGCACAAGATAAATCACAAAAATTATTGAGAACTTTTTCTAGGGAGTCAAAAAATTAATCAAGCATCAGAAAGGAGGGATCAAAGTTAAACCAGGACCACCACTACTGTTTAGGTCAGAGCCAACAACTGAGGGTCTGGGACTATTTGCTCAACTCTTTGGTCTGCTTTGCTATTGCAATTGCCCTAACTTTTTTTTTGCCTTCGATCTGCTATGCTGCAACAGGGACATTTGTTTTAGTGGCTCTAAGAAGGGCATTAGTGCTGCCATGGGCTTAAAACTATTTTTCTGTAGCATTCTTGAGCACTATTTTTCCTCCAGCCTGCTCTATTCTCCAGCAATACAATGCCACAGTATGAGAATGACCTAGCGAAGCTGATAAAATATTTAAGACGCATGTTCTGATTGTGTTAGGTAAGCAAATACCACAAGAGCCCGACCATTAGTGAACCTGATCAGTCCATTCCCCCAGGACCTGCCAGCAGAGCAAGCCAGAGCAGTCTGAGCTAGAAGCAATGAGGCAGCTGCCTTTCCCAAAAGAGAGGGAAGCTTGAAGGTGTATTTTGCAGAGTTGAGGAATTTTCAACCTGTGGGTCCTGCTCTAAAAGCAAGTAATAGAGACATATAGGTATATGGATAGGCAGGCATAGGTTCTATAGATACATATACACGATACAGATATATAGATGCAGACAGTAGAGATATGTGCCTGTGTTATGTGTGTATACAGCAGGTCAGCAGGTGTTTTCACAGGGCATTGCATTCAGCTGACAGCAAGTCAACTTAAAAGAAAGAAAAATATTTGACATAACTGGCCAGTTCATGTAGGAAATTGAGTCGAGAAAAAATAAATAAAGGCAGAAACCGATTAGTTTAAATTTGGGGCCCTCTGGATTATAATGGATCTCATAGGAAGACAGGAGGCTTTGTATGGAAGGACTGTATATCCTCCTTGCACTTTCCCTTTTGTTTCACTAATCGTTTTCATTCTGTGTTATTTGCTGGTTGAGCCAATTCCAGCTTAGTAGAAGTTTTTCTTAGCTTCAAGAAGCTGTGCTACAAAGGCAACACGTAGCCATGGATAAGAAAAAGGAACTGTCTGCAGTGGGACACGGCTGTGGACTCCGGTTACGCAGGGTTGTGTAGGGTATCACACCACTAGCTGTTGTTTTGGCTTGGGTTTTTTGTTGTTGGTGTTTTGCTGTAGCTGCTCTCTGTACTTTGATCTATATGTTAAATTGCCAGAATTAAAGTTAAAGCCAAGCAGTTTTCACAAGCTGGATGGGGAGGATGAGGAAGTGGTAGTTTTGCTACCTGTGTCCTGCTGCAGTGGTGGCTGCCTTTAGAGGCAAGGTTTTATCATTCAGATGGAGTAAGTGCAATCTGCACTGACTGACACCCCTTTGGTGCCTAATTCCTGCAATCCTAACCTCATCCCCTAGAATAGCTGAGGGATTATCAGCCCTTTGTGAGGGTGTTTCTGCTACCTCTTTGTGGTAGTACTGTGTGAGATGAGGTGAAGGGCCTGGGGGGGACACCCACAGCCCCACATTTCCACAGCAATACAATGTGGTAACATCCTGGCCATGCTGGCAGCGAGGTTTGCAGGGCTCCCACTGCATTGACCCACTTGCCACTGGCACTCCTCCCACCACACTGCAAAAGCTGAGCTAAACCAATGTCCTGCCATTAGCCTGACTGTGCCTCAAGCCAATCTGACTGACTAAAACTAGAGGGAAATGCAGTGGAAAATATCTATCATGTTGCCAGTGTAGCTAACTGGTGTGGCAAACCATGCAGCTCACTCTGTGCAGAGCCTGGCAAGGACAGGCAGGACAGTGGGCAGGTGTGTGGGCAGGGAGTGAGCAGAGAACAGGGAAGGTGGTAGGAAGATGGCCAAAATGTTTGTGAGATGCTGCGTGGCGAAGCTGTACTCCTAAGCTGTGCCCAGGGCACCAGACAGAAACTCAAGTGAGATGGTGTCTGCATCTTGTGCCATTAGTGGCAGTGGTTCTGCCCTGTCGCCCCTGTGTGGTTTACCCACCTGAGTGCACTTCTAGTGCTGACCCACCACCAAGGCTTTACCCAGAGCTGTCCTTGCCCTCCAAAGCCCGTGAAGCCAAAAGTAGCATTAAAACATGACCTGCTCTCTGCCTTCAAAGAGTTAGCAATCCTCACTCTGCAGGGACAGGGAAACCCAAGCTACTGATTACTATGTGCTTTTAAATTCTTTTTACAGTGGATTTCCAGAGCAGAACTCGCATTTTTAATTGCTTAGAAAGACCTTCACGCATATATCCATGAGGGCAATTTCCTCTGACATGTTATGCTGCACGTATAGGAGAATTGTACAAAGATCCTTTTTTGCAGCAGCAAAATAGGTACCATCTTGATCTGCTCATAAAAACATTTCTGCTTTCCTTGAAAGTCCATGCTGAGCAAGGGGAGCATGCAGGGCTGAGCCCTGTTGAGGGACAGTGCCACAGAAGGAAGCATGACATCCACACCCCTGGCACTCACAACTTGTTTCTGGGACAGGATGAGAAAGGCCTGTTTTTCCCAATCGGAAATTAAGACCCTTTGGCTTGCTGAGGCCATGGAAGAAGTCAGGAACAAGGCAGTCCCTTTTTCCAGGAAAACTCTACTTCTGACATGGTATGAGAACAGTAGGAACCCATCAGAGCTGCAAAGCAGAGCTCCATCACTGCTGCTGGGCTAATCAGAGCCAGCAGCTGGGAGGGAAAGCCAAGGACAGCTTTTAAATGCACACGGCAGAGAGAGGAATGAAAAATATTAATTTTAAATGGATCGACACTGGCCTTGGAACTAGGCAGGCAAACATCCAAACCTGTCAGGAGGGAGTAATGAGGGCTTTTAAATTAGATGTGATCACCTATCTGCAGCTGTACAGAGTGTTTGCTGTGTATTCCCCATACCTTAGGGAGAACCCCAGACATGTGAGGTTACAAGTGGGCTGTCTGTCTATGGGCTCTTTCATCTGAAAGTTTCAAGTGCTTCTCAGGCTTTAATTTAGTGCCTTAATTACCCAGGGATTTAGGTAAATATAATTGTCTTCATTTTTCCCAGCAGTACACATAGAGGAGTAGACTGACAGAGAAACCAGAAAGCATGAGCACGCCCCCCCCACTTTCCTACCCCCCCTTTCCTGCTCTTGCCAATAGCCCATACATCAGGGCCCTGCCAGGAGACTGCAGGCAGGCAAAGCTTTACCTGCCGAAGGCACATCCATGCAGTCCTCCCTAGGAACTGTAATCCTTGCCCTCAAGGAGAAAGGAGCTGTTTTGCTTTCCATTTGTCTTCTTCAAAGCTCTGGCCAAGCTCATCCTCATTAGGAGGCCATTAAAACACTGATGTTCTTCACATTACGATTTCCTCTTGGACTAGATGGGAAGATTTTTATATGCTGTAAAAAGATTCTCTGGTTCTGACATCTCCTTTTTTATTTGCCCAGACCAAAAGCTTGCAAGGAACAGGAATGGGAAACCATACCAGCATTCAAATAAAATGCCACAATCATCCACAGAGGCGAGGGAAAAGCCCTACAGTCTCATTAGCCAAACTTGCACATGGTTCTAATCAAATGGGTGGGAGGGAGACATTCCCTTGGCCACGGATACCAACGATTTTTTCCTTAGGTTCCAATTCTGTAACTCTTATTCATCCGAAGATAAACGGGCTTTTCAGGCAGGGAAAGAGGGCTTTGGGACCGGGCTCTAAGGCTTTTCATGTATTCATGAAGTTGTCACTTGCCTTTTACATTCAAATTCTGATGGGTCAGACTTCCTAGACGGTGTCTTTCAACACCTAATAACTCACCCAGCAAGCTCCAGTGCTAATACAGACATCTTCTTATCAAGCTTGAGACTGAGGGTTTTGAGGATTATTTTAAAGACACTTTTTGGATTTATACTGAATCCTTCACAAGGATTATTTATGTGGCATTTCTTTCCCATTACACAGTTGAAAACATCACCTGTTTTAGCAGGAGATTTCTGGGGTGAGTGCAGAAATATTTTGAGGAATTTGGTCATCGCCATTTGCTAATGGAAAATCTAGTAACCGAAGCAATTTTTTAAAATCCCAATAAATTTTATATTTGTTACTGCTGGATTCCCATTAAATGCATTAATTACAGGAACTTTTAATGAAGCAAGTAAAAAAAACCAACCTCCATTATGTATAGAGCACTGTGAAAAACAAGGTATTCAGCAGCGTGTGCTCTTATATACTCTTAATAAAAGACCTTACCTTAAGGTAAAAACCCAATAAAATATGCTATAATGTGCTATGGGACCCACCATTGATTTATAATACATTTACTCCTTTAGCAAGTTTTGCACAATACACAGCCAGCTGTTATATATTTATATGTACGACCCGTTTTCTTCTCACAAAGATTTATTGAATTTCCCCAGAGCATATTCATTTTCTAAAAAGTTCTTTGTTTTGCTCTATATTCATTGTAATAAAAGCAACAATCTTCTTCCTGATTGACACCCAAGATATTAAAATTACAAAAAAATGAGAGCTGATATCGTAATACTTTATATGGAAATATTACTCTGTAGGCTCTGTGAGACTAAATGCAAACCGAGTTTTGCTAATATCTGGCTTTTTGCAAAACTGCAGCACGTTGGGCGAGGTCTAGAAATACATGGCAAAATTATCATGAAGTCCCTTTTTCTAATTCCTCCAAGGAACTATAAATGAGTAATTTTAAAAATAAGTTCATACACCTTCTGTTCCCCCAAATTTAAATGACGAACATGTAAGACTCATAGCAGCAAGTTCAATACAACTGCTGAGAAAGTTAAATTATGCATAACATAATGAACATGGGTTGAAATGCTTGAAGAAATTAAGGAGCATTCTCTGAAATGCACTTGCCAATCCTTTGCATGTCATCAAAGATTATTTTTTCAAGCAAGATGTAATGTCTCATGATATAATGGAAAAGCTCTCGGTGTTCCCTAATAGTCACACTGATTGTTATGGTTGGCAGAGGGTCCTCTCTGCATTCCTTCCTTAGAGGTGTATTTGTTCTCTGATGCCCATTCAGTCCACTATAAAATTCAGTTCCCTGGTTTTAAAAGGGCCCCTTTCTGCCTCACCTGTAATAATGGGAGGGGAACGTGCAAGACGCTCGTCCTGCAAACGCGCGCAGACCCGCCGGCGGCCCGTCCTGCCGCGTTCCGCAGGGTTTGCCCCGTGGGCACCTACACGTTCAGAGTTGTGGCCTACAGCAGACGCAAGAGGCTTTGAGGGGAAAATGCCTCTCTGCTTGCCTTGCCCAGCTGAGGAAGGTCAGCTTTGCTGAGAGCAAGCGTCGCCCTGTTTACCAACACTTGTGGGGCAGCCGAGCTGGGCCGAGATGCTTCTCTGCCTTCCACAAATCTTCCAGCTCCCGCACGGACACTGCTGAGGACGTTGCCCCCCGTTCCCAAGCACCGGGGCTGGCGGTGAGCGTGAGCACTCACTGCACAGCCCCGCTGGCTCCCCGTTCACCTGCGGCCACCCCAGCCCGGCGGGCACCAGCCCCGCTCCCACCCGCGCCAGGCGGGCCGGTGGCCGAGGGCGAACTCGGAGAGGCCCCAAGGTCTGCACCATCTCCGGAAGGTGCGTTTGCCCGGCCAGGTGGCCCGGGCCCCGCCGCACGGGCCCTGCACAGACGGGGCATCTCCACGGGCCCAAACCCGAGCTACCCGGGATGGGCCGCGGGCAGCTGCGGCACGGCCGGGTAGGGGACGCTGGGCGCACCGGGACACAGACGTGATGGGGCTCGGCACGACACGGCACGGCACAGCTCATTTCGCTCAGCTCGTGTCGGCGCGTTCCCGGTGCGGCCGTGCCCCCCTGTGGCGCGGCCGGGAAGCTCAGGCGGCCGCCGCGCTGGTCCCCGGTACCGCGGCGAGGGCCAGGCCGGACCGGCTCCGGGGCGCTGACCGGCTCCAGTCAGCACTGCTGGTGCTGCTGCTTTTCTTTCCTGTCCTGACACCGGTGGCTACGGGGCAAACTGTCCCCGTGAACTGATCCGATGAACAACGAATTCATCAAACCCCAGCAAAGGCAAGTGTTACTACTAAAAGGTCTGGAATTGTTTCCTCCCCGCGTCGGCCAGCGCCGTGGCTGCGTGGTCGCTGGGTTTCATGAGAGAAAGACAGTGCAAGGCGCTTTCTACCGGAACAAGGAACCGTTCATCACTTCGGTGGCAGACCCACAGGACACCAGGGTAACAACAACGGGGAAATGCTGCCCTGACCCACGGAATGGCTCTTCTTTCTCACGGTTGCTCCTCCGTCTGAGGCAGGGCACTGAGGAGCTCCATGGCTTCGAGGGGCTGGCTTCTCACTCTTCCTGCAAAGCGCCCCAAAGAGAAAGGAACGGGGATTGCTCTGGTGGTTTCTTCTTTTTCCTTTTTCAGCGCTGACAATTTTCAGCAAGAAACCAAATATGAGGCTGCAACTGTAGGAATGTGAATGAAGGCTTCCAGTCAAAGAGTGAAAGCAAGGGAATTAAGAGTTATTATAAGTAGCATCCTTACCCTTTAGGTGATCTTCAAGGTCCTTTCCAACCCTAACCACTGTATGATTCTATGAAATGTATATCTCAACTGCTTTCTCTGTGGACTGTGCAGGCTATTTCTGTTCTTGGCTTCAACCATTTTAGAAATGACAAATTTAAAATTTGACAAGAAAATGCTTGGTTGGAGTAAAGCTATGGAGCTTATTAAAAGAGCACACACAGCCACATGCTGTGAATGATACATCTCGCTAATCAGCACAGCAAGGACAGTCTTCAACTTTCTGAAGCTTTTCCTGTTAAAATGCTGACCCTGGAAGAACTTAAATGAACAGCATTGAGTGAGGTCTCTATGGGGAGGGGGACAGCACAGCCTGCAGAGGGACCCTGTGCATTGGGGATAAATGGCAGGGGTTTGGTAGCAGGCAATGACCAGTGTGGAAGGAGGGCACGAATCACAGAATCATCAAGGTTGGAAAAGACCTCCAAGATCATCAAGTCCAACCATTAACCCAGCACTGCAATGTGATTATGAAACTATGTCCCAAAGTGCAACATCTACAATTCTTTTAAATACCTCCAGGTATTTAAGTGGTGATTCCCTAGGCAGCTTGTTCCAGTGCTTGACCACTCTTTCCATAAAGAACTTTTTCCTAATATCCAATCTAAACCTCCCCTGGTGCAACTGTCACATGTTCCTTGGGAGAAGAGACGAACCCCCACCTTGCTACTATCTCTTTTCAGGTAGTTGTAGAGGGCAATAAAGTTCTCTCTGACCTTCCTTTTCTCCAGCCTAAACAGCACCAGCTCACTCAGACACTCCTCATGAGGCTTGCGCTCCAAAGCATTCACCAGCTTTGCTGCCCTTCTCTGGACTTGCTCCAGCACTTCCGTGTCTTTCTTGTAGTGAGGGGCCCAAAACTGAACACAGGATTTGAGGTGTGGCCTCACCAGTGCCCAGTACAGAGGGACAATTGCATCCCTAGTCCTGCTGGCCACATTTTCTGATACAGGCCAGGATGCCGTTGACCTTCTGGCTGGCCCATGTTCAGCCGCTGTGGACCAGCCCCCCCAGATCCTTTTCCTCTGGGCAGATTTCCAGGCACTCTGCCCCAGCCTGTAGCACTGCCTGGGGTTGATGTGACTGAAGGGCAGGACTCAGCACATGGCCTTGTTGAACCTCAGACCACTGGCCTTAACCCACCAATACAACCTGTCCAGATTCCCCCTGCAGAGCCTTCCTACCCACCTGCAGATAAACACTCCTGCCCAACTTTTCTCAGTACTCTCTAACTAGTAATCGGAGATTTATGTTAATTGGCAATAAGTAATAAAGTAAAAATCCCACAAATGGAGCCTAGTTTGCCCGTAGCACCCTGAGCACATTATGCTGGCTGACATGAATAAGGAGGCCATAACCCCTGGTAACCCATTTGCACTGTAAATCTACCCTAGTACAACATACCCTGCACTCACCATCTTGGAAACTACATTATTCATCACAAAAGTTTCTCATGCATTTCCAGTGATTTAATTTGTCTTTGGACCTATATCTTATGGGAATCTGGTAAATTGCCATTTAGGTGATTAAGGCTTGAGGCATCATTGGGAAGAGCAGGAACTGAGAAGAAACCCTAATCTTTTGGTCACGTGGGACTTTTCAAAGAAGCCAGATAGATTTTGCAGGAAAGTATTTGAAAAGTTTTCAGGTCATGTGTGAAGGTTTCAGTCCAAAGGAGTGCTCATGCATTTTATGTAAAACCACTAAAACAAGGGGGTTTAGAAAGAATCTCAAATACCTGAATAAAATTCTGAGTTGCACACATCTTACAGTTAAATTATTGTACAGTAAATGGGAAAGAAAAATGTTGTTACTATTGACCAGGAACTTTTTTTCCCCATTTTGCTATGTTTCAGCAACTCCTTTTTATTGAAGGGATCCTTAACAATAGAGCACAGCTTCTTCCTTCTTAATTCTGTTGTTTAGAATGAAAACCTGAAGCGGAAAACTCAAATGAATAAAGCAACCCTTTGAATCATGCTACTGAGAGTGAGTTTTTCTGGAAATTACTTCTGAAAAACAGTCATTAGGTTAAAATCAAAACTGAAACTCTCCTCCTTCATATTGATACTCCAAAACAGTACAAAAGCTACCTGTGCAAGTGCTGATTTTTATGCCTGTGTTGAACTTTTAGTACCATGGGACTATTTGTGGTAGCGCAGATAAGCACACATGTGAGTGTTTGCAGAAACTGAGCTTATCTCCAGCCCTTATTAGCTGGATGCAGGGTGCTCAAGCAGACACACACTGCTTTCTCTCAGGAGCCACAGGGTGAATACCCTCCAAGTTTCAGATCTCCTTTTCCACTCTAAGTTAAAACTTCAAAAGTCTGCAGTAAGAACCTTTGGGGATTAACGTAATTCATTCTTTCCTGTCCAAGTTTTACATTGTGGGGTTATTACGCTGCTCACCACAACTGCAAGCTGTGGGCCAGAGACAACTGTTTCAGTTTATTTTAACAGGGTGTTTACCTTACTAAAGTAATAACAAAGAGAGATGATTGCATTAATTACTACATCAAAATAGCTGCCATGGCACCCCCCCTGCCAACCCTCAAATCAATTAGTCACATCTGTAAGTTAAGTGACTGAAGGTTTTTTATTATTATTCCTTTTCCCCCCTGTTTTTGTTTTAATCCATTTTGCCGCTTAATAATGTCTCTTCAAGTGAAAGCTATTGTTCTTCACTAAGAGGATGAGAAGATTTAGATGGACTCCTAACATGTGGTAAGAGGTTCAAAGCTTGATTCATGGTTACTCAGACCCATCTGAAGTGATACATACCCCACAAAGTGATTTTAAAATGCTACTTTTGTACTGATAGCAATTTAGAAGTGCCTTGCCCTGGTGTAATTGGTTACAGGGGTGAAAAAAAGCAGTAAACCTTTGGGGCTGTCATATCTCTATGAATGAGTGACATTAGTGGTGTCACACTAATATAAATCCAGCATTAAGAATATGACCAAGTTAGCTACCTTTCTTGTTTTTATGTTAAACCTAGTTCGTTAATGAAACAGTGCATACGTACTGCATGCCAGGGAGTGAGTGTATATCTTTATCTCCCTCCTAGTAACTTTTGAAACCATCACACAATTTCAAAAAAGCAGATGGGCAGCAATCACAGAGCTCCAACCAGTTTCATGAAAGGAAAGAGCTGGATAAAAAAGAGAGAGAATGCTTGTCCCCTTGTTGAGGGAGAAGTGAGCAGAGACCTCCATGTCCACGCGTGAGGCACAAAGCCACAGCTCCACCACTGGTCTGGTGGGTTAGGAGACACCCACTTTGGTTCCCCACACAGCAACCATTGCAGAGGAGCACACAGGGGGTTTCTTTGCCCCCAAGACTTTGAAGGGACTTGTGCAATCAGCATTTCTTAGAAGCAGACGTAATTTTTACATCAGAGAGAGGGGGAGTGCCTCTTTATAGGAAGCTGCCTGCCAAGACAGCAGCAGGCACAGCACGGCCTCCTGAATCTTTGATGGGGATAAGCAGCAAGTCTCTCAGCATTTTTAGCAGTACCCTGCAGCTGCCAGTTGCAGATATAAGGTAGAAGGATGACAATGGAGCTGGCTCCTTCTTCCCAGTTCTAATTTGATCTAAATCAGATCATGAACAGTTAAAAAAAAGGCTTGGGGCTGCTTTAAGCTAAACCATCTGTTTATCAATAGCTTGTAAGGACAGGGAACAGCAATACTAGTCCTGTCATCTCCTGTCTTCAGCGTTCTGCCTGCCACCAGCTGCAGAAGCCACTGGGGCTACAGATTTCCCAACAATGGAATAAACTGCACTGTGGGAAGATCCATCTCCTTTTGGTCCCATTGTTCTAACAACACAAAATGTCTCAGTGCAGCTGAGAATCTGGCTCTTCACATCTCTCCTAGCTTCTAATAGGTTTCAGCAAGAAAATGTGTTGCTTGTCTCATTTTACTGAGAGTAAATCCCTGTCAGACATCCAAATGGATGGGTTTTATGTGAAAAATTGTTGCCCATTAGACATGTTGCCTTAAGTTGCTTGAGATGGGATTAGGGGATATATAGGAGAGGCTTCTGCCTGTGTCATGTGGGGGATCTTCACAGCAAATTTATTACGGTGGGGAACATCACTTTTTAGTGTTATTAAGCTCAGTGTCACCATTGCAGTCAATTAACAGGACTAGGAATTCCCCTGGTATCTCTGGGCCAAATTCTGCTAGTTGATGCTCCATTTGGCTTCCATTTTCCTCAGCTGGTCTCATATATGCATATAAGAGTAGCATTTGGCCCAAAAAGAGGAATTGCCACTTCTGTTATAAGCAGAAGCATTTGGTACGCCTCATGTTGGTTTTCATTCCTGGGCAGAAAAGTCTGGGGAGATCAACAGGGTTCATTTGTTGCCCAGTAATTTAAGGTATGTTGATTTGCATGACTTCATCTTCTACCTTCCAACACTCATGAGGCTTTACTGAATTAACTGAAAGGAAAGAGAGGCAGCAGAGGCATGGGAGAATGGGACCATCCTATATGGATCATTCCTGTGTACTTAAAACATTAGAGAATTCCTGTGTTTAGGAATAAAAAGAAGAGAGCCCACCCACCATCTCTGCACCCTGGTGCTTACGGTATTACGCCATGCAAGTAATAGAGGGTATGTTTGTGTTTAAAAGAGTGTGTCAAAGCCAAGTGTGGTAAAGAAAATACCTGGTGCGATAATAAATCACTTAAAATGTTTGCAATCTCACAAAACAGGGATTGTTGAGAATTTTCATGTTTCACTCTACGTTTTCTTTCAAAGGAGTGGGAGGAGAAAAAGTTTTCAATTTGTCTTGCAGACATGTAATTTTCATGTTCATGTTACGTCTTTAATTATGTCATTGAGAAGCACTCAGCAGAATTTGCCTCTTTTGCAATACCTTCCAAAATGAAAAATTAAATTCTGTTCTAGTTGTAATAATAGGAGAATTTTCAGCTTCAAAAGAAAAAAAAAAACGTGTTCAGGCCAAGGCATTTAACCAGGACTCAGGGCATATAAAGAACAATCCAAGTGCCAAAGCACAGGCACTTAATGCAATAGATGCAAAGTAGCCTTTGACGCCCTGCAGCTCCAAGACACCTGCTTGAGGTTGGCAAATGTGACACAACACATCTGCAGCCTTGGGAAAGGGAGGTAGAGGGAAGGCAGGGTGTTTAAAATGGCGCTGGTTACCACTGCTTAGGCACTAGAATTTCTACACTCTATTGTAATTTATTCCTGCATAGGTTTGACATTAATCTGATTATACATTTGATGGGAAGCATGTGTTAAATCGTAGTGACTCTAGAGTAGACATACATGAGCAAAAGATGCACAAAAATGGTGCCATAGTGTCTTTCTATGTTACTGACAAGATAAAGATTCATCGGAAATTAACTGCAGGTGGGAAATCCAGAGAAAAGCCAGGAATGTACAGTATACTCAAAGGCATAAAGATAAATTCAGGAGTATTGTCTTCACCTAAGTTACCTTATGAAACCAGTATATTCTAACTGACAACAGTCATTCAGCTTCTGGTCTGAGGAAAAAAAAACCTGTCTGGACTTTTCTACAGTTGAGCATTTAGTGAAATAGTGACTCTAGAATAAGCATCCTTAGCAGCAGTTACCCAAAGCAAACAGAGTTGAAACCAGAATTGTATAGAATAACACTGTCTGTGCATGGGCTTATAACAAAATAACAATTATGAAATTGTTATCCTGGAGAAACTCAAGATTAATTAAACCCATGGCCTTGCAAAGAAGATAAAAATAACTTTAAACAAAATCTATTGGCGTAGTGCTTTAAAAGTCTCCCTCACATTTTTGGTTTTAGTCTAGGAATTAGATTTCAGCTAGAGCTTTACTGCTTTTGGAAGGTAGCAAATAGAGTACTCAGTTATACAAAAACATGGAAATTAGAACTCCTTTGGCTGCCCAGTGTGGTACTGTTCCCCATGGGCTCATTTGAAGGAGAGGTGCCCAAAGGCCAAACTGTACGCGTGACTGGGAGCACACACAGTTCTCACTCATGCTGAAAGAAATTCCATGCACAGACCAAGGCAGTAAATTGTGCTGCATACTTACTGTATAAACTGGTGATAAGGAGAAACATAGGAGATTTTAAAGGAGCTTGTGCTTTGTAAGAATGATTGATATCATCAGGCATAAAGTATTGAATATTTAAATGGGCTGGGGAATCTCATCTGCTGATTACTTGATGTTAAAATATGTCATTTCAGAACTCAGAATACCCTTTCAAAAATGTTGTAACTTTCTCACTCTCTCTGGAGTCATTAATTATACGGTTTTGAGAATCAGTCAAGGGACGTACTCGGTTTTTTTCTCCACTAGGCAGAGAAATATAGTTCAAAGTACTCTCAGCAAATTAATAGACTGGCATATGTGCTTCCTTGGCTAACACTTTTCACCTGTGACAACTGCAGGTAATTATTTTGCCCAAGTGAAACTGATTCTGGGCATTCTCAATGAGAAAACCTTTCTTTCCAGGTTCAATAGAATTTGGTATGCGTTTCACCCTTGGAACTTAGATCTTTCATTATAAAGTTGTATGGCAGAAAGAACTGACTCTTTGCATTTGAATATTGGTCTCCAAAGAGACAGCGATAGTGGGAGCAAGAGTGCCAATGTTATTCTTTAAAGATGAGGCCAATTACATCCTATCCAAACTTAGGAGGTAAGTGAGTTTGTGACAGTTATATTTTTTATGACAGGGCTGCCTGCAATGGTTAGAAAAAAGCTGCTGCACCAAGATATTTTGTTTCTTAGGATAAAGCTTGGCAAAAAGTTGAGTAATTCTCTTATTTCAGGTAAAACTGCGTACAAATTTATCCTAAAATCTGAAGGCCAACAGAGCTCTGGCAAAGCCCACAACCCACTATTTTAAAACTGATTGTTGCCCAAATATTTACAGAAATCCCATCAGAGCAACATTGGATGAAATATTATGTTTTTCAGGTAGACCTTTGTAAAAGTGTGTTCTCCTTTGCAAACTTAAAAAACCTCTGACAACAACAACACAATCCTAAACCAAACAAAACAACTCCAACAAACAAACAGACAAAACAAACCCAAAAAACAAAGAGAAAGACACAGGTTCAAAACTAGAAGCAAAGTAAGGGTTCTCTGGCCATTGCAGACTGCTTTGGTAATGCCTGCCTTCCAGTGTCACTCTTTTCAGCCTGACATGGCCCTGTGGTGCCATTCCTGATGATGATGCCACACCTTGTGTCCCAGTGGGTTTCCCTGTCTGGTTTCTGTCCTGCTTCCTGAGCTGTATGGGCATTTCAGCATCCTGCTGTAGAGCAGTTCATGTACACGCCTAGAAATGTTAGGGCTGATGCGAGGAAGGAAGGAAACAATGGCTCTGCTCAACTTCTGTTATGTCTTACACCATTAACCTTGCATACTTATCTGAATGATCTGAGAAGAAGTAAACATCATACTAAGGAGACAGTGTAGAAAAATCATGGTGTTCTGAGACTTGTTTATAAAGCACTTTCAAATACTCAAATAAAATACAGTGGGTGTTGTGTTATTGCTAATAAAATCTGAGTAAGTTATTGAAGTATTCATGAGGTGGATGCAAGACATATCATTAGTCTTCTTAAAACTTTTCACAATTGAATTGTACAAATCAGCAAACAATTAAATTGGTTATTGGGTGTGGTAATATCTACTTCACCACTACAAGTTTCTTTTATTGGGCATTATTATGTCAGCTAATCATTAGCAGGTCTGCCCTTAGGAAATTTTGTTTAGCAAACCAAAATTATATCTCTTTTTAATGTGAAACAGTTGACATGAAGGATTATGGATATTAGATGAGGGTTTGTATTTCGAAAGGGGGAGCTGGAATGTGAGAGGCCTCAAAGCACATATATTCCTGAGCCATCTGTTGTGCCAGCTACACAAAAGCCAAAGGGGGACAGGAGCTGCTTGAGCTTGGGAGTGCTGCCATGAATAGCAAGGGAAGAAGGACGCAGAGACAGTACCCTAACAACCACAGACTTTAGAAGTGGGAGGAAAGAGGAACACGTTAAGCAAACTAAGGATCCAAACTGCATCCGCTTTGGCTTTTGGACTCCAGTACTCCCCCACCCACTTGCTAGGTACAATTGTAATCTTAAGAGCAATGAGTACTTCAGAAACCTTTCAGGGCAGTACTGGAATTTGGATGCTGAAGAGTGTTCAAAAAATTAATTTGCCCCATCTCACGTTGAGAGTCTCTGCTATTTTTTTTTTGAATGGCCAGCCTCTCTCTCCCCCCCGGAAAAAAGTCTCATACTGATGAAGACTGAGAAGCAATTTGAAAAAAACCTAAGAAGTAGAAAAAAGCTTTTGTCTTTCATCCCAGGTAAAGAGGGATCCCAACCCACTTTCCATAACTGTCAGAAACACCAGAGCTGTTTGTTTTCTTTTTGCAATAACCGCTGGAGTTTTTGCTCAGTTATTTCACAATTCTTTAAAAGATGTATTCTATTATAAACTTTCGGAAAGCAAGTGAAAAGTAGTATAGGATCCATAATAGAGCATTAAAATGTAGTGAATAGATATGCAAAATAAATTTAAAATCATAGATGCGCTTGATGAAAACTTCTGCTGCAGCAGAAATATACAGTACTCATACCCCAGTGAGTGGAAACTTAGGAACTGTTTTTTTCAAACCCCACATTTTCCTTCACAAGACTCAAACACTTCTGAATGCAGTTTTCAATAAGTGTTTAACTGAGATTTAGTCTTGAATCCCATTTGTGGGAAAAACACATATCTTTCTCAGCCATTCTGTGACTGACTTGTATCTTCTTGATTTCTAGACTGGCAGGTAAAGCTTTGATTAGGAACTTTTCACTGTTCCTGTCATCTTTGACTGACCCAAAAGCAAAGAAAACTAAATGCATACAGTGTTGGGGATCCACAGTTTAGCAGCCTCAAACACTCTGCCCCTATCCGCATTCTCTCCACTTGGTAAGGACAGGGTTCTCACCATCATGGGTGATGAAGAGCTTACTCCTCATTTGTGTGAAGAGTCATAATTTATTTACCAAAAAACCCCACTTGTTTATTTTGGTGTATATTTGCTGTGATGTAACTGGTTCCTTGCTTCCTTCTACACAAATGCCATTGTAGCTCCCCTCTCTTCCCAGCACTTTATACCCACTTTACTACCCAGAACAACATGTGAATGCAGCTCAGCTGGGCACCCAGACTTTCTGGGGCTGATACCTTGATACAAATGGCTTACAGCAGCCAACACTTGGAGATGCACATGGAAGATTCAAAAGGTTGTATTTTTCTCTTCTTTGTACAGTTAAGGAGGCAGCAGTTTGCTGCTGCTGCTGCCAGAGGGGTTATAGCTCCTCTACTCACATGGAGATCAGTAGAAAAAAATCACAAAAGAGAGACAGCTTGGCTCTCATGGTGTCTACTGCAGCATTGTCACTGACTTCAGGGTGGCTGAGAGGTCACCTCATACCTTTTACGTGAGCTAAGTACATTGCATGATACCTCTGCTCCTTATATTCAATTTGTTGCGTATTTTTCAAACTGTTGAAAAAGGGCTTGATTTTCTTTAATTTGGCAAGCAAAGGAGATGGGATTTTCAAAATAAATTCCCCATTGCACTTAAAAAATAAAAGTCAAAAGAAGAAATAAAAAAACTACAACAGACTTCTGTTAGGAGAGTATGAAAAGTAAGATCTAATCGGTTTCCACAATTTTATTTGTAGTTAACTTAGTGTTTAGCAAAGTTAGATACGGTGTCTCCATATGGCATCACAGAGATTGTACTAGAGATGTCGTCAGTTTTCACTGAACCACACTTTATTTAACCTCATTTATATAAATAACACAACTGATTTATTTGCTTTTCATCAAGAGAAAGTTAGATAAATATTACTGAAACTCAACAGACCTTTTGAGCTTTTATTTACACTTCTTTCACAGCAATGCACTCTTATAAACAAATGTTCTTCAGCACAGAGGCTTGATGTCTGAAGAAGTATTTGATCATGAAACTTCAAAGCAAGACAGGGAACAGAAATTCAGAAACATCTTTCACATTTAAAGAAACCATTGACTAGGCTCTAATAATTGAGATAATTCAGATAAAGCTTGACCAGTTGCTGACCAGATCTCACCTGCATTTCAGGATTAAGAGATTGGCTGCAATTTCACTGTAAGAAATGCCCAAGGATTACCAAGACAAGACACCTATTATCCCAGTGGTATGGCTATCAAACAACATAGAAACATTGTAAAACTTTAGTACTGTAAGAGTGTTGTGTATCTGAAGAGAAGTTTTTGAATATATCAAATGGATACAGGATGTGTGGATGAGAAGTGTTCCACTGAGCTTTCTGAAAGGATGTATACCACGTCAATCCTAATGTTCAGCAAAATTCTTATTGTAGCAATTACTTACTATTTATCTGAAGAGTAACAATGGGATTCAACTAAAAATAACTGCAAATGATAACACATCCCCTCAGGGTCCATCCAAACCATCTCACAGTTCCTGCCTATGACTGCTATCACAGGATTCATGAAATTTTCTATATTTCAAAGAGCAATCCCAAATAATAACAATTCTAATAATAATTAGAATTACCTTAATCCTGGTGAACTCCATTCATGAAAGTCACATGTTGTGAAATCAGATTTCCAAAACTGAAAGTGTCACACTTGTAGAAAGTGAAAACCAAAAACTTTATTTGGTGTCCCAAGTATTAGTGTGGCTCCTGTGAAAAGAAGCAATACCTTTCCAAGCACACACATATCATGTGCACCTGACACTTTGGAGACTCTGCTGAAGAATGTAAATTCATTTATCACAAAGGGCAAAATTACATTTTTATGATGCTTTAGGAGATACCTATGCTATTCCTTACCTCACTGTCCCTCAGTAGGGGTTCAGTTTATAAGAATCTTTTATTGGCCTCACTGAGATTTTAGGGAAAGCCAAAGGATAAATTTATTGAGACACCATTATTAAAATAAAAGCTTTGTTTACTAAATAGAAGCAGACATTTCACAGAGGCTTCTGATTCTGGGTGCACCATGCTGGCCTTCTTTTCAAAAATGCTCAGCACCTGCAGTTCCCCCTGCAAAGGAGGTTGGAGAATGAGACATTCAACACTTCAATTAGTGTACTGAAAGCACAAAAGCTATAATTAACATAAGATCCAATGCAGTGATTTATGCAGATTAACCGTATTTGCAAAGTTGAGCTCTAACAGGTGTTTTGCTGTCCTCCCTCCAAATATAACAGTGTTTTAATTTTTCACTTAGGCAATCAAACTCAAAGAGAAACTCAGTTGAATAAACACATGGATCTGTCTTTGCCATTCTCACATCACAAAGATCACTAAATCACAGAAGACTGGACATCATCATAACAAGAAAGAATGCCTTACAAAAAAGGAGAAAAGAATTATGAACAATCCTGCATGTGTAAGAATGCCTTTCCAGGAAGACTGAATACTGAACGAACCCTTGCAGTCCTTGCAGTAAAGCTTCATGTATTGTACCTCCACTCTTGGACTGTCAGCATTATGCCTTGCCAATTCATAATTAACATCTGCTGTAGCCAAAGAACCCAATGCCAGATGCGAAATGCTAAGATCCGTTTCAATTGTGGCACCACAAGTACAGAAAATGATTTTCCACTGAGAGGGAGAAAGTTTCAGAACATGCTCTACAGAATGATTCACTTAGAAGTCATGCATGGCATTATTTAGCTGTTTTTTTTCTGTAGCTATCTGAAAGTAGGGATACGGAGTCAGCTGGTGAGAAGAATCCAGACTCTCATCCTTGTGTCACCATCACGTCAGTGGCCTGCCTTTGCGTCCTCACCTTCACCTGACACCTTAAATCAGAGGGGTTGTTTTGCCAATGTCTTACCCAGAGGAAAGACTTCATCTCCACTTGGCCTATTTGGCTGTTCATGGAGAATTTTGTTAGGATCACCTGCAAAGCTTTTTAGATGGTGATGTGTAAACCCAAGAAACTGATGTAAGAAAATAACCTGGAGATCTCTGGTCAAAAACATCCTCACATCCAGTAAATTAGGAGGTGAATTTAAGGGTGACAAGAACCAGAACCTCCTCCAAAATTGAAATTCACTGTGGTATCCGCAAGCAAAGCTCTGTATGTGCATACAAAATTAACACTGTCTGTGAAAATAAATAGCCTTGGCAGCAACACTCCAGAGCTAGAGCATAATTGGCCTGCATTTTAGTCCCCTTTTTTCCCTTGTAATTTCTTTGTGCTGTGCTTCTTTGTGTAAAGAAACCCTCATTCGTGGGATTTATAGCCTTTCAGGGAGGAAAAGATTCAGTGTCTTTCCATCACTCACAAAGAGCAAGATTTGATTTTTAAAATAAATTATTGTTATTTGTGACTGCAGTTTATCTGCATATCTTCAGACAACATTAGCTGTTCTTGCATGAGAGCTTGAAATACAGCAACTAGTGAGTGTGATGGGATGGAGTTAAAATAGGAAGCCTTTTCTTTTCCCTCCAAGGCACATTAGAGCATGGTGTTCACTGAACATCATGGAGACAGCCCATATTTGTATCTTCCCCCTCACACTTGTGTGGATCAGCCTTATGAAAGATCCAGATTTAGGTTCATAGCATTCCTTGCCCTACTCCTCCTAACACTTGATAAAAATAAAACTCAGGCAACTGATTATGGATAATCCAAACCCCCCGCCCCCAGACATTACATTGAAACTTCAAAAAAACGTATTCTAAAGGGGCCTTAAAGAGCAGGATGAGAGGTTATTCATTACCTCCTGTGAACTGAACTGCATTAAGTGCCTGGTCCTCAAATAGATCTGATCCTGCAAGAGGGGGAAGGCCTGAGTCCCACAATGGGCTCAGTGTGGCAGCCCCCCTTGCCTACACAGCATCCCATTGACAGCATTCAAACAATCTCACCCACTGATGGGTGTTTAAAGGTCTACACTGGCCATGAGGTTTTTTCCAAGAATAGCTATGGTTATTCATCCTAAATGGCCCCAAAAGCCTGGAGAAAGCTCACATATTTTTGTTGAACATGATGCGCACAAACATGAGTTCACAAGGGTTAGCTGCAGACTTGAGGAGGGAAAGACCCTAAGTGTAGGTTTGTTCTACATGTTTAGAGCCATTTTCTCGGAAAAGTTTGAGAATTAGTCCTGTCTCTGAAGGTTGCAGCAAATGGAAACAATGAGAAGTGCTAAAGCTAAATCGACCCCTGGGTAAATGACATAATCCTCCCCAGTGCCAAAACATTGTCTGAGGAATTCCTCAGTTTTATACTAACCTGCTGTAATTTTTTAGGTGTCCCTTAGCTCTCATACCACTCCCCCATGCACATGAAACCTGGCTATTTTACTGGACTCAAGTGTTGGGATTGCACAGAGAGCAAAAAAGAATTTCATGGGGAAAAGGAGCAGGTATGTTATGAAAACAAACCAAGACAATTTTTCCAATATAAATAGCTTACAGATTGGCACCGTCTCTTTGCAGTAAAAGCTTCATGCAAAAAGATAGCTGCTCTCCTGACCTTGTTCACCATGGCTAAATTTCCCTCCCTAGTTCATTTTGCCTCATCATTCTGGGACAGCCATCCAGTATTTCACCAATGGGCCTTTCACTTTTCATTTGAAAAATCTAATTAGCAGAAGAAACTTTCTTTGGTTTAAATTCAACTATAAACTTATCTGCTTGATACAGACTTATACTTTCAAAATAATATACCTTTTTGGGCCTCTATATTTGCTTCACACAGCAACATCCCAAAGTTCTTCAGTAATAATGATTTCTAGTAGTAGTACTCTTACAAGCTGAATCCAAAAGCAGTTTTCCAGGAGACACTCTGAAGACGACCTAAGAAAGACCCTGAAGTACAGAAAAACACCCTAGCCAAGGGACACAGGGGAATCATTGCTTCTCCTAAAGAAGCCATACAGAGTGCATTCAAAAAATCTTCCATAAAGTGTAAGTTTTGTGGCTTGAAGAAGTATGCAAAAGGCTTCAGTGGTACATGTAATGAAGTTATGTTTAAGGAATATGAATGATCACCTGAAAAATTTCACAGAGAATAGGGAAGAAAAGTCTCTGATACCACATGAATATATTCGGGTTCATTAAATAAACCAGTTAACCCATGGGAAACTACACTTGATTGTTGAATTTCTGAAAGACATTAGACAAGGTCTCTCACCACAGTATGGAAAAGAAGCTAAACTGCCACAGAGCAAGAGGAAAGGTCTTTCCAGAGAGTAGGAAGAAATACTCAGGTTTCTCTGTTGGAGAATATCAAATACTCTGCTAGAGTCCGGTGCAGGGAGCCACACTATTCAACAAATTCCTAAAACTGTAGAAAGACAGGTGGGTAGTAAAGCAACAAAATAGCTTCACTATTGTAAGAGTATTGTAAGAGTGTTGTAAGAGTAAAGGACAGCTGGGAAGAACTGCACAAACATCAGAAGATAGTAACCGGGTAAAGAAAATGGCAAGATGAAATCTACAAGGAATAGAGATAGGTCAGCCAGCCATCAGTTGTATATTGTATACATGATGGAGGCTTCTGAACAATTCACAGCTACTCAGGAAAGAGATTTTGAAGTTCAAACTGTGTATGAATATGTATCAGTTAAGAAAGGCAGATCATATTACATAAAAGAGGAGGAAAAGGGGAAAGAATAAAAAGGAGAAGGCTCCACTGCTGCAGATGTGAAATGGATATTGCTGTGCAGTTCTGATTCTGCCCCACTTGAGAAGTTACAGAGGACCTAGAAAAGGTGTGGAAAAGGCAACAAAAGTGATTGATGCTAAGGCACAGCTCTCACCTCAGGGACGATTAGGGAGGCAGATTCTCCAGATCTGACTGCAGGGTGGTATGCTACAGGCTAATGAAATCATTCGTGACAAAAATAAGGTAAATGGGGAAAGAAAGATTGTTTATTGCCTTCTAACCCAAAACTAAAAAGCCATCTAAAGATAAAAGCAAGGACCAGGTTCAAATAATCAAGGGGAAATACTTTTTCATTTATCATGTTCTTAAGTCATAGGACTGTGCTATGACCAAAGTAACCTATGTCATTTTGGAGTTCAAATTTCTGGAGATAAGTCTACAGCACCATCTTGGGTCCAGGCAATCCCTGAGCATGAGCAGCTGCAGCTGCAAGAGCCTGCCAGGGAAGCATCACTACAAGTTTTCCTCTACTAAAACTCTGCCCCCAGCATTTGTTGTTGACCAGTGTCAGACACTAATAGATTTGGCTTCTCTATGTGAATTAAAACAAAAAACTACCTCATGAAGTAGAGCTACAGGAGAGCTCTGACTTAAAGCTATGAGGCAGCATTTTGGAACACGAGGGAAAAAAGCAGACATTTGAACAGTAAATAAAATAATGCATTAGTCATGGAACAGAGGCCAAAGAGAAGTTCCTAATCTCTTTTGAAACATGAGCTTGAGGAGGCATTCAATCAAAGTTAAGTGTTGACAAAACTCTGAGCTGGCTGAGCAAAACACCTTTCTGCATGATGTGCAAACAGGCTTCAGCATTCAGCTGTCAAGGCCATGTACTTATCAAGAGTCAAAAATGAACCAAATATTCATGTGGATAAATCACTGTTAATGATGATAACTTTGGATGGGACATGGAAATTCACACTTCTGAGGTTAAGCCTATCCTTAGAGGCTAACTCTAATGAGGGAGGCAAGTCATCCAAAGCCTGCTGATGCAGGATTCTTACACCTTCCCTTCTCATCAGGCAGGACGCAGACATACCTAGCTCCTTGGATCAAATCACAAGCTCTACAATGGGAACAATTCTGTAGCTTTTAAAATAATTTTCCACCAGTTGTAGTTTCCAAGCTGTTTTATTATGTGCTTCTTCCTGTTTTTAACAAGAATTAATAAGAACAGTTATGATGTCTTTATGTCTTTTCTGTTCTTTGGGGAATTTAAAAATGGGAGAACTGCAGAGGCTCCAAATGTATTGTCTGTGACCATTTGCCTGGGCAGGAACTTGATTTATTGGCTACGTCACCACATACTTGATAATAATAATAATAACCAACCTGTGAGATATCAGCCATATCAAAAAGGAAAACACAGGAAAAAAACAGGTCAGACTGATAAAGCATGGAGCTATTATCCAGTGGCTACAGAGCAAGTACAGCTATGGTGCTCATAGAAGGAACTTTAATGGTAACTGAAAACAGCATCAAATGAATCCATCCAATTAATAAAGATCGCACTTAAAATAATACCTAAAAAAGACTAAATAGCCTATTGAGTCTGCACTAGCCTGGATTATGATTCCTGGGCAGTCAATAAACCCCCCAACAAAGTTTCATCAGGCTGGGAATGATGCAAATTATTTTCAAGCACAGCTAACAGGTTAATTTAACCACAAACAATTTTTTTTTCATAAAGTTGAAGTCAGTCTAAATCCAGAAATGTTTTCAGGTTAGAAATTAAAACAAAATCGATCTCTCCAGAAAGCAGTGCATGAAAAGACTTTTCTGTCTCAGCAACACTGCATCATTCTGTGACATGAACTGAAAAAGGAGGCAAAATAGATCCTATTAATATATTTGCATGTATAAACAATGGAAAAACTGAATACAGTAAACCTAAGCAATAAAAAATGTTTTCATATTTTAAGGTGTTTCAACAACCACAGTTACTGGTAAGAACAGACATAATTCACACTTCTTTTTTTCCCCACACATGTGAAACACTTAAAGCTACTAATTTAGTGAGTGGTGTGACCTGTTGACCCAAAGCTATCATATTTCATTACCCTCAAACTGGAGACAGTTTGACTCTGTGGCAGGAGACACCTGCATCACCCCCCCTCCACCACCATCCAGCCAAGGGCTGGGCTGTGAGCATGAATAAGCAGGTATGGGTAAGGAAAGGAGGACATGGATAACTCAGGCAGGACACAGCAAAAGCAGGGAGGTGGAGATTTCCTAGGAAGGACTATGGAAAGACACTTAAGGAGTACTAAACTTCAGTTCTGGTCCTTGTTCCCCACCCTTTCCCAAGTTATCACACTTGTTAACTCCATAAAGGTGGCAGGAGGCTTCAATAACATCTGTGAAGTACTTTAAAATTACGTAATGTTATTAAATGTGCATTGTACATGCCAAAAGTAAATCCTGCTACTCTGGCTTGCCCAAATGGTTCAGATAAAGCCAATGGGAACAATAATATCTGGGTGAGCAGGAAAAAAATTCTCTTAAGGAATAACATGGAGCAAACTCCAAGGCATTTATTGTGAGAAGAAAGGAAAATGCATATTTTATTCATTTTATGACAACTATTGCACAAAGCTGCCCTCACTTGCTTACCCCCAAGGGGTTATACCCTTTCCAGCAATAATGGTCTTTGCCACTTGCATCAGCCATTTTAGTCTCAAGCTCTGCTCTTGTCAAAATTAAAAGAAATTTCACAGGGTCCTCCCAGGGCAGGCTCCCCAGCCTGGCTGTCATTGACATTTTGTGCAATCAATCTTGTTTCCATCACTGAAGTGAGGAACTGGGTAACCTTCTGTGCACATAGTTATCAAAATAAGCATTTATAAATGAATATACAAAGAACTTATTTAAAAGCAACACAAAGAGGACTTGAGAGGGTGCTGGACTTTATGACCCCAGTACACAGCTAAAGAGGATGGACAAAAGAGTGGGAGGAGACATGAAAGAGTTAAAGAGTTGTAAGGATAGAATTTTAAGAAGTTATTTGGCATGGGAATTAACATGCAAGGGAAACCCAAAAGATCCCTTTTTTTTGGATGAAAACCTGTCCTGTGTATGTTTAAGGAAGGCTCGTGATTCAGTATTTGCCTTAGCCCATCCTGCTGCAGTCGGAGGTATTTTTCTCCCTCACCCCTCTTCATGCAGCTGGTCTTCACCACCTCTCTCATGCCAAGGTGGCTCAGTGGAATTGATCCAGCTGAAAGTCCCCCATTTTTTCTGGTTTACTCATCAGCCAGCTCAGTTTTCAGACCTGTCTTCCTTCACAGATATTGGCGGCACAAGGTGGTGCAGGCAAGGAAGGAGCTAAGCCACAAACAAGGAAGGGATGGAAAGGGCGAAAGACTTATCTACAGTACCAGGTGAACTGATTTACTAGGAACTGCAAGAGAGATCCCTTCCCACTCAAAGAAATGCAACAAACCAAGAGTAAAATGATGAAATTTCACAACCTTGCTAACTTGCTGGCCTCAATAGCAATTTACAACACAGCTTGCAGAGGGTATATATTGCTCCCGAAAGAGCAGCATACAAAATATGTAGAGACTCCCATGTTCCCACATTCCTAACTCCCCCTGTTTTAGAAGCTGAACAGGATAACTCCACGTGGATTTATGCTGTGGTACTAGAACCAAAAACCCTACAAGAGTAACAAGAAAGTAGGTTTTAAGCAAGTGTCTTACTAAGTGTCTGTTTAACCTAGTTCTGGTGGGAATGCGCTGCACGAAGCCTTTGTGAACACTCTGTTCAGCACTGGTGAGAGTCCTCTGTAAAGATTCAAGCTCCCCTGTGGTCAGCTGCTGAAATATCAGTGTAAGCTCTGAAATGAGCATCTCTTAACCATAGCACAAAAGCAGAAATACATCAGCAAAACCAAAGCAGATTATTGCCAATCTTAGTGGACTCAATAGATTTTGGTACACTGGAAGAACAAGGTAAAGTTAATTGCATACTTTAAATAAAACTATAATATTATCTCCAACATATAAGTTTATTTATAATGCCCTATATTTAAAAAAAAAAAAAAAGTTATTTACAAATATCTTCTGTTCTGGTGTAGTAGATTAATCTCTCCTTCTCCTTAGTTCTATTTTTTTGTTGTTGTTTTGATTTGTTTGTTTTTAATTTGCCAAACTAGAAAGTTGAAGTATAGTACCAGGAATCATGTTAAAATATTGCAGGACCAGACCTACTGTTGAAATTTGGACTAAAGCCTAATGAAAACCACAAGATCTTCAGAACCCTACGTGTCTGCACACATCCCTAGTGACATGTTGGAGGCATACATAAATTATGAAATTAAAAGAAAAAAGAATTATAAAGTTATTGAGAGTTATAGATTGAAAAAACTTTATTTTATCTTCTAAATAATCACCCACCCTGCTCCCACACAAAGATTTCAAATACATTCTCTGGCACTCTCGAGGCTCTACAACTTTAGTCGGAGTCTAAAATGGTTTAGATTGCAATGGAGGCCTTGCTGAAATAAAATAATTTTAATTGACTGGTTTTGTATGTGACTAGGAAGACTTTAGACTCTTCCCAATGAAGATACAAAAGGGGGAAAAAATCACTTTGTTAAGTATTTTTCACTGTCAATGGTACATCTTTTTACTTTAGCTTTGTTTCTGATTTCATTTTCACAGATCACACGCACCAACTAATCACACAATGAATACACTAGGTTGAAAGTGGGGTTTTTTTATACTTATGCTGCCAGGTTTTTAGTTTTATGAAAACCACCTGTTGCATTCAAGATTTTATTTTCACAGTCTATATAGAAACTAAATAGTTACATTTTAAAACACTTTTGCTCTGGCAGAGGTAAAACAAGTTTAGACTTGAAGGATTTCTGTAAACATAATATAGGATTGAGCTTTGTAAACGTGAAATAAACAGAATAATGCAGTTAATGATAATATGGCAACTACAACATCTGATCGGTTATATCCATTTTCATTCTTACACCATTTAACAATAATTTTCTCCATTCTTTGTAACTCCATGGAAAAAATATTAAGAGGGTTTTACAGCACTTGAACAGTGTTTGAAAACTTGTTAAAGCCTTCCACACATTAAACCATATTTTCATTTCCCTTATACAAAGCAGCTGTGATCACTGACATTACAAAATTTTTTGAAGATACACAGAACTTGTGGGTAACCAAACAACTGAAGTTTTGCAGAAGAATTTGACAAAACCAGAGTAGGACATCTTGAAACACAAGCAATTCAGTTGCATCTGAAGGAGGTAATGCCACATACCTTTATGACCCTCTACCGCTTTTTTGTTTCCAACCCCAGGAAGGACAGGGGAATCTCATGAGGTTAAAAAAGGCCCAGTGTAAAGTCCTGGCCTTGGATCAGGACAATTCCCAGTATCAATACAGGCCGGGGGACAGAAGGATTGAGATCAGCCCCACTGAGAAGGACCTGGGGGCACGAGTGGATGAAAAACTGCCCATGAGCTGGCATCTGCACTCACCACAGCAGTATCCTGGGTTACATCCACAGCAGTGTGGCCAGGAGGTCAAGGGAGGTGATCCTGTCCCTCTACTCCACTCTCATGAGACCCCACCTGGAGTGCTGCATCCAGCTCTGGGGTTCTCAGCACGGGAAAGACATGGACCTGTTTGAATGGGTCCAGAGGAGGGTGATTAGAGGGTGAGTAGAGGAATGCTTCATGTCTCCCGTGAAGACAGTCTGAGAGAATTGGGGTTGTTCAGCCTGGAGAAGAAAATGGGAAGTTACTGCAGCCTTTCAGTCCTTAAAGGGGGCTTTTAAGTAAGAGGGGGACAATCTTTGTAGTAGGTCCTGTTGCAACAGGACAAAGAGTAAGGGCTTTAAACTAAAAACCGGTTGATTTGGTTTAGATATAAGGAAGAAGATTTTGACAATGAGGGCAGTACAGCACTGGAACATGTTGCCCGGAGAGGTGGTAGATGTGCCATCCCTGGATATATTTAAGGTCAGGTTGAACAGGGCTCTGAGCTCCTGGATGTAGTTAAAGATCTCCTTGCAGGGCAATTGGATTAGATGACCTTCAAACCCACCCTATCCTATGATTCTATGATTTCACAGCAACGAACTTAGAGATACTGCCTTCGTTTCTCGGCTCCCAAGCAAACCACGGCATTTTTGGGAACAGATGCGCAATCCCCCGTGACGCTGCAGTCGCCGCCGGGGCCGCTGGGTGGCACTGGGTGCCCGCGGGAGCGCTCCGCAGCCTGCGCATCCCACACCATCCGCACGGCTTCCACGGGAGCCGCAGGTCACTGCGGTCTCATCTCCTTCGAAGGGCCGTGTGTAGCCTGCGAACGCTCTCTTCCCGTCCGTGTAAGCTCTGGTTCGTTCGCTCGAGAGGCCAGAGTGTGGCAAGGCACAGGTACCGCTGCTTTCGTGCGTTTGGTGGTTCCAGTGCGGCTGAGACAATCCTCTTCCAGGTTAAAACAGAAAGTTTCTCTAGACGCAAATACCGTCTGGAATACCATGAGCAAATGTATTATATGGCAATCACTGTGAAATATATCATAATGTAGACACATATGCTTTCGTTTATATTTTTTGCAACCTCAATTTCTTCACAGATATAATCGGCATTGCTCCTTAATCCCAGAGAAACTCTTCTGTTTTAGTAAGTACCGCTCTTAACAAGACAAATACCTTCAGTTATTTTAACCACTTCTGAGTCTGGAAAGACAGCTCACTTGTAAGCAGACAGTGTCAGAGTTACAATCACAAGCAGAAACACTGAGTAAGCTATGCTGAGCCCCAGTGGGGTCAATATGGCTCCACAGGTATTTCCAGCTTGCAGAAACCTTATAACTAGTGATAGATGAGCTGGAAAAACACAGCTTCTATCTCAAACACAGCTGAAGCCTGGGACCAGAAGTTACCAAAAATCATCTTTCTACTTCTAAACTGAAGAAATACCTTATGAAATGATTGGAGAAAGCTAAGGATTGCTCAAAAGCAATATACCTCCTTTCAAGCCTTCTAAAACAGGCCAATGAGCCTTATTACAGCTTGTTTGGTTTTACCAAAATTACTTTAAGATCTTAACACACTGAGGATACTTTTCTCAAAATCACATAATATTTTCTCACACTTCTGGAGCAGTAAGCAATTTCTGTAAGCTTGGCCACACTGTGGCTCAAGTGAGGGCTGCTGGTTTTTCTGCCAGAAGCAACACACTGGGGGGAAAAAAAGTGAACTATATATGGGAGATGCTGGATTAGCAGCCAGTGAACTATTGTAATGATCCATTGCAGCAGCTCTGTGGCCTTGCTATCTTGAGCCATTAATCACCCAAGTTTCAGCATCTTCTCTAGCACAGGTCAGTCAGCTGATGCGTAAAACACCATATAATCATGCTGTGCAGACTTGTGCTTCAGGGCTGGAATTCAGGATTATGGTTGAAGATAATCCATTCAGTCTTTGGAAGCCTTTGTGCTTTTTTTTTTTTTAATACTGCAGAATGCGTTTATTTGACTGCAAACTGAGGCAGAAGAAGCACAGAAACCCTGTGACCATCTCACTGATTTTGGCTTCCTTTCCATCTCTGGACATTGAGACTGTGAGCTGCACTTCAGTGAAGCACACTATTTGAAAGTCAAATTGTCTCACACAGCTCGTCTGCAATTCAAGAATGGTCCTAAGACTTATTTTCAGTTTTCCACTCCAAAGTTAGCATCAGGACTTTTCCTCTTGAGATCCTATTAGAGCTGGAGTTGCTGGAGTTACAGCACATGTACTTCAAATGCATTTATGTGATTTAGTTTCTGTGCGATTGCCCCCCTACCATGCACTCCCTGCAAAAAGGGCTGTAATTAGTGCTACTCAATGCACTGTGGATATCTTTATTTAATTAGCAATGTAAATTACATGGCAAAAAAGCAACTCCTTCTCTCCTTTCATGTCCGTGAAGGGTCCCACAGACAGTAGAACCAGTATCTTCCTGGGAAGCAAAGTTTTATGACATCAGGCAGGAATTGCATATTCCTTACCATACTACAAATGGGTTCTACAGGCTCTGTGTGTGACTGGAGGCAGGAGCAAGGCCCTGAGGAGAGCAAACTGCAGTTCTTAGAGTCAGGGCTCATATGCTGTTGATTTCTTTCAGCCCTGTTGCTGGATCACTACTGTCTTGAACAGGGATTACTTTTTGCCCTATTTCTGTCCTTGCTACATTTATTTCCAAATACTTAAAGTTTCAACAAGGTACGGAGGAGTCGTTGTTGAGTGTCCAATTAGCACAACAACAGGAGACCTACTATTCAAAATTAAGAGTAGGAAGTAACTTTTGGGCACATTTTAAGATTCCATGATCTTAAAACTTGATCTGCCACTAATGCATCCCACTTTCAGAAAGATGGAAGTTACAGTACTCCATCAATGTTACCAGCTTGCTGGGTACCCAAATAAAATAACTTTCTTGGAAGCATTCCACTACTGAAGCTGAATTTTTTGTTACTGTTGTTTCCTTTACATCAAACCGACCTTCTCTAAGAACTGTATATCTTTACCTGGTTTAGAAGTACTGGTTCCAATCCAGCACATACGTGTAGTTTGATTCTGCAACAAAATTATACAGCGCAAGGAAATGAGAGGGGGGTCTTCTCCATCTGGCAAATGATCCTTAGAAGTGGAAAAGAAGATGTGCAGGCTTATGCTATTAAACTTTTTGAGGTCAAATGGAATCCAGCTGTTTGGGATCCACAGCATTCTTGCAGTTTAACTGTTCACAGTATGTATACTTTCAATCCCTTTATTTTTGCGTTCTTTAATTGTTGGGGCCTGAGACCATAAACGCCTCAATCTTTCAAACGTGAAGTGCAGCTCTTAGTAATTTGTTCAAATCAACTGCAGTAAGAAATGTCTGCTCCATAACCTTGAATGCTTTTTCTCTCCCTTGACAACAGAATAGACTTCTTACAAAAAAATAAACATCTGGTTTGAATTGAACATCAAATTGCAGTTGCTTTAAGTGCCAACTATTAAATTACCTCAAATGTTTTATGTTTGAACATGATTTTTCAAGACAGCTAGATTTTTTAACTGTAGCACTAATGTGCATTTAAAATTGCTTTAGAAGGTTAAATCCCTTGAAGATAGGGGTTTTTTTAAAAAAATCGTGTAGTTTGGTCACTCTTCTTGCTTTCCATTTACAGATATTATTATTGAGACAGGTTTTTACACAACCAAATATGCCTCATCAGATGGTAACAGGAAGAAAAGCTTTATCTAGAACTCAGGGACTTGATTCTGAACTCTGGAACATAGGAAGGGACTGTCAAGACTCTCCAGAACTTACTAAGTCAAGCCAAAAAATCATATGGACCAAGATTACACCTGCATTTTCATCAGGAATCTAAGCATTAAAACCCATACATAAGACTTCCCTCATCTGAAAAAAGACAGCCCTCTTTCCTCATCCGGCATTATTTTCTGGAGATGAGTTCTACAGTCTGATTTGCATGACAACATTTCAAATTTACAGCTTTACATAAATGTTGCTATTCTCCTGAAACTACCCAGTCTTGATCCACCACATTTTTGCAAGAGAGATTTTTTTCTTTTAATTTTTTCTTTTTTTCTCTAAGTAGGTTTCCAGTTCTCTCAGAGGGATTTTAAAGATAGAGAACAGTACAATTTGAACTATTGAAAGCAAATAAAATGAACAGCAAATTTGCTGTTTTGCTAATGCTTGCAATTTCTGTATGACTGGAATTGACAGTGTTGCTGAGGCTTTTTTATGATGTTTCAGGGAGAGGAAAAAAAAATGTTTTATTCATTGTGAGAGGGCTCTAAAAGGTCACCAGGGAAGTGTAAAGGAAAACCATTTTCATATTCCCTTCATATTTCTGCAAAACCTTTCTCCAAGCCAAAACAGAATAACTACAAGTGCCGACCAATAATATCATTGTTTACTTCTTCCCTGATCAAAGTGAAACCACAAGGAGAATTAACAGAAAAAAAAAAAAAAATTTAAACTGATGACTGCAGCTGAGAAAATTACTGGCAATTATTCTGGTGACTTCTAAATTGGATGTGAGCCAGTGTCAGTGGCTGTCTATGCTTGTGTTTTCGCCAAAGGTGATTGTAATTGTTGTGATGATAAAGTTACTCCAAGGAGAAATTAGTAATTATGAAGGTGGGGCCACCTGATTGAAGTTTCCATATTATTTAGATGGCTATTCATAATACTGACTAGAATATTTGGATTCTATAACACAGCTCAACTCTCAGATTCACTGAGGAGCACACTGAAAGCTTGACCACAATAAAAATCTGCTGATTGTTTTAGGTACTGCATGAGAAAAACAGAGACTTTTTGTGGACTGTAGATAGGAAGAACGACTTAATTTACCATGTTTTTTGCTGAAAGCGATCTGAACAGGCTCAAGGGACACAGGCCTAAGTGATCTGACAGGTTCTTTGAAATCCATCATAGACAACAAAGGGCACATTTTCATTCCAGAAAACACCTAGACCAACCTGACTAACCAATCCTCCTATTGCTAGACATTCAGAGTGTCTGGACAATGGATGTACTTAACCTTCACTTACTGAACTTCATCAGCACATATATTCTGGTGTATGTGATTAGGGAAGAAAACCCTGTATGTCTTCAACTAGCAGTTCTTCTTGTAGCTTGATGAAAATGGCTTCAATTAATACTTAAATAATGCAAATGGATAAGGATGAAAGTTAAGTCACAAAATTACAAGAGGTGAAGAGGTGAAATTGGAAGAGACCTCTGAGGTTATGTGGTCCAACATCCTTCTCAAGCAGGGACACATAGAGCCAGTTGCCCAGGACGGTGTCTAGATGGTTTTGAAGTCAATGTCTCACTAATTCTGTTCTCTAAATTCTCTAGTCTGACAAAGTTATTTCAGTTTATGTTACTTATTAACAAAACTTGCTAATAGAAATTTTCTGATAGAAAACATGATGAAAACTCTTTGGTTTCCTTCAGTACCTTGAAAGAGGTGACACTGTTATTAGGTTCTAGAGGAAACCTGGATCAGGAAGTAACATGAAAATTATTGCCACAGAAACTACAAAACATGCAAGAAAAATATTGAATGAGGAGGTAAGTCCTGGAGGCAATGCCCTTTCTCATCAGGTGCTATAGGGCTTTTAGGTGAAGAAGAAGCTGAGAGAGCTGAAGAAGCATTCTGGGATCAGGTGTAGTGACTAGCCTGGGGTACTTACACAGGGATGCAGTCAATACTGTTTGCACCTACATATCCTATCAAGTAGATATATTCCCAAACACCTACTCAATTACCTAAGACAGTTTTTTAGAAAAGGCGTTTATTACTTTCCTTCCACTTTTTCCCCAAAATTCACCTGCCTGGTTAATGTTAACATTAAAACACTAGAAGAACCAACAACCTTAAGCTAGTTTTCAGCTGTGTCACTGTTTTTGAAAACTGTGCTGAAGAAAGCCCCACCTTCCTCGAGCAGCTTCCTTTCAACCTAATACATAAGGCTAGACAGGCCCTAAGGATCTGAGGTAACCTGTTAAAATGTTCTCCTGTTGAAATAATTTGTGGAAATCTATTCCAGTTGAACTTATGACATAATAATGGAATAGCAATCAATATCAAAGCAGGATTATTTCATTACTTTACCACCCAGGAGTCTACAGTCAGTCTTGAAACCAAACATCATCTACTGAATTTCATATGCCTCCAGCAACAGGGAGGGTGAAACCTAAGGAAGCAGTTTTTTCCTATGTCTGTGAAAGTGGTTAGAGACTGAAAATTACTTATTTCAGAATAAATATACTTCCAAATTTTATGAAGGAGATTTATAAACTCATTCACCAAGTCAAATAAGGATATTTGAACAAGGAAGAAAAAGAAATAAGTGTGCTTTTGTATTGGGGAAGGGAATCAAAGTAAAACAGGAAGAAAAGGGTGAAAGAAAACTAGCTGCCTTAGAAATGTTCCACTGTTTTCAGGGGAAACCAGTGATAAAAGGCCTGGAGGCATGGAAGTTGCAGACTACTAGGGCAACTCAAGCAGAGAATACATGTGTCCAGTTTTTTTGTGTCATTCAGTTTTGCATATACATTATCAAATTAATTACTGGCTTGTTTATTATCTTAATATATCAACTCTGTAATTATGTGCGACAACATCAAAATTCTGAGGAGGTAAATTGTGCATCCCTAAGGATGAACTTGTGAGGAAACATGCTTGAACTAAGACTTTCAAAGGGGTTTAAATGAGTTGATTTTTAAGCTTCACATCCCTTTTGAAGGAAGGAGAAGAGAAGCTGTGCTTAGGAGAGGGGTCAAAGTTACCATGAGAAAATCTGTCAAGAGAGATGCTGGGAATCTTCACAACATAATTAATCCACTTTTCTCTGTAATACAACATAAAAGGTTAATGAGCACTCAGCCAGAAAGAACTCTGTAAGGGCTCTACCAGATGTGTGGGAACAATGTCAGTGAGAAGGAGTTAAGAGAAAAAATAGAAGGAAAAAAAGGTGAACATAAAAAGAGAAGGAAAGAGAGAGAAGCAGAAAAAGCAAAAGCTATACAAAGCCAAAAGAGCATAGGGGTTGCATTTTAAGAAATGTGTGTGTATGTTTGTGCTCCCTTCTCTCTATCCCTAGTTCCAAACATTCAGCTACTGTTTTGGACATCCAATACGATGTTCTCTTTCAGTCAGCATCTCTGGCCTTACAGAGTCTGTAAGGGTGTTGGCCCTTACCAAGCTCTGATTCTGAGTAGAAAAGAAGGGAGATTCGAGGAGGACAGGTACATGCAGAAAATCTGCACAGTGACGGCAGTGAGTAGCCTGACTGTTTAAATGGATGATTGTTGGGGTCCCTCCCCTGCCATGTAGCCCTGGGAGAGGGGCCCTGAGGGCACAGACACGGGGATTCCCTGCCCCTGCTCAGCCTCGTTCCCATGGGTTGGTTTGTGTTCCCTGCGCGGGCAGAAGGACCCTTGGTCCCGTGACTGGAACAGTTCCTCAGCAGAGCTCCGGCCATGCGGTTGGAGAAATAAACATCTCTGAAACATCTAGCAAGAATATGTCTGTCCAAAGATATTTCCTTTCCACGGGACTCCTGGTTTGGTATACGCATGTTGCAGTATCCCCACTGCAACATAATGGTGGAGAATTGAGAGCAGAACGATCCCCGATCCCTAAGCGACTGATTTGTGTGAGTAAACCCTGGAAACTTTGGATTCCTCTTCTTGGTTTTGCTTTGCTATTCCGTATCTAAACTATGGAGGAACCGTGGGAAGACTCTTGGCTCTCAGAGCCGCATATGGACATTTATCTTAAACTTAAAATGATTCTTGAACAACGATTTGTGAATTTTAGCTTGATTCAAGCTCAGAAAGAACTGAAACACTTCCTGGCATGGTTGTTTAAGAACTTTTTCTATGTTTCTTGGGATTTAATTCTTACGAAGGGCTTTTGGAAAACCGTTTGGACACAGTTAATACTGGAGTCAAAATATATGCCGATGGAAGAATATTTTCGTGAATATTATTTAGTTACCGAGACTGTTGAGCAATGTCAGCTGTGTCCTGGCGAAGGGAAGCCTGGCACAGGGACCGTGCGGCCCAGGCCACGTGCGCCGAGCGCTCTGCGAGCAGCAGCGAGGCAGTTCCCGCGTGCGGGTGGAGCCAAGCGAGCCGCAGTGTCGGCGGCGGAGCGAGGCGCGGCGGGAGCAGCGGGACCCGACGGTGCCCGCCCGGCCCTGCGCAGCGCGTGGTGGAGCGAGCCCCGTGAACGCCCGACCGAGAGGGGCGGCGCGCGGGCGGCGGCTGGCGGCGGTGGCGGTAGAACGGAGCCACACCCAGCCGAGACGTGCGCTGGAGCGGAGCGCGGGGGGGTCATCGCTCGGGGGCCCGGCCGAGACGTGGGTACAGCACCTGGCAGCGGCAGCGAAGCTGCGACCAGAGGAGGCGACGCACGGAGAACTGAGCAGCGCGGCCCGGCCCGGCCCGCGCAGCCCCGAACGCGACCCCGGGAAGAGCGCGCAGGCACCAGCAGCTCCGACAATTCCAACACGGGAGCGACCGAAGGAGAGAGCAAAGACGCAGCGAGACAGAAAACAGCAGCCAGTCGGAAAAAGGAAAAGATCATAGTAACTAAGATCTTAGGGATAGTAAAATGGTATAATGTTAAGCAAAATTATGGTTTTATAACAAAGTGTGACAACCAGCAAGACATATTCGTGCATAGAACTGCTATTAAAAAGAATAACCCTGAAAAATGCATCCCAAGCTTGGGAGATGGAGAGGTAGTGGAATTCAAAATTATACGAGGTAGAAAAGGGTTACAAGCATCGCAGGTCACAGGGCCTGATGGTGTTTCTGTGAAAGGCAGTATATATGCAAAAAATCATAGTCATGTTAGACAATATCTCCATTGTAAGCCCCCCCTACAGTCTCCCTTTCCTAATCCCACCTTTCCCTTTTACCCTATGTCCTGTTACCCCCAGTGTATTCCCAATCCCTTTTTTCACCCATGGTTTCCCTCACAAAACCATGCCTTTGCCAATTGTTTCCCCAAAAATCCCTTTCCAATGCCGAGTGGGGGATGAAAAGGGGGAGGGAAGAAGTTAAACCCTCTCCTGCCTCAGTTTCCCCACAAAGCATGCTCAGAGAGTTCTGTCTCCCTTCTGTCAGCCCTAAGATGTTCCACAGAATCTGATTGGACATTTAAAGACTCAGGAGGGTGGCTTGTTTTGTCTTGAAACGGTTCTTGTTATGTTTATCCAGTTGTTTTCATTCTCCTTTTATTAAAATAAAACGGGTGAGGTGTTGGGGTCCCTCCCCTGCCGTGTAGCCCTGGGAGAGGGGCCCTGAGGGCACAGACACGGGGTTTCCCTGTCCCTGCTCAGCCTCGTTCCCATTGGTTGGTTTGTGTTCCCTGCGCGGGCAGAAGGACCCTTGGTCCCGTGACTGGAACAGTTCCTCAGCAGAGCTCCGGCCTTGCGGCTGGAGAAATAAACATCTCTGAAACATCTAGCAAGAATACGTCTGTCCAAAGATATTTCCTTTCCACGGGACTCCTGGTTTGGTATACACATGTTGCAGTATCCCCACTGCAACAGATGATTAAATAACTGTGTGCCTTGCGCTCTTCTCAGGGCTGAGCCCACCGCATCCTCCAGGGGTATGCACCACTGCTAGTCAAACTCTCCATCTACGAAACTCCTTCTCCTGAGGCCAAATCTTCCCCCAAGAGCTTTTCTACCAATCTGGGCAAGTCAGCTGCAGCAGAGAATTTCTCCACACCCTGCACATTGCAGTGAGATCTCGTGTGAGAGCAGAGGAAGAAGATCACATTCATATTAGAACACCACCTACAGGACTTAATTACCTTCTTGGTTTGTGGCTGAAATAATAATTGAGTTTAATTCTAGGTATCTGCTCACATATCACCATCTCTCTTATCAGTAGAAGAGAGCTCCATGACAGTACACCTCCATTTGTTAAAAATTATCCTACAGCATCCCGCCAACAGCAGCATCACCCTGATGGGACTTTACACATAGACCTCATGCAGCAATGCAAGTTTCCCATGACCTTCAGCAGCTTGTAAAGAAATTGCTTTTATTTCCAAGAAATGTGATATTTGCCATTACTTGTAATTTGACAGCATCAACCCACAGCTGCAATCTCATGCCAAAAGCCTGGGAAAGCGAATGCAACGCATGGCAACCTGTTCAGGGAGAAAGAGAGAAGCAGAAATGCTGTATGGCAAAGGTGGAACTTGGCTGTGGAACCTCTCCTTCCAGCTGCCCCAGAGCCAGGAAGAGTCTGTGATCCTATTTAAACTGCCTTTAGACCTGCTTACTGCTAAACAATGATACTTTGCTGCTGGAGGCAGCAGCATACAGTGTGGATGGACCCTATTTTTTCAAGAAAATTCTGTCCTCAATGGACTCTGACTACTCAGTGCACAGATGGGCAAGGGGAGTTATGGGGTGGTGAGAGAGCTGAAACACTCATATTCCTTTCTTCTAAAAAGCCCAAGCAAACAGGAAGATGTGTCTCCTGACTGTTAGACAGAGATGGAAGAACAAAACAATTCAGCTGGCCAAAACAACCCTATGAGCACTTTTGGCCTTGAATTTTCATAACCCGGTCAAAGGTTCTGCATGCTGCAACCCTTTCTTCCTCACCAAGCCCTTGTTTGGCTAGCATCCTTGTCGTCACTGGAGCTTTGTCTCCAGGCAAAATCTCCCTTTTCTTGTTTTCCCATCCCTGCCTAATGGCTGCACAACTGGTCTGGAAGATACAGTTTGTCTTCTGGGCTTCTTGCCCACATACGGCTGGGGTGGAAATCTCAATGTCCTCATGCCTTCCCACTCTTCTTGCAGCTGCTCCCCTCTGGAAGGAAGAGGAAGGGTGTCCATGGCATCCCATCCATTTAGGAGAAGCCTGCAGATGTTAAGCCCTTGCACACAGGGAAGGACTCTGAGATCAGAATGTGCTTGGACAGAAAGCAGCAGCGTGGAGCAAGGCACCATGGAGGCAGACTGCAAGAGGCAGAGAATCACCGGTGGTATTGAACAACCAGTTTGAGCAAACCAAACTACTGCACAGCAGGTCTAAAATTTAACCTCCTTCAGTGAGTCCTTGGAGTATAGACCTACTGCATAATAATGCAAATCATTATAACAGGTAAACATTTGCATTCATCCTCCCTTCCCTGAAGACTGCTTCATCTGTTCACCTTTTAGAATGGGATGTCCTTTGATCATAGATCTATAATTTGCTTGGTAGACCTGACTATTCCTATTATTTGTGTGTTGTCAGATGCAAATAAACAACCCAGTTACTTTGCCAACAAGCAGCAAGGAGCAGCAACCTATACTATCAGTTGAGTTATTACCCAGCGTGTTCTGGATGCACAGATGGAGGGGATGAGCATCCACCAGCAAACAGGACTGTCATTTTAACAGCATTTTGGTGTGTGCCAGCTTAACCTTTCTGGGAAACTACAGTTTGTTTCCCTCCCCCAGCTTTGCTTAGCACACCAACAAACAAGGGAGTCACAGAATAACTGAAGCACAGGGAACTTTGAAATCCACACAATGTTTTAAAGAACTATGTGAAAAAAATATTCAAACCCAGTATGTGTTAACATGCAGCAAGAACACTGATACCAAAACTGCAGTCCACTGGGACATTCACCCCCTAAGAAGTAGCTTTTAAAAGAAAACCATTTCTCACATAATGTTTTCTAGTCCTTTGTTTTTCTCCATCCCCTCATATTACTGCTGCCTGACATAGCCCCTGTCAGGACAATCTAGACAGTCTTCAAGAGGTGCCAAATTACAGAGACCTCAGGTTTTTCACAGTTAGTTGTTCTTTTCACTGCTGGACTCTTCTAAAGCAAACTAGATTGAATTAATATGTTTTTACTGTATCTGTTCCTCTGCTCTGCTGTTTCCCATGGCCTTGCAGAGGAAGTGTGATTGCCAAGTGTTTTCTCATTTTGTTTAATCTGATACAAAAGGTCACCTCAAGTATCCTTTTGGTATTTGCTGTAGAGCTGAATATAATAGGTGGCAGCCCCAAGAAGAATTCATGTTGCTAAACTTCAGAAATATTTGGGTTTTTAGATACAAACAGATGTTTCCTTTTGGTAGCTTCATTTTCCGTGTGATCTTCCAAGAAGAGTAACGGGTGTAGCTGAATCACAGATGAATATTTTCTGGAAATCAGTTTCACACACTGCTTCACCAATTATGAGAGTATAACTTCACAGCTACATGAAAGAGATAAACAATTGATTTTTTTAATCAGACTCCTATTTAAATAGGCCATCAATTCTTCTTAATATCCACAGCTAAATTTTGCAGCAGAAGCAGGAAAATAGAAAAATTGGCTCAAGTTCAGGTCTGATGTAGATCCATTGAAATTAGCAAAAACTGGGTTGCCTTAGGGTCAGTTGTGCTACACCAGTTTGGCATAATGCATTTGCACCAATAAAACAAATAATTCTAGGAATAACTATTTAATCTGGAGGATTCGTAAACAACTGTGGGTTTATGCTCTAATCCTGTCCTTTAAATTTGTTATTAATATATAATAAACATAGTTTTAGTTATATCCAATGCTGTTCTCCAAAACAATCCCTTTTGCAAAATGATATTTAACATCACATAATTTTAAATGGGTGGTTAATAACATCTTCCTGGATATACTGAGAGAGCTTCTGTCCCCTCAGGAAAATACATGCCATTCTGACGTTTTCAGATGCAAAGTATGTGCTCTTTGGAAGTTTATATTTATGGGTCAGACATAATGACTTTACATGGAAAAGATGAGTCAGGAAAACTTCACTTACTTTTTCAGAAGAGTAAATTGACCATTTGAGGACATATAAAGGGCAGAAGAATTATGAAACAAAGGTTGTTTAAAATGTTTCAGCATTGCAGTTAAGCAGATAAAGCATCAACTCTAACCCCTGACTCCAAAACACACAGGTCATGACACCAGTTTTGGCAGCTCTGCTGTAATGACCCAGTTGCCATAATCCTGATGTTTAAAAACCTAAAAAGGCAAAGAAGGAGGGGACATGGACAAGGCCTATTTTACAGCAGAAAAAAACCCAAAACAAAACCCAAGAAGCAAATCAACTTCCAGAGGCTTCTGAGAAATGCCGGCTGATGCCAGCAGTGCACAGAGGGGTGGCATGGGAGAGAGGGAGAGATCTGAAGGGAAACCAGCAAGAGAAGCTGCCTAAAATGAAATTAGTGCCTTAGAGAATTATGCTAGATCCAGAATTTCTCTTTATAATGTATTAATTGCTCTTGGTTTGAATATTCAGATTCCTGAACAAAAATTCATTTCTGACTCTTCCTGTCTGATTTTGATCACTTTTGGTCCAAAGGGCACTGTCTGTAAAACAGGCAGCTACACAAGCTCTTTGAAGTGAAAACATACACAGGTGATAAAAGCCCTACCACTGGCCTGTATGTCAGGATTTTACCTCTTTCTGTCAAGAAACTTAAGAAACTAGTTTCAACCAAAAGGAAAAGATCACAAACATAGAACAGGAGAAGCCCAGCAGCTTTTTCCTCTCAGGAGGTGCAGCAGTTGTTCTGAAGAATCAGACCAAAGAGATAACATAGATCACTGGGGCTGTCTACCTGCACTATCATCAGCTGAATGATAAAGCTTTAGGCAAGAAACACATTTTCTAAATCCATAATTCTTCTTCTCTTATACTTTATTGATACTGCATAAAAGCAATACCCAATATATGTACTGGCCATGCTGGAGAAAAAAGCAACCTGAGTGGCTACAGTAGTACCAGGTCGAAATACAATGTACGAGGTACAAAACTTGACACCTCATTACAGACCACAAAGAGAAACAAAAGGGAGCTAATAGTGATATACAGGGAGGATAACAGGAGATACACAGGGGGATATACGGAAATATAACGCATGAATTTGGACAGCTATCCGTGTAATGTCTATAATGTTGAACTTGGATGCCTCTCGAAATCTATATTTTGCATATTTTGTAAGGCATCATATTTTCTAAGCACCTCCAGCTTCTCAGACACACTGGATGCTCAGCATCCTTAAATACATATTCCAATCACTCCTACTGCATTAATACAAAAGCCAGGTGGAGAAGCAAAATAAAATAGGAAAGAGGACAAAGAACATTTCTGGGGAAAAAACCCACGATATAATAACTGATAAGTCCTGAAGTATAAAATCAGTTCTAGTGATGTTCTTCACATGCTCAAATTTTGTAGAGTTCCAAATCTGAACAGCCAAATGATTATTCCAGTGCATACACATTTAAGTCCTGCCACTATTGTCGCTACTGGTAGACTTTGGCAAAGCTCTAATCCATCATGGTTTTTACCATGGGGTAGTGGGGGTGCGTGTGGGAAACAACAACCAAAACAAACCTGTTCTGATTGCTAGAGTTTGACTGTGTTTGGAAGGTTGGAAAAATTGGCAATTCTCCTGTTTCATAAGCAACTGCATATCTCAAGGCCTAGGAGGTTGTAAATTAAGATGATTTTCTACCATGGTATAAGTGAAAAGGCTAAAAGTAAAAACTTGTGAGAATGGCAGAGATTTAGAGGTACAGCTGTGCTAATTGGAATGGTAGGTGATTTTAGCAGGTTGGATAAAAGCATATGAGCAGACTGAAATTCAGGTATGCCTCAGGTGCACCTGCAAGTGCAAATAAAACCAAATGAATCCAACATCTGAGTAGGTCACTATCAGGGCAGGCTAATGGTTTGGAATTCATTAGTATTTTCTGCCTGGGACTTACTCTAAATACTTCTGAACAAAATATATGAGAGACTATTTGAAAGCGCACCCAATTATATACTACAGACATCTCAAAGAGCTGTTAGCACCTTCAGCAAACTGCCAGTTACTTCAGTCTGTGCCGACTTCAGTTTCACAGAGGAAAATTAAGGAGGCTTTGTCTTCAAAAATGTCTGTTTTTTGATGCTCCCTTTAGTGTGAATACTACTTATAACTCCAGTTACAAAATCAGCTTAGGTCCACATATATGTCACAGAATAAATAAAGTTCTTAGCCATTCTGGCAAAGATGCTGAGCCTGAATCTCTTTTCCATCTAAGCCACATAAATGGAAGGAAGGGATGTCTTTATTTTCTGCTGGACCTCTACAGTCTCAGGTTCTTAGGGATATATCATGGCAAGAAAACCAAAAGGCTCTGCACTTCGTGCACAGAACAGTATCAGTGGGATCTCAGTGAACCATTCCAGTCACAAATCATTGCTGAACAAAATAACTTCCATTTAAGCAGGATTTATTTAAAATTCATTATTCCTTCCTTTTCTTTCTAAAAATACTGTATTTTGGCTGTAATCTGTAGACTGTAAATGGCTGTTATCTCTTATTTCAAAATAGATAAAACAAACCAAAACAAACTCCCATTATACAGAATTTAAAGATGAGATAGGAAAAAAATAAACATCTGCTGGCCTGAATGCCCCAAATCTCTTTAAAAAGCCCTCTGTGCCAAGGAATAACTTGCTAGTAGAAGGTTGTGCTACACCAGGAAGAGCACTCAAGTGGAAGGCACAAATACAACTGTAGAGCAAGGATCCCAGAACCTTCATCAGGCTTACAGGAATTACTGGGAGGTTCCAGATTTTTGGCTCATTTACTACTCCATTCATTTGCATATTGAACTCAGTGAGTACAGATAGCTCTGAGTTATTTCTGCCACACTTGCATTTAAAAGTCGCAACAGAGATTTATACTGCAAACACCTAATACAGGAGTGGTGCTGGGAGAAAGAAAAACTGAAGGTGTTGACAAACTATTTTAAATAATACGTAGACGTTTTTAGGCAACAAGAGGACGAGGAGAAATTTGGTTCAGGGGAAAATTAATTAACTGGGTCCTTATGGTAAATGTCTTTAAATTTCAGAGTGTACCAAATTTCAGAGAATACCAAAGATTCCCCCTCTTTGGTAATTATCAGCTGAGACAGACATTTCCATGTCAGTTAACACTAAAGTTCATCTCTCTAAGTTGATCAGATCTGAGAAGTAATTTTTTTTTTTTAAGATGAACATCTTAGAGCACAGTCCTCCAATACAATTAATTCCATCAGCATAGAGCTATTACTGATGGGTACCTACATAAAGAGTCTTGAAGTCTTTTCACTCTCGTGGAGTGAAAACAGAAGAAGGATTAAGCTGTTGCTGAAAAAAATGGCATGCTAGAACATCTGCTGTATGTACTGAGCAACACTCCAAACTGTCTCATAAGTCTAACATATGCTCCTTGTCTTGCAGCATGCTTGCTCAAGATTTAGATCGAGACATAGTAACAGCAAATAAACCATGTTGTCCTTCAGCTATAAACAACATTTTTTTTCCTAAAAGCATGCTGCTTTTCCTCTTTTCCTCTATAGTAATTTTTTTTTGACCTTTCATCCGATTGGTATCACTACTGGGCATCCTCCCCTACTTCAAATCGTTTTACAACAGTCAGATAGAAGCCGCTACAGTGCTGAGCAACTTTAAAATTTTAACTTCAATATTTAAATATCTAGTAAGATGAGGAAAATAAATGGTACAATCATAGATACATCAATAGTACAATGACAGATGAGAGGCTAAAGATTGTACTAAAATATGGATTTGGACATATCAAAAGAGGTCTTTCTCACTGTCAGGATGAAGTACAGCAGTGTAACAATGAATCACAGATACAATTTCAGCAAACTTTTCTGGATCCAGATAGGATACACGTGTTTCTCCATGTAATAAAATTTGTTAACATAATGCTGATCTTTGCTCTTGTTGGCACGGAACTAATGTAACTATTTGCAACCTTCCTACCTTCTTCATGTTCCAGAAAGAATATTCCTTTCTTGACTTAAAATTGGCATTCAGGTTTATTTTAAAGACAACAACCCTGAACTATTTGTCCCTTAGGAGATAAATCAATCTCTCAATGAGAAAACTTGTCTCATTATCTTCCTGTATGTGATTTTTATCTATTATATGTATCCAGGCCTTCTTCAGCTATTCAAATTCATTCTAAATATTTACTACAAATAAACAAACATACACTCAACTAATGACAATGAAACAAATTTCACCCATGAGAAGTTAAGTGAACCAGGAAAATGCTGGCTAACAGGATTTTTGCCAAGGACTTCACAAAAAGCTTATCTGCTCTATTTCCTTGAATTCTCGTCTTATAATCAAGTATTTTTTCTAGTCTCACATGGCAAACCAAAATGAACTAGACTAGCCCAGACTGATGTATAAGGTGCTACACTACAGTAATATATTTGCCATCACTAGAAGGCACAGCTGTGACTCTGCATGAATGTTTTGTTGGGCATTCATTTTCACAATATTCTAAAAATTAAACCACTCACTTCACAGCCTCTGAGCACTTGCTACATTACAAAGTGCTATACATATGTTGACTGACAGATTGCTTTAATGTTTGTTCAGATCCTCTCTTGGTACAGGTTCCCCATGGATGGATCTCGGAAGTGCAATTAAGTATTTTGAAATACTGAATATACAAAAAATTGAAATATTTGGGGAAAAAAAAAGCGACTAGAGATTATGTTTGTCTGGACATTAAAAAAACCACCTTGGTAAAGTAAAGAACAAGATTACACCTATATCTGAAGTCAAGAAACACCACTTAATTTATTAGCTAAGGACTGCTTTACTTGGCAACAACTTCAAATGCACTTTGCAATGAAAAATCAGGCAATATTTTGGTGAGAATAAATGCTTTTAACAGTACCCCGATTTTCTTTTTAATACTCAATAGCTTTTGAGATTTATATATGTGGGGGTCTCCCCATTTCTGGACAACAAACATTTTATTTCTACAACATAAAATTATTACACATAGATTATCAAACTATAAATAAATGTACTTTTAAAAATCCAACAACAAAGGAGATGAGTGTCACAGCATAAAAACCCATAAAATCTCTTTAAAGTGTCAGATTCCTCTTTGTTAATAAATATCTCTATTACGTTTGAAGCAGTTTTCTTCCAACTATTTTTCATACTGTATTATTCATTCAAATTCTTATGGTCTTGTTTGTAAAAACAAATGAGATATCAATTTATTTTAAAAGACTTATCAAGGAGCATCTCTATAAATAAAGTCATCTACAATGATACTAAGATAAATATTTGTGTTTAAAGACAATTGACTATTTTTCTACAGGAATTTAATTTCTATGGGAATTAAAGTATGCACTTGAGAAAACTCAACTTTTTATGGAGAAAAACACAACAGCAGTATTTGGACAGGCTGTCAAAACTATGCTATATTTAGCATGGAGCAAAAAGAACAAATCCAACATCCAGCACGCAGTGTTTTCTAATACTTATTCCTCGTTTCTACTTAGCAAATACCAGATTATAGATTCAGCATTTATAAAACAATTTAAATTCTCTCAATCTCAAAGGAATTGCCCACATGAAAAATCAAGTATATCCCTATGTACGCATAATTTGTCTGATTTAATTTTTAAAATAATTTTTTTAACCAAAGCTTCACTTGTGGACCTCACACAACATATGTACACACGTGGTGGGCAGAGAAACATGAATTAGTGGGAGCAGCCAGGTTTTTGGCAATCAAGTAGTATTTCTCTTGTTCACTGGTGGAGTTTTCTACAAATACCAATAGATACCGTCATGGAAACAAATGATTTTTGTAGACTCATCCCCTACAATCAAAATGTTAGTTTACTAGTTAAATAAATATCCTGATGAGTAGACAAACAAATATCCTGGAGCAGACTTTTTTTTCCTCCCAATTCCTCATTTTTCAAATCTCTTCCAGGAAAGAGACATGCATAATTTACCCAGTCCTACTTCTAAGGGTTCAAATGTTGATGATATTTTAAAATCTGGGACTTGCAGTGCATTGTGAAAAGTAAACAGCGCAGCATAAAGAAATCAGTGTTTTTATAAATTTAACTGTGCTAACTCAGGCTCTGACAGTCAAGCGGTGCTTTTTAACGAGGGGTGTTCATCCACATGTAGACATTCACTGACACCATTGTACCTCTGTTCTCCTCAGATTGTTTCTCTCTAGCTCCATGCTGTAACGTCAATATTTCTAGGACCTTAAAGAGAAGTTCTAAGCACTCAATTCTGCAGATCATTAATGATTTCCAGTAAAGTTGTATCACCTGCATAGGATTTTTCTGTAATGTGAACAGCCTAGATTTTCTTAGACTGTGGACAAACTGAATGTCAAGACTGAGATTGTTTAAGCAGCTTCCCATCTTTGACTGTTTTTTCCTGCCTCTGAACTCCATACCCACATTTTGTTACTTCCACTACTTGTGTGAGTTAAAGAGAATCCAAGAAACTGAGCTGGATGAAAAATAGGGGAGAGGGGAGCTACTAGGAAAGGGTATTTTTCAGGGTGATCAGTTTCACAGTTCACTTTCCAGCTGCACAACCAACCATGCCAGCTGGATGGAGGCAGGAACTGAAGAGGGGGAGCAGGAGGTGGCAGAGGCTGCCAAATCAGGCAGTGCTGACACTAAGGAAGCCCTGGTACCTCTTGCAGACCCCCAGCAGCAGCCCACTTAATTTGATGGGGCAATATTTTGATGATTTTCAATCTTTAATATATATCATGTTCAGTAATTACTCAGCAGGAGATCAGCACTGAGCTCACTCTTCCCCGAGCTGCATGGATTCCATAAGAGGACAGGGCAGTAAAACTCTATTTCTGCTAGAAAGATAAACATTTTGAGCACAAATTGAGGGCAGATTAATCCATTTAGAAAGGGCTGTTTTTACAGTCATTCTTTAGAAATGAGCTTACTTTAAAAAAAGACCCAAATACATATAAATACTACTGGTAAAAATAGAGCCATGTTATATTTACATTTTTCGGTCATTCAAGGTCACTGACATTTCTTTCCTCAGCCACCTGCTAGTACAATTCCCTCCCTGCAAAGATGCTGCAAGTAATATCTGGAGACAAAGCCTGCAAGTATTCCTAGAGGTGCAGAAGTCGTGGCTTTTTAAAAAGTCAACAGCTTTGTTCTGCTAACTTTTTGTTGTTGCTGTCGTGCAGATCTATGTATCTACTTCTCCCAGGCTAGAACGAAAAGCCAGTTCCATTTCATTCTAGCGTTTCTCCAGATGTTTGCAAAAATTCAGATAGAAGCAGTGAATTCTTAATTAGAACAACGTGCACATGCTGAACAAGACACGCTGATATCATCAGCCTGGTAATACTGAAAAACCCTCAGAACTGTAACTTCCAATGAGCATAAACTACTGATATGATCCCAAACACTCATTACTTCTTCATTTTCCTCCTAAAGGATCTATTAGTTCACTGATGTAATGGCACCTTATTAGTCTATCTTGAGACAGTGTTTCAGAAATGCCACCTGTTTCAGAACTGCCCAACTGCCCATTTTAGTTATTTTACTGTTTGCACTATCCAAACATACTAAAAACAAAATAGGAAACATTATGTATGATGAAAAGATATGAAAGAATGATGAGACACTGTCCAAGTCCTCGTGCTCATCAAATGAAGAAGCTATAGCCAATCCATGATTGAAGAGGGATGCATTACGAGATACAATGTAAGACACAAATTTTCTTTCAGCAAATGGATTTATTGACATAATTGATTATAACCATGTACAGCATCTATGCATCTCCCATTGGAAGAATATCCAGTGATACAGCTAATGTTAGTGTGATACACAGCTTTACTCAATAATCCCACTGCATTTCTAACAACAAACAGTGGTGTATTCCACAATCATAAATGGCCAAAAGCACCCAGGTCTCCAAAAGAACAGAAATTTAAAATTCTTAACAAAAAATGAAACCTGATACTGCATTCCCTCAATTTTAATTCCATTCAACATTGTGTCTATTGCAGTGAATTTTAATACACTGACAACTGAGTTTGGCCCCTGATATTCATGAAAACTACAGCCTGTCAAAATGAAATCCCAAAGGACTTCTTGCTACTGACCAAGAAACAAGACTTCAATTTTTTCTTTCTCTATTTAAAAGACAAAGATTAAGGCAAATGATCTCTACACTCTCTCCCTCAGAACATAAAGTCTTTTCTCTCTATTTAGTCACTGAACTCCAACTGAAGGGTACCAGTTACTGTGGTATCTTTTGTAAACACTTGTTCATCTGAAAAAAATGAAAAGGGGAAAAAAAAAACAAAACAGAAACCCCCCAAATTGCTTACTTGCAATAATGGTAATAAACAACTTGTAGTCACGAACACCTCAGGTCAGCAATGAATGCATCATATTGAGACAAATGTCTCCATAGTACACTAACACTTCCTTCAAGCCATTCAGTTCCACAAGAGTTCATCTGAGGTTGCATGCTAAATTCAAAGGAGCAGAAGTTGTATCAATGGTCTCAACAATTTACCAAACTCCATCTAAAACAGTTGCACTTAAAGTGCAATCCTGGTTTGGACCTCTTCAACTAGCTCATTTGTAGACCACACAGAGAGAATTACGAATGTAAACTATACCACCATATTTTGTAACAACAGAACCACATTCTGTAAATATTTAGGAAGAAGGCTGAGAAGTAGAGAGCAACTGACCATAAAATGATTAGCATTGCTCTGAAACCAAAAGCAAAATCCTAATTTAAAAAAACCCCACAACACCCAAGAAACCAAAACAACTCAAACATTATATACTACTGCATAAGGGTTTAAACTCTAGCATTACTCACTCAGCTACACAAAACACATAATCTAGATTAATACACAAAATGTTTTATTTCACAGTGAGGTACATAAAGCTTCTAACTTTAGTAGGCTAAGGCTAAGAGAGAATTGCCTGTTAGGATAAAGATTGTTTTACATTCCTGAAATATTCTCACCTATTATTGTTTCTGAAGTAAGGCACCAATGATTATTTATCCATCAACATTTCACCTCTGCATCTACCCATTTAGAAATGAAGATGGATTATGTGAGGTCAGCAATCTGCTGACCATCATGGACCCAGACAACTGCAGCACACATTAGTGTGTACAAGTACCAAGCAGTATTTATTCAAAAACAATTTTAAAATAGCTCATTTGTAAACATTCTACAAAAATCTGTTAGTTTTTCTTAGTGGTGTCAGCAATATATTCCTGTAGAACTAACCAGCTGCATTATTGTTTCTCGTTTACAGAAAAGTATGAAAGCACACTTGTGCACATTGAATTGCCTCACATTCGGTTTGAGTTGAAACGGCTCAGCCTTCAAACTATTCAGCAAAACCCCCTACATTTCCAGACAACTCCCTGGCTGCACACAGGTCAATTACAAGATGACCCTCGATCCAGATTTTTGATTAGGAAGGACTGGTGCCCTGGAAAGACCTATTCAAAGCTCCTTACACAGGGCCAGACTGCTCACTGTAACTTGTTCCCAACTTGCAGTCGGAGGAAACCACCTGTAAAATAGCACACTTAAATTAATAGCTCCGAGTTTCCTTAAGGGAGGCACTGGCTGCTGCTGGCAGTAGCTCCTGCCATTTGCTCCTCATGGCAAGGCACAGTTACCGCCTGTCAGGGCTTTTCCTTGGGTTAGTGATGATTTCTGACAAAACGGTGAGCTCCCAGCAGAGGTAACCCCGTCTCACATGCAGCCTCGGCCCCGGCCCGCAGTAAGGGCGGCTGAACGCCGCAGCTCTGCCCCTCGGAGGCCGCGACCCCTGGCCCGCACCATCCCCTCACAGACTGACGTCCGCCTTCCCCCGCCGCGCTGGCCGCGGTCCCGGGGCCTCGGCGGGCTCAGTCGGTGAAGCGCTGCAGCAGGTGCTCATCTCCGTGCCGGCCGCTGCCGCTGTCCGTGAAGCGCTCGCAGGGGAACTCGATGAGGTCGGCCTCGCTGAGGGCGCAGGCGGCGGCGCCGCGGGGTGGCCGGTGGGACTGGAAGCCCGAGAAGTCGGCGGAGACACCCGTGCCCATGGAGCGGAGCGGGCGGCGTGTGGAGTAGAGCTGCCGCACGTGGACCGGGGCCGCCTTCCGACGCCGACGCCCCAGCACCTTCTTGCGCAGCAGGCGGGCGGCCCAGGCGGCCAGAGCCGCCAGCAGCAGCAGCGCATTCACCGCCAGCAGCACCAGCGTGAGCAGCTGCTGGTCGGGGCCGCGGGGCCCGCCCGCCGCCGCCGCGGTGCCGCCCTCGGGCAGGGTGACCAGCCCGGCGCAGTGGTCCCGGGGCGCCACCGGGCACACGCGGCCGCCCAGGACGCCCTCGACGCAGACGAGGTAGGGGGTGTCCGGGCGGAGCTCCCGCAGCGTGGCCGCCGGCTCCCCGCGCTCCGGCAGGTACACGAAGCGCTGGAACTTGACGGCGGCGCCGAAGCGGTCGAAGAGGAGGCGGAATCGCGCCGGCCCCAGCAGGCGAGGGCTGCGGTGCGGCCGCACGGCCCAGCGCACCGTCACCCAGCTGGAGCCCACCTCCTCCACCGACAGGTTGTGCAGGAACAGCTTGTTGAAGTCACACGGGTCGGACACCAGCGGCGGGACCCCGGCGGCACTGGCCCGTCGAGGCCACGCTGCTGCGCTGGGCAGCGGTGCCGGCGTGGGGCTGGCGGCTATGGGCACCCCCATCATCAGGCGGGCGGTGGAGGCGGCCGGCGGTGGGCCTGGGGGCAGCCCCGCTGCACTGTTGTTGCCGCCAAGCCCCTCGGGGGACGGCGGGGAGGGAGAGGCACCATCGGGGCAGGGGCCGCCGTCCTGCGGCAGCGGCAGCTGGGCGTCCTGCAGGTAGTCGAGGTACTTGCCGGCCAGGGCGGGTGGCAGGCGGCACTGCACGAAGACGGTGAGCAGGCGGCCCTGGGAGTGCCAGGCCGCCAGCCAGCGCTTGAGGCCGCGAAGGCGGCAGTCGCAGCTCCAGGCATTCCCCTCCAGCTCCAGGCGGTAGAGGGCCAGGCTGGAGGCGAAGAGCTCGCCAGGGAGCGTGGCCAGTGCGTTGTCCCGCAGGCTGAGCTCCCGCAAGCGGCCGAGGCGGCCGAAGGCGGCCGGGTGCAGGGCGGTCAGTGCATTGCGGCTCAGATCCAGTGCCTCCAGGCTGTCCAGCGGCTCCAGTAGGGTGGCAGGTAGGTGGCTCAGCAGGTTCCCCTCCAGGCGCAGCTCCTTCAGCGAACCCAGCCCCCTGAAAGCATCCGGGGCCAGGTGAGACAGTCGATTGCCACTGAGTGAGAGCTTTGCCAAACCGGGCAGGTGCTGGAAGAGCCCTCCTGTCAGCTGCCGCAGGCTGTTGCTGGCCAGCAGCAGGGTGTGAAGGGAGCGCAGCGGCCCAAAGATGTCGGGGTGGCGAAGGGAGGTCTGCTGGTTCCCTGAGAGGTCGAGGAAGCGTAACTTGGCCAGGCCAGTGAAGGCACCGCGACTCAGCCAGCGGATGCGGTTGGACTCCAGGTGCAGATAGAGTAAGTTTGGAAGCCCTGAGAAAGTGGAATCGCCCAGCGAGCCCAGCTCATTGCCATCCAGTCGCAGCTTCACAAGGCTGCCGAGGCCAGAGAAGGAGGCAGCGCTGAGACGGCCGATCTCGTTGGCGTTCACATAGAGGATGCGCAGCTTGGCCAGGGTGCTGAGCGTGCCAGGGACCAGCGCTGGCAGCAGGTTGTTGCCCAAGTAAAGCTCCTCCAGCCGCTCCAGGCGCTCAAAGGCCTTGGGGTGCAGCGAGCGGATCCGGTTGTACTGCAGGTCCAGGCGCTGGAGCCCTGCCAGGCGGTGGAAGTCGAAGGCGGAGATGTTGGCGATGAAGTTGCCCCCGAGGCTGTAGGTGAGGATATCCTGCGGCTCGGCAGTCTTGGGCACGGTGCGCAGGCCCCGGTTGGTGCAGAGGAGGTGCTGGTGCTGCTGGCAGTCGCATGGCTCGGGGCAGATGGGCTCGGCCGCGGGCAGCAGCAGGAGGATGAGGGCGACGGAGCCCCAGAGCACCCGCGGCAGCACCATCAGGCGGACCCGGCGCGGCGCCCCCATCCCGGGACGAGCCGTGGGCTGCTTCCCCCGCCGGCTTTGTGTCTCTCCGGCATCCCCTCCGCCTCCTCCGCGGCTGCTAATGGGCCCCTCCTCTGCTCCGCGCCGGGCTGAGCTCCGCACCGGGCAGGCAGGCGCGGCGGCGGCGGCTGCTGCAGGTCGCGGTGCCCGGCACCATGGGCTCGCCCGAGCCGGCCGGAGCGCTGCCGGGGCCGCCGCCCGGGCTCTGCCGCCCCTCGCGGCCCGCGAACCCCGGCGCGGAGCAGACGAGGGGCCCATTAGCAGCCGCGGAG